>NC_041390.1:28925509-29023095 GCF_002162155.2 Triticum dicoccoides
GCCGTCCACCACCCCCGACCCCGCGCCCTCCCTGTGTCTTGCCCCGACCCCGTGCTAGGGGGCGCCGGAGCTAAGAGGCGCCCCTCTGCCGACACCCTGCTGCGCCCCGGCCGGCCCCGTCCACCCTTCCCCGGCAGCTGCCCCCCGGCCTCCCTGCTGCCCGCTGCACCGGCGGCTAAGGTGAGCATTTTTTTTAATTTTTGGCATTTTGTTACTGTTTGTTTGCATAGATGGATATATATGTGATGAATGGATATATGCATGTATAGATTGATGGTGAAGTTTGTGATAGATGGATGCATTAATGGATATATTGGTCAAGTTTGTGAATTTGGAAACTTAGTCTAAAATATGGATAGATGATATTGGTCAAGTTTTTGAATATGTGCATGTATAGATTGATGGATATTGGTCAAGTTTTGCATTTTGTAAACACTTAGTTTAAAATATGGATGAATTGATGGATATTAGTAAGTTTTGTGTTTGGTCAAGTTAGTGTTAGATGGAAGCAATTTGAGGCACTTGGTTTCTAAAATACTTAATGAAGCTTTTTTTTTACAATTTGACATGTTGTTTCACGTTCATTCATAATGTTGTGTCAATGCTTAATGTGAGGTGATGACCTAATTTTTTTCACTCGGTGTAATTAACAGGATTTGTGGTGTTCCATCTTCGTGGAGTGATCGTCGACGTTGGAGGTGTTGGTCCACGATCGTCCCTCTCCTTTGATCGACTACATTGGAGGGTGAGCAACAATTCCATGACCTCGCTCACTTTTTTTCCATGTCACTAGATTAAATTTTCACATCAAGTCGCGTAACCTAGGTCTCCCGTCCGAAAGGGTTGCATCTATAAATATGCATTCAATTGCATATTTATCACCGCAGCTCTTTCGGATTGTCCAGCGCTTTCCACGGACAGCCCGAGGATGTGTAGATTGGGTACGTTGTTCATGCTCTACCCCGTTCCGAGACAGGATTTTGGTGGCGCCTCCCTGTTGTTCTCCGGATGCACATTCTCTCGGCATTTTGCTGAGACGTGTATTTGGAGAACATCGGGGAGGTGCTGCCGAAATTTTGTCTCGGAATGGGGTAGAGCATGGACAACGTACTCAATCTACACATTCTCGGGTGGGATTAGGACCCATCTTTACCTATTAGAGATGTAGGTGGATTAAATGTCGTTTCTCGTCAAGCTTGTAAAAAATAAAATATTGATGTGAGTAATTTAAATGAATCCTTAATTTTGTTGTGTGGCTTCCAATAAAGCAGATATGGCAGATAATCAGTGGATGTATAGTGGGTTTTTTCGTCGGAATCAAGTAACAACAGAGTGGGTCGAGAAAACTGATGTGTTTTTGAAAGAGATGTTTCGTAGTCCAATGAGGGTGGTGCCAGAATGCCCGTGTGCCAAATGTAAGAGACGTATCCGCAGAGATAAGAGTGAGATGACTAAGCACCTTCTCACACATGGATTTATGCCCAACTTTAATATGTCGATAAACTTTGCCCAGCGGGACCATGGTAGAGAGGATGTGATACGACAACGTGTCGCTGGTTATGAGGACGATGGGGTTAGAGACATGCTAGATGATGTCTTTGCTGCACAGCCGACACCTCCGTCACATTCAGCCAATGAACCGGAGGAGCTGGAGGAAACCGCAAAGGCATTCCTAGAAATCTTGGCCTCGTCAAAGAAACCTCTCTATGAGGGTGCCAAGCTGTCTGTGTTGGATGCCATGTCGCAACTGATGGCAGTCAAGGCTGAGTACGGCTGTAGCCGAGGTTGCTTCGAAGCATTTCTGGGAGTATGGGCTAACAGCCTGCCTGAGGGCCATGAACTACCGAAAACCATGTACGCTACAAAGAAAATCATGAAGGCGCTCTCCATGGACTATGAGAAAATACATGTTTGTCCAAAGAATTGCCTTTTGTTTAGGCATGAGTATGCGGATGACAAGTACTGTAGGAAGTGTGGTTCCTCTCGGTATATTGAGGTGGTCGATAAGCATGGTCAGAAGCAGCAGCTAAAAATCCCTGTGAAGGTTCTTCGGTATCTTGATTTTATAAAAAGACTACAGCGCCTTTTCGTCACCAAGGAGTCTGCCAAAATGATGAAGTGGCACAAGGAAGGGAAAAGGTACAGTCCAAAAAAATTGTACATCCATCAGAAGGTGAAGCATGGAAGTCATTCGATATAGAGTACCCGGAGGAAGCAGCCGAGGCTGGGAATGTCAGAATTGCTATAACAGGTGATGGGTTCAATCCATATGGTATGTCGTCTAATCCATACAGCTGCTGGCCCGTATTTGTTATTCCACTCAATCTCCCTCCTAGCGCCATAATGCAACGCAACACCATGTTCCTGTCGCTTATAATTCCGGGGCCTGAATATCCGGGGAAGAATTTGAGTGTGTTTATGCAGCCGTTGGTGGATGATTTACACTATTCTTGGTACTTCCCGAGGTTGACATATGACCGGCATCTGCAGAAAAATTTGTTGATGAAAGTTTGGCTACAATATTGCATGCATGACTTTCCCGGCTATGCCCTGTTCTGCGGATGGTGTACAAGTGGAAAGATGCCTTGCCCAGTGTGCATGCAGGCCTTGATTTTTATTTGGCTGAAGAAGGGTGGCAAGTATGTTGCCTTTGACCTGCATCGACAGTTCCTCCCTCCACACCATCCTAATAGGGAAACAAGAAGAACTTCACAAAAGGCAAAGTTGTCCATGAAGTAAACGAGATTCCAACTTTTTGTGGTGCGGATGTGCTTGCTCAGCTGAAAGCTCTTAAGCCTGCCGGTGAAGGGAAAGGCAAAGGCAAAGGCAAAGGCAAAGCCACAGGCGAAGACGAGGGCGAGGGCAAAGGGAAAGGGAAAGGGAAAAAATGTTTTGAAGGATATGGTGAGACGCACAACTGGACTCACATTACCCCCTTCACGCAGCTTCCCTATTTTAAGGACCTCAAACTTCCATACAACATCGACGTGATGCACACCGAAAAGAATGTCGCAGAGTCCCTTTTTCACATGATCCTCAACATTCCTGATAAGACAAAGGATAATGTTAATGATAGAGTCGATCAACAGAATATTTGTGATAGACCACGTCTACACATGCAGCCTCCCACAGGCAGTCGAAAATCTTGGTTCAAGCCAGATGTTGACTTCGTACTTAAAAAAGGATCATAAGATGGAGGCATTCAAGTGGCTGAAATATGTCGTGAAGTTCACTGATGGTTATGCGTCGAATATAAGTAAGGGGGTCAATCTTTCAATGGGCAGAGTGACCGGGCTCAAGAGTCATGACTATCATGTATGGATTGAGCGGATTATGCCGGTGATGGTTCGGGGCTATGTTCCCGAGCGTGTCTGGCGTGCGCTTGCGGAGTTAAGCCATTTCTTCTGCACGCTTTATGCTAAAGAAGTATGTCCTAAGAAGATAAAAGAAATGCATAAGAATGCGCCGGAGTTGATATGCAAGCTAGAGAAGATCTTCCCGCCAGGCTTCTTTACTCCGATTGTTCACTTTCGAACAAGGTATTGTTCGGGGGCCCTGTGCAGAATCGTTGGCAGTACGGCCCTAAGAGAAAGAACAAGCATCTGAGACAGAAATGTGGAAACAAAGCTAAGATTGAAGCTTCCATAGCTGAGGCGGTTATCCTAGAGGAGGTGGCAGACCTCAGGATAGCCTACTATCCGGATCATGTTCCCACGTTGCACAATAAGGTGTCTCGATACAATACAGAAGAACCCAAGTATAAACCCAAGTTGCCTCTATTCATCAGGCAAGGTGGCAGGGCTGGATGCTTGACACCTTATCTCATGCCATGAGATGAGTGGGAGGATGTCATGTTCTATATCTTGCACAACATCAAGGAAGTTGAGGATGAGTGGATGAGGTAATACCTTTGCACCATTCTTTTAGTCAATTCGTTATGTTCACTTTCCCTAGTTCTTATACCGCTTTTCTTATTGTAGTCGATTCGTTGAGGAAGAGTGGATGGGAATGCTGCCTCCGACTGAAGCGGAGGCACTTGCTCTTCTCCGAAAGGGTGCTGATGGAAGGAAAAAATTCGTTGCGTGGTTCATGGAGAAAGTAATTTTTCACACTTCACTATTACCTATTTAAATTAAACTCATGCACCCTATAATTTCAATTAAACTCATGCACCCTATAATTTCAATTAAACTCATGCACCCTATAATTTCAATTAAACTTGTAGGGAAATGATCCGACCGAATCAATGGATGAAGAATTGAGATGGGTTTCCATGGGTTTTGACCCTGCCGTCATGACATGCCAAAAGTATGATGTGAATGGGTATCGCTTCCATACAAAGGAGCACCAGAACAGTCGGCCTGATCCAAAAACCATAAATACCGGAGTCTTCACTGAAGGAGATAATAAAGTAGATTACTACGGAAGGGCAGGAAAAATATACGAGCTTACATTCAAACATGGCCGCGAACACCTAAGTATCACTGTGTTCAAATGCCGATGGTTCGACCCCAAAAAGGGTCTGAGACATACGCCTTCTGTTGGTTTAGTTGAAGTTAAACCATCAACCGTCTATGCCGGAGCTGATCTCTTTATCGCCGCTACCCAGGCCACACAAGTATATTATCTGCCTTACCCATGTCAGAAAGAGTACCTAAAGGGTTGGGAAGTTGTGTTCAAGGTGTCGCCACATGGTAAGCTACCGGACCCGAACAATGATGATTACTACAACATAAACCCCATGACATACGAGGGAGTGTTCTATCAAGAGGAACATGATGACGTGGTCGGAAACAAGAAGGATGATGACTTGGGTTATGTTGACCTGGACCCAAACGACGACGACGCACGGATTGATGGTGAGGCAGTTGTGAATCAAAGAGACATAATTATGCTTGAAAAGTTAAATGAAGACGCTGACGATGAGGAAGAGCCTCCACCTCCGTCAGACAACGAAGAAGATATGCGTGATAGTGATGATGAGACCGGTTCACAAATAGATTACAATAGTGATGATTCATATGGGTTCTAGAAAATGTAAGTTCTTTTAATCATCATTACAATAGTATGCTTAATGTGCTCTTCTATTATTAATGTTTTTCCTGTATGCTTGTTTATTTGATATCCTTACTAATTGTTTATTCTCTTCTCAATGCAGGTTTGCTAATCATGGGCAAGTCCAGCGGTGCCAGTTTCCTTGGTAAATTCAAAGGCCTTACTCGGAGTGGACGAGCCCACAAGGTTCCCTCCCTACTACGCAAGGATGACACCTCACAGGGAGGTGGAGGGGTCGGGGGAGGAGACCCTAGAGGAGGAGGTGGTGGGGGAGATGTAGGGGAACGTAGTAATTTCAAAAAAAATCCTACGCACACGCAAGATCATGGTGATGCATAGCAACGAGAGGGGAGAGTGTGATCTACGTACCCTTCTAGACCGACAGCGGAAGCGTTAGCACAACGCGGTTGATGTAGTCGTATGTCTTCACGGCCCGACCGGTCAAGCACCGAAACTACGGCACCTCCGAGTTTTAGCACACGTTCAGCTTGATGACGATCCCCGGACTCCGATCCAGCAAAGTGTCGGGGAAGAGTTCCCTCAGCACGACGGTGTGGTGACGATCTTGATGTTCTACCATCGCAGGGCTTCGCCTAAGCACCACTACAATATTATCGAGGATTATGGTGGAAGGGGGCACCGCACACGGCTAAGAAAATGATCACGTGGATCAACTTGTGTGTCTAGGGGTGCCCCCTGCCCCCGTATATAAAGGAGCAAGGAGAGGAGGCCGGCCGGCCCTATGGCGCGCCAAGGAGGATTCCTCCTCCTACTAGGAGTAGGACTCCTACTAGGAGGGGGAAGGAAGTGGGGAGGGAGAAGGAAAGGGGGGCGCCGCCCCCCTCTCCTAGTCCAATTCGGACCAGGGGGAGGAGGCGCGCGGCCCACCCTGGCTGCCCTTCTCTCTCTCCACTAAGGCCCATATGGCCCATTACTTCTCCCGGGGGGTTCCGGTAACCCTCCGATACTCCGGTTTTCTCCGAAATCACCCGGAACACTTTCGGTGTCCGAATATAGTCGTCCAATATATCAATCTTTATGTCTCGACCATTTCGAGACTCCTCGTTATGTCCATGATCACATCCGGGACTCCGAACTAACTTCGGTACATCAAAACTCATAATATAACTGTCATCGAAACCTTAAGCGTGCGGACCCTACGGGTTCGAGAACAATGTAGACATGACCGAGACATGTCTCTCCGGTCAATAACCAATAGCAGAACCTGGATGCTCATATTGGCTCCTACATATTCTATGAAGATCTTTATCGGTCAGACCACATAACAACATACGTTGTTCCCTTTGTCATCGGTATGTTACTTGCCCGAGATTCGGTCGTCGGTATCTCAATACCTAGTTCAATCTCGTTACCGGCAAGTCTCTTTACTCGTTTCGTAATACATCATCTCGCAACTAACTCATTAGTTGCAATGCTTGCAAGGCTTATGTGATGTGCATTACCGAGAGGGCCCAGAGATACCTCTCCGACAATCGGAGTGACAAATCCTAATCTCGAAATACGCCAACCCAACATGTACCTTTGGAGACACCTGTAGAGCACCTTTATAATCACCTAGTTACGTTGTGATGTTTGGTAGCACACAAAGTGTTCCTCCGGCAAACGGGAGTTGCATAATCTCATAGTCATAGAAACATGTATAAGTCATGAAGAAAGCAATAGCAACATACTAAACGATCGGGTGCTAAGCTAATGGAATGGGTCATGTCAATCATATCATTCTCCTAATGATGTGATCCCGTTAATCAAATAACTACACATGTCTGTGGTTAGGAAACATAACCATCTTTGATTAACGAGCTAGTCAAGTAGAGGCATACTAGTGACTTTTAGTTTGTCTATGTATTCACACAAGTATTATGTTTCCGGATAATACAATTCTAGCATGAATAATAAAAATTTATCATGATATAAGGAAATATAATAATAACACTATTATTGCCTCTAGGGCATATTTCCTTCAATCTCCCACTTGCACTAGAGTCAATAATCTAGATTACACAGTAATGATTTTAACACCCATGGAGTTTTGGTGCTGATCATGTTTTGCTCGTGGAAGAGGCTTAGTCAATGGGTCTGCAACATTCAGATCCGTATGTATCTTGCAAATCACTATGTCTCCCACCTGGACTAGATCCCGGATGGAATTGAAGTGTCTCTTGATGTGCTTGGTTCTCTTGTGAAATCTGGATTCCTTTGCCAAGGCAATTGCACCAGTATTGTCACAAAAGATTTTCATTGGACCCGATGCACTAGGTATGACACCTAGATCGGATATGAACTCCTTCATCCAGACTCCTTCGTTTGCTACTTCCGAAGCAGCTATGTACTCTGCTTCACATGTAGATCCCGCCACAACACTTTGTTTAGAACTGCACCAACTGATAGCTCCACCGTTTAATGTAAACACGTATCCAGTTTGCGATTTAGAATCATCCAGATCAGTGTCAAAGATTGCATCAACATAACCATTTACGATGAGCTCTTTTTCACCTCCATATATGAGAAACATATCCTTAGTCCTTTTCAGGTATTTCAGGATGTTCTTGACCGCTATTCAGTGATCCACTCCTGGATTACTTTGGTACCTCCCTGCTAGACTTATAGCAAGACACACATCAGGTCTGGTACACAGCATTGCATACATGATAGAGCCTATGGCTGAAGCATAGGGAACATCTTTCATTTTCTCTCTATCTTCTACATTGGTCGGGCATTGAGTCTTACTCAATTTCACACCTTGTAACACAGGCAAGAATCCTTTCTTTGCTTGATCCACTTTGAACTTTTTCAAAACTTTGTCAAGGTATGTGCTTTGTGAAAGTCCAATTAAGCATCTTGATCTATCTCTATAGATCTTAATGCCTAATATGTAAGCAGCTTCACCGAGGTCTTTCATTGAAAAACTCTTATTCAAGTATCCCTTTATGCTATCTAGAAATTCTATATCATTTCCGATTAGTAATATGTCATCTACATATAATATCAGAAATGCTACAGAGCTCCCACTCACTTTCTTGTAAATACAGGCTTCTCCAAAAGTCTGTACAAAACCAAATGCTTTGATCACACTATCAAAGCGTTTATTCCAACTCCGAGATGCTTGCACCAGTCCATAAATGGATCGCTGGAGCTTGCACACTTTGTTAGCTCCCTTTGGATCGACAAAACCTTCCGGGTGCATCATATACAACTCTTCTTCCAGAAATCCATTCAGGAATGCAGTTTTGACATCCATCTGCCAAATTTCATAATCATAAAATGTTGCAATTGCTAACATGATTCGGACAGACTTAAGCATCGCTACGGGTGAGAAGGTCTCATCGTAGTCAATCCCTTGAACTTGTCAAAAACCTTTTGCGACAAGTCGAGCTTTGTAGACAGTAACATTACCGTCAGTGTCAGTCTTCTTCTTGAAGATCCATTTATTCTCAATTGCTTGCCGGTCATTGGGCAAGTCAACCAAAGTCCATACTTTGTTTTCATACATGGATCCCATCTCAGATTTCATGGCTTCGAGCCATTTTGCGGAATCTGGGCTCACCATCGCTTCGTCATAGTTCGCAGGTTCATCATGATCTAGTAGCATGACTTCCATAACAGGATTACCGTACCACTCTGGTGCGGATCTTACTCTGGTTGATCTACGAGGTTCAGTAGTAACTTGTTCTGAAGTTTCATGATCATTATCATTAGCTTCCTCACTAATTGGTGTAGGTGTCACAGAAACCTGTTTCTGTGATGTACTACTTTCCAATAAGGGAGCAGGTACAGTTACCTCATCAAGTTCTACTTTCCTCCCACTCACTTCTTTCGAGAGAAACTCCTTCTCTAGAAAGGATCCATTCTTAGCGACAAATGTCTTGCCTTCGGATCTGTGATAGAAGGTGTACCCAACAGTCTCTTTTGGGTATCCTATGAAGACACATTTCTCCGATTTGGGTTCGAGCTTATCAGGTTGAAGTTTCTTCACATAAGCATCGCAGCCCCAAACTTTTAGAAACGACAACTTTGGTTTCTTGCCAAACCACAGTTCATAAGGCGTCGTCTCAACGGATTTTGATGGTGCCCTATTTAACGTGAATGCGGCTGTCTCTAGAGCATAACCCCAAAACGATAGCGGTAAATCTATAAGAGACATCATAGATCGCACCATATCAAGTAAACTACGATTACGACGTTCGGACACACCATTACGCTGTGGTGTTCCGGGTGGCGTGAGTTGCGAAACTATTCCGCATTGTTTCAAATGTAGACCAAACTCGTAACTCAAATATTCTCCTCCACGATCAGGTCGTAGAAACTTTATTTTCTTGTTACGATGATTTTCAACTTCACTCTGAAATTCTTTGAACTTTTCAAATGTTTCAGACTTATGTTTCATTAAGTAGATATACCCATATCTGCTTAAATCATCTGTGAAGGTGAGAAAATAATGATATCCACCACAAGCTTCAACATTCATTGGACCACATACATTTGTATGTATGATTTCCAACAAATCTGTTGCTCTCTCCATAGTACCGGAGAATGGTGTTTTAGTCATCTTGCCCATGAGGCATGGTTCGCAAGTACCAAGTGATTCATAATCAAGTGGTTCCAAAAGTCCATCAGTATGGAGTTTCTTCATGCGTTTTACACCGATATGACCTAAACGGCAGTGCCACAAATAAGTTGCACTATCATTATCAACTCTGCATCTTTTGGCTTCAACATTATGAATATGTGTATCACTACTATCGAGATTCATCAAAAATAGACCACTCTTTAAGGGTGCATGACCATAAAAGATATTACTCATATAAATAGAACAACCATTATTCTCTGATTTAAATGAATAACCGTCTCGCATCAAAAAAGATCCAGATATAATGTTCATGCTCAACGCTGGCACCAAATAACAATTATTTAGGTCTAATACTAATCCCGATGGTAGATGTAGAGGTAGCGTGCCGACCGCGATCACATCGACTTTGGAACCATTTCCCACGTGCATCGTCACCTCGTCCTTCGCCAGTGTTCGCTTAAGCCGTAGTCCCTGTTTCGAGTTGCAAATATTAGCAACAGAACCAGTATCAAATACTCAGGTGCTACTGCGAGCTCTAGTAAGGTATACATCAATAACATGTATATCACATATACCTTTGTTCACCTTGCCATCCTTCTTATCCGCCAAATACTTCGGGCAGTTCCGCTTCCAGTGACCAGTCTGCTTGCAGTAGAAGCACTCAGTTTTAGGCTTAGGTCCAGATTTGGGTTTCTTCTCTTGAGCAGCAACTTGCTTGCTGTTCTTTTTGAAGTTCCCCTTCTTCTTCCCTTTGCCCTTCTTCTTGAAACCAGTGGTCTTGTTGACCATCAACACTTGATGCTCCTTTTTGATTTCTACCTCTGCAGCTTTTAGCATTGCGAAGAGCTCGGGAATAGTCTTATTCATCCCTTGCATATTATAGTTCATCACGAAGCTCTTGTAGCTAGGTGGCAGTGATTGGAGAATTCTGTCAATGACGCAATCATCTAGAATATTAACTCCCAATTGAATCAAGTGATTATTATACACAGACATTTTGAGTATATGCTCACTGACAGAACTGTTCTCCTCCATCTTGCAGCTATAGAATTTATTGGAGACTTCATATCTCTCAATCCGGGCATTTGCTTGAAATATTAACTTCAACTCCTGGAACATCTCATATGCTCCATGATGTTCAAAACGTTGTTGAAGTCCCAATTCTAAGCCGTAAAGCATGGCACACTGAACTATCGAGTAGTCATCAGCTTTGCTCTGCCAGACGTTCATAACATCTGGTGTTGCTCCAGCAGCAGGCCTGGCACCCAGCGGTGCTTCTAGGACGTAATTCTTCTATGCAGCAATGAGGATAATCCTCAAGTTACGGACCCAGTCCGTGTAATTGCTACCATCATCTTTCAACTTTGCTTTCTCAAGGAACGCATTAAAATTCAATGGAACAACAGCACGGGCCATCTATCTACAATCAAACATAAACAAGCAAGATACTATCAGGTACTAAGTTCATGATAAATTTAAGTTCAATTAATCATATTACTTAAGAAATCCCACTTAGAAAGACATCCCTCTAATCTTCTAAGTGATTACGTGATCCAAATCAACTAAACCATAACCGATCATCACGTGAAATGGAGTAGTTTTCAATGGTGAACATCTCTATGTTGATCATATCTACTATATGATTCACGCTCGACCTTTTGGTCTCAATGTTCCGAGGCCATATCTGCATATGCTAGGCTCGTCTAGTTTAACCTGAGTATTCTGCGTGTGCAAAACTGGCTTGCACCCGTTGTAGATGGACGTAGATCTTATCACACCCGATCATCACGTGGTGTCTGGGCACGACGAACTTTGGCAACGGTGCATACTCAGGGAGAACACTTTTATCTTGAAATTTAGTGAGAGATCATCTTATAATGCTACCGTCAATCAAAGCAAGATAAGATGCATAAAAGATAAACATCACATGCAATCAATATAAGTGATATGATATGGTCATCATCATCTTGTGCTTGTGATCTCCATCTCCGAAGCATCGTCATGATCACCATCGTCACCGGCGCGACACCTTGATCACCATCGTAGCATCGTTGTCGTCTCGCCAATCTTATGCTTCCACGACTATCGCTACCGCTTAGTGATAAAGTAAAGCATTACAGCGCAATTGCATTGCATACAATAAAGCGACAACCATATGGCTCCTGCCAGTTGCCGATAACTTGGTTACAAAACATGATCATCTCATACAATAAAATTTAGCATCATGTCTTGACCATATCACATCACAACATGCCCTGCAAAAACAAGTTAGACGTCCTCTACTTTGTTGTTGCAAGTTTTACGTGGCTGCTACGGGCTTAAGCAAGAACTAATCTTACCTACGCATCAAAACCACAACGAAAATTTGTCAAGTTGGTGCCGTTTTAACCTTCGCAAGGACCGGGCATAGCCCCACTCGGTTCAACTAAAGTTGGAAAAACTGACACCCACTAGCCACCTTTGTGCAAAGCACGTCGGGAGAACCGGTCTCGCGTAAGCGTACGCGTAATGTCGGTCCAGGCCGCTTCGTCCAACAATACCGCCGAAGCAAAGTATGACATGCTGGTAAGCAGTATGACTTATATCGCCCACAACTCACTTGTGTTCTACTCGTGCATATAACATCAACACATAAAACCTAGGCTCGGATGCCACTGTAGGGGAACGTAGTAATTTCAAAAAAATTCCTACGCACACGCAAGATCATGGTGATGCATAGCAACGAGAGGGGAGAGTGTGATCTACGTACCCTTGTAGACCGACAGCGGAAGCGTTAGCACAACGCGGTTGATGTAGTCGTACGTCTTCACGGCCCGACCGATCAAGCACCGAAACTACGGCACCTCCGAGTTTTAGCACACGTTCGGCCCGATGACGATCCCCGGACTCCGATCCAGCAAAGTGTCGGGGAAGAGTTACGTCAGCACGACGGCGTGGTGACGATCTTGATGTTCTACCGTCGCAGGGCTTCGCCTAAGCACCGCTACAATATTATCGAGGATTATGGTGGAAGGGGGCACCGCACACGGCTAAGAAAACGATCACGTGGATCAACTTGTGTGTCTAGGGGTGCCCCCTGCCCCCGTATATAAAGGAGCAAGGGGAGGAGGCCGGCCGGCCCTATGGCGCGCCAAGGAGTCCTCCTCCTCCTAGTAGGAGTAGACTCCTACTAGGAGTAGGACTCCTACTAGGAGGGGGAAGGAAGTGGGGAGGGAGAAGGAAAGGGGGCGCCGCCCCCCTCTCCTAGTCCAATTCGGACCAGGGGGAGGAGGCGTGCGGCCCACCCTGGCTGCCCTTCTCTCTCTCCACTAAGGCCCATATGGCCCATTACTTCTCCCGGGGGGGTTCCGGTAACCCTCCGGTACTCCGGTTTTCTCCGAAATCATCTGGAACACTTCCGGTGTCCGAATATAGTCGTCCAATATATCAATCTTTATATCTCGACTATTTCGAGACTCCTCGTTATGTCTGTGATCACATCCGGGACTCCGAACTAACTTCGGTACATCAAAACTCATAAACTCATAATATAACTGTCATCGAAACCTTAAGCGTGCGGACCCTACAGGTTCGAGAACAATGTAGACATGACCGAGACATGTCTCTCCGGTCAATAACCAATAGCGGAACCTGGATGCTCATATTGGCTCCTACATATTCTACGAAGATCTTTATCGGTCAGACCGCATAACAACATACGTTGTTCCCTTTGTCATCGGTATGTTACTTGCCCGAGATTATCGTCAGTATCTCAATACCTAGTTCAATATCGTTACTGGCAAGTCTCTTTACTCGTTTCATAATACATCATCTCGCAACTAACTCATTAGTTGCAATGCTTGCAAGGCTTATGTGATGTGCATTACCGAGAGGGCCCAGAGATACCTCTCCGACAATCAGAGTGACAAATCCTAATCTCGAAATATGCCAACCCAACATGTACCTTTGGAGACACCTGTAGAGCACCTTTATAATCACCCAGTTACATTGTGACATTTGGTAGCACACAAAGTGTTCCTCCGGCAAACGGGAGTTGCATAATCTCATAGTCATAGAAACATGTATAAGTCATGAAGAAAGCAATAGCAACATACTAAAAGATCGGGTGCTAAGCTAATGGAATGGGTCATGTCAATCATATCATTCTCCTAATGATGTGATCCCATTAATCAAATAACAACACATGTCTATGGTTAGGAAACATAACCATCTTTGATTAACGAGCTAGTCAAGTAGAGGCATACTAGTGACTTTTAGTTTGTCTATGTATTCACACAAGTATTATGTTTCCGGATAATACAATTCTAGCATGAATAATAAACATTTATCATGATATAAGGAAATATAATAATAACACTATTATTTCCTCTAGGGCATATTTCCTTCAGGAGAGTCCCTGGAGGAGGAGGCGGTGGGGGGAGAGGCAGCCGGAGCAAAAAACTCCGGGCCGTGTCCGAAATAGGAGGGTCTTCTTCGATGCCCTCCTATACAGAGGCACCTTCTGAGTCTGAGGAGGAGGAGTATGTTCCTGATGGTGAGGAGGAGGAGGAGGGCGAGGAGGAGGAGGCCGAGGAGGAGGAGGTCAAGGAGGAGGGTGAGGAGGAGGGCGAGGAGGGTGGTGGAGGGGAGGTTGATCCCGAGTTGTGGGGTGACTTGCCACCTGGTGCTCCGCAGGGGTGGCTGCCTGGTAATGCCGGACTACCTACACCACCTTCTATCGAGGCGCACAAGTGGCTCATTGAACCTGTGGGGACAGAGTAAGTGCCTCTCAATCATATTTTCAACACATGACAACATTTTCTTATTGTACACATGGCAATCCTTTGATTCTTTTGCAGAAACTGGATCCTTCGCGGAAAGGGACGTAAACCGAACGGCCTTATCACTGTCCTGTTGAAGGAGTTTTGGCCTGGCCTATTCTGCCCGCGGCCAGACAGGGACCTGCAGCTGCGGGTTTTGGCCACGAGCTGGGCCCACTATGAGGCTTGCAGCAACGCGGAGTACGGGACGGCCGCTAAGGCCGTGATCACCAAATTTTGGGTAAGTTCTCTTCTGAATCACTTGTCTTCAGTTTCGTTCATAGTTTATCATTGAATCACTCAACTCATGCCTGTTTGCTTCTGGTTTATGCATGATTGCAGCAACTCTATAGAGTTCTTGACGAGCACAAGGCCAGAGCCGATGTAGTCTTGCTTGCGGCTGCGAAGAAGAAAGCTCGTCAGTTGTAGTACGAGGTGCGTTGGGTTGTCGTCTCGCAGTACTACCACATCTACCTGCAACAAAAGATGACCAAAACTCAAGCATAGAGGCAACGACTTACCTTGAACAGGGAGCAGTTCATGATGGTAACTATTACTAACTTATCATTGTTTCAAGCAGTCAACTATATGTTTCGTGCTCACATGTCATGCTTCCAAAATTTGCATAGGTTGTTCCTCGTTGGTGCTACGGAAGGCATGACGGATGGGCAAGTTTGGTGGATAGGTGGCTCGGCGAAGATGCAGAGTTTGCTGCCAAGAGCATCAAGGCCCGGGCTAACCGTGGAAAAGACGGGACACATGGCCAAGGAAACAAGAACCACTGGGGCTTCAAGGCCATGAAGGTATATCTATATGCATGATGCATTTTTGTTCTTCTTTACCGTCATGTTCTTATGTATGGCTAACTTCTATTTGACGTTGCAGGAGGACAAGTTGAAGAGGCCGCTCTCAGACATTGAGTCGTGGAAGCTGGCCCGCGAGCGGAGTCATCCCAAGGAGGGCGAGAGCCAGTACTACGGCAAGACCGAGGAGCACCTGGAGTCTTACACTCAGCACTATCGGAAGTTGCATCCGGATGTTCCTGTTCCTGAGGTCGCCCAGTCTCAGATCGACGACTCGGTGGTGGTGGCCATCTAGGGGAAGTCACATGGCCGGTATCCGTGTTTCGATGGCTTGATAACTCCTTCGATCTCGTACACACGGCTTCGGTCTACCAACCCGAGCCAGTTAGAGAGTACGGGGCGTTCACATACTCCCTTAGCCCGCCAGCATGCTGTAAGTACTTCCCCTTTATCTTTTTCTCTCTAGCATTCTCAGTTCATTTTCAGCATTGCTCACTTAGAAACAACCTAAATTATGTAGGCATATAAGGCCTTTGTCGAGCATAGGAATCTCGAGGTGCGAGAGTACTTGCAACGAGTGAAGGCAAATGATGATTACAACCGTCAGATGATGGCGGTTAGTTTTGCCCTCTTAAAACCAAGCTAAATTTTTGCACTTTCATTCCTTCTGACCTTCTAGTTTGCTTGTTTAACTAACATCCAGGCTATGTTGGCGTCTTGGAGTAACCACACGGATCCACCACAAATGGGACCCCCACCACCACCTGCGGGAGAACCCCCACACGTGCCCACGTTCGATGAATGGGTGGCACTAGGCAGTGATAGTCCGGTTAATACATTTGCCTAACTACTGACAAACTAGTTCTCGTTCATTCAACACTATCATATCATATTTACCGTTAGAATCTTCTCTCAAACATGTAGGGGACCGGTGGCTCGACTCCTGCTCCGTCAACCCCGGTCACTCCGATCTTCCAGAGTGATGGTGGTCGCGGTGGCGGTTTTGGCGGAGGTGGTCTTAGCGGTGGTGCTTTTGGCGGAGGTGGTCTTGGTGGTGGTGCTTTTGGCGGAGGTGGTCTTGGTGGTGGTGGTTTTGGCGGAGGTGGTCTTGTTTGATGTCATGATGATTCCGTGCATGTGGCCGTCGTGCCATGCCTTTCATGTTGCTACTTTTATTATGTTCCATGTCTTGCACTAGTTTTATGTTCATGAACTTTCGCCGGTGATGATCTTTAGATGATGATGATGAACTTGAGTATGTTTAGATGATGATGATTAACTTGAGTATGTTTAGATGATAAACTGTCATATTTCTGCATAATTCTATATTATTCTGCTTTGAAATGCTGCCAAATGAAGTGAAAAAGAGAAAACAGAGAAAATAAAAAAAAAATAAACTATGCCTACAGCAAAGCCGTCGGCATATATAAGCCCAGGAGATACCAGGACACGCCACGTGGCAGAGATATGCCGATGGCAAAGCTGTCGGCATAGTTTTCGGTCTATGCCGACGGCTTTGCCATAGGCATATCTCTGCCGCCAAGAGAAACCAGGGGCCGACACGTGGCAGAACTATGCCTACGGCAAAGCCGTCGGCATAGATTCCGTCTATGCCTACGGCTTTGCCGTAGGCATAGACCTGCCACCAGGAGGCACCACGGGGTGCCACGTGGCACTGATATGCCGACGGCCAAGCCGTCAGCATACCTCTGCCACGTGCCATTCCACGATTCGCCCGCGCTTTTGACGGCGCCGTCCGTTGCCGTCAGATGGAAAACAGTGCCGACTGCTATACTATGCCGACGGCTGACGCCGGGCCGTCAGCATAGGCCCCTATGCCGACGGCTATACTACGCCGATGGTCTGACAAGACTACGCTGACGTGATTTACGCCGACGGGTCTATGCCGACGGCAGCCGTAGGCATAGATCTATGCCGACGGCATAGGACCTATGCCGACGGCCCTGGGCCGTAGGCATAGTCCGCGAGTCCGGTAGTGATTATTTTGGGATGTTGGAACATATGGTCTCAAAGAGATGGCAAGATCTTGAAAAGGGGAGCCCCTGCTCTCATATCTCTGAAGCATCTTTTGAAGCAAGATTACCGAAGCATAGGGTGAAAAGAAAGAATGACGGTTGTCTTCAAAGCTGGATTTTTTTTTTACAAAAATGAACAGATCTATTACAAAAGTTCATCAAAAGTACGAAGCATCTCAAACATAATAAAAATTTACATCGAGATTCTAAGACCACCAAACGACCCCTACTTCCACCAGAACGAGCCGCCTACACACCGCAGTTGCCGCTCCCTTTCCCGAGTCAGCTTGACCTTGTCGATGACAGCCGGGAAAGCTTCATGCACATGCCCCTAAGGACCAGCGCCATGGAGACGCAGTCGTCGCCATTGTACATTTGCATAGATTTGAAGCACCTGAAGCAAAATCATCTATCATGAGTTTGTCACAATTTCAGATCTCTCTTATTGGTTGACCATGTTTGGTTTTGAAAAAACAGGAGTTTGTTAGTTTATTGGCTGAGATTTTTTAAAATATTAAAGACAGTGGAAAAAACCGTACAACAATCTGGCCTAAAAAAAGGTTTCTAGTGGAGTAACCAATTCTAGTAGCCAGAGAATCATTCGGACAATTGGTTAGTGTGTGTGAATGGTCTGAGATGACAATGTAGCCGGGATCGATCAAACCAAACATGCCATCACTTTTCCACGGTGCTTTCCTTGCTGATGTGCGAAACATCAACAGTCGAGCATATTATCTGTTCGGTGCAACGCACGATCGCACCATTTTGGCAGCCGAAAGCCACACAGCCGAAAGATCCATGCAGGCATTTTCAAAAAACAAAACGTACGTTTCAAAAGGAATTATATGAACGTAAAGCCAAGCCCAGAGAGCTTTCCCAGGCGGCATCAGATGCCTCTGGCATGTGATGGAGATGTCAGCCTCACTGGGTACTGCGTGCGTTCGTTCGTTCTATCCCTTTTTTCACCTTTTCAGAAATGCGCCCTTTTTCTGTGTTAGAGTTTACATGTGAAGCAAAGCTGGATTATCACGACGTACGTACGGAACCAATCACATGACTCTAGCAGCTACTGATTGTATATCACCTGGTAGTTACTGCAGGGCTAGATGCAATGCGTGCCTTGTAAGGCCGACGAAGCATCAAGGACGCTGCATGCATGCACATGAGAATAAGCAGCCAAATTCCTACAGAAACTGGCTGCAATCAGCACATAATGTAAACTTCGCCCTAGTTGCAATCTTGCTCGGTGCATCACAAGCTCGAGTATGGTCAACCATTCCCTCCATCATATTCATATAATTTAAAATATCTGAGTTCTCGCCTGGTAGATTTTATGAAAAGGAAACACCTTCATGCATGAAACTGCATCTCAAATGAATTTTAGGAAGCGCCCCCCGCGTCGCCCCCGCTCGGGCGACTCGGGCGGAATCTAAAACCCTAGCCGCTGGGGGTCCCCATCCATCCTCCCCTCCCTCCGCCGCCGCCGAAGGACGCCGCCGGCTATAGCCCGGGGCTGATGGTGGTGGCGGGGGTCTTCCCTCTTGCCTGCGCCGTGCGGGCGGTGCGGAGCCCCGCGGCGTGGGTGGCTCGGTCGATCTGGCCTGGCGGCGCGGCAGGCCTGTCTTCCAACGGCAGCGCGGCGGCTGCCTCGGCCAAGGGCGGCGATGGTGGGGTGCGGCAGCCGGCCCTGCCTCGGGCTGCGTGGCTGCGTTCGGCGGCGGCGGCCGGGTCTGCGGCGACACATCATCTGACCTCGGATCGGCGGTGGCGGCATGGAGGGCTTGGTGGTTGCGTCCGCACCATGCGGGTTGTGCCCTCCGGACAGATCTGATCTGGCCGGTGCGGCGGCTCAGATCGGCGGCGCCCCATGCACACAATACGTGATGGAGGTTCTTCGAGCGGATCCGGGTGAAAACCTTGTGCTCGGCTTGATGCCAAGACCGGCGTTGGTGGCACCCTGAGGTGTCATTACCTTCTTGAAGGCATCGCCGTGAAGAAGCTCTAGACCTCTATCCGCTACCTCCGGGGGAAACCCTAGATCAGTTGATCGGATGACGGCGGCGCGTTGGTGTCGTTTCCTCCTTGGGGGCGTCATTCTTGGAGGCGTACACGGGATCGAGGGACCAGCGGGCGCCTTTTTTGTTGAAGCGGTACTTCATCCTTCACATTGATGACGGCGGATCTCGGTGGCGTGGTGCAGTGGAGACTCGGCGCCCGATGCGCGGTGATGGACTCGCGTAGGTGAAGGTAGTTGTCTGGCGTCAAGGTGGCGTCGATGGCGGAGTGGCCTGACAAGGTAGAAGCCTCAATATCTGCTCTGAAGACGGACCTGTGGAAGATGGCGGCGATGACACATGTGAGTGCGTCAGACCAGTTTATGCCCCAGACCCGGTATGTGGCTCGGCTGGGGCTTCTGGCTTTTAATGATAGGCTTAGGTGAGTAGATCGGGTATGTGGCCCAGGTAGCACCCTTCATCATATGGATAGGAGCAGTGGCATATGTTGCCAAGATGACGGATTCATGCATATTGTTGTAATACTTTGTAAGGTCCTCGAGAATAATCAATAAAGTGGCCGTATGCATCTGCCAGATGCAGAGGCCGGAGGTCATCCTCCTTTTCTAAAAATAAAAATAAAATGAATTTTAGGAAGATATGATCAGCCAGTAGGGTACGTAAAGGAAGAGAGTTGTACCTAGATCGGCGACATCGCATGTAAATCTTAGGGCGCGAGATCAATTACTTACCAGTTCCAATCCTTATGTCATAGGAGAATGGTGTACTCTCTCTGTAAACTTTTATAAGACGTCTTAGATCACAAATTATTCCACCTAGCTAATTAAAGACAGGCACACCATCGCAAAAAAATATTAAAGACAGGCACAGGCCGCTCCTAAACATAGCAGATACAGGACCAACAGATAGATACTCCCTCCATTTCAAAATATAGTGCACCCGCGCTTTCCGAGGTCCAACTTTGATCATAAATTTAACCAACGAGACCAACTGCGGCAGGAGAAAAAATTATATAATTGAAAACTTCTTTCGAATACGAATTCATTGATATAATTTTCGCTCCCGCTGCAATCGGTTTTGGTAGTTAAATTTACAGTTAAAGTTGAAGCACGAGGATATAGGAAGCATTACATTGTGGAATGGAGGGAGTATGTGAGAGGGTGACGTTTCGTCTTTCCTGCCGACCTTCTGCTACACGTTTGATACTGTACAACAACTGAGGTTACTGCTGAAAATGATTTCAAGGCTAGGGCTGCTGTATCTCCGTCTGCACGCGCGTGTCCACATCATGTAGTCGACCTCCGGGCTGATCAGGTCGAAGTCCCTCTCGTTCCAAAATAGTACTACTATTAGTAATTTCCTCATGACACGTGACTATGCTCTTCCATTTGTGCATCATTTAGTTCCAGGTTTTTCAACCCAAGCTTTCCATATTCTCAAAGAAATAATACTCTTAATGAGTGCAGCGATTCGGTGTCTAGGCTCGTCTGCACCCGGCCAGAAAAAAATCACAAAAAATACTAGAAAAATTCAAGAAAAATCTAATTTTTTCCCATGGTATACAATTTATTGTGTGAGGTCCGCTCCAAATTCTAGCTCATTTGAACATCTGAGTAGCACTCAGAAAAAAAAAGACAAATTGGGTCAAAACATTACATGAACAGTAAATTGTTTTACAGACCCCGAATTTGACTTTTTGCCGAGAGTTGCTCATTTGTCCAAAGGATTTGAAAATTGGAGCGGGTCTCACGCATCAAATTGTCTACCATCCGAAAAAAATTGATGTTTTTTAATTTTTCTAGTATTTATTTTGATTTTTTTATTCAACACAGGTGCAAATGAGCCCGGGCTCAGAAAAAGGATTTTCTCCTACATACTAGCAACTAAGAGGGTGTTTGTTTTCAGGGACTTATTGGTTTAGTGACTTTAAAAAGTCCCTATAAGTCCCATCTAAATCAAACAGGAGGAAATAGGGACTTAAAGTGGGCATTTGATACTTATGAAATAAGACTCACAAGTAAGGACTTATAGGGACTTATAGTTGTAATATGATCTTTTAGTCCACGTTAAGTCCCAGAAACCAAACAGGTAGGGACTTTTTAAAGACTTGAGACTTATAAATTAGAACTTAAAAAAGTCCTAGGATCTATGAAACAAACAGAGCCTAAGCAAATCAGACAAGAGGGCATGAACCAACAACTTGCACCATGCCAATGGTCCATCGTATCTTGCCATAATCTAATTAGTCAAGCATACGAGAATCCAATCATTGTGACATGACCAGGAAAAACACGCGTACTGTATGTCAGTTTTCACTGGTCAGGTTTCTATTAGTCTTGGAAAATCAAATCAATACCATCCTTTGCCTTGTCACACACTCTAGCTAGGATGCCTACAGATATTCCATCAAAATGTCATTACACTTTTAATAATTGTCACAAGCATCATTTATGGAAAGCAAAGAGTAAGCAAGAACGCTGTCTGTGTTCCTGAAAAAAAATGTACATTACAAATCGTGTCAATGGCAAATGTTTTTTTTGTGAGAAAATCACAAATCATGTTAACGGAAATCTCAGTAAGAACACAAATTACATATCCTTGTCTCGGTCATGACCTAAACAATGATAGTATATATATTTACAGAAAGCAATTTCTCATAATTAAAGGCATGGAGGTTGATACAAGACCAAGAGATACAGTCGCGAGACAGCTTCATGTCGAGCTTCTGGTACACGTTTGGTTTTCATATTCTCTCATGCTAAGCTAAATATAACAGCTGAGGTGTTCACTTAGTAGTAGTTAGGATATAACCATATTGATTACGGCTGAAAATTGTTGGAAGCTAGGGCTGCTGCATCTATCTGCCCAAGTCATCCCCATCATGTCTCCCTCCTGGTCATCCGCAGTCCCTGTCATTCCTACAAGAATTTCTTAATTACATGTGTGACATGCGTACGCAACATAGTCCAAGTTTCAAACCAAGGCTTCAATATTCTCAAAGGAATCAATCAAGCAACGACTGATGAGGCAAGAGAGCGACAACCAACTTACGTACATGGATGCTAATCCATATTTCACCATAATCCAATCTAATCGAGCACGCGAGGGTCCAATCGTTGTGACGTGACCAGGAAACAATCGCACACATGTTTTCTTTTCTATTCTTCAGGTATATTTTTGTAAAAGAAATGGGCAGCTCGCAAGATGCCTTCCTTTGCCCGGCCACGCACTCTAGCCAGGGTTCTTCTTTTTAGCAAGGTTGCATGCACACGCAGCGGCTAAGTACAAAGTCCTGGACCACCGTACAATGTCATGTACCGTACGCAACGGACGACCGGGACAAGGAGAAACGGCGTCGGCTGGACCGGCCGGCCGGCCGGATGCATGCGTCTTCACCGGTGACATCTCGCCACGTGGCCCCATGCAAGGGATGGCCTCGGCTCGATCCGGTCTTCCACGTGCATCACGCTACCCTCAAAACTTGTTTAAGCTTGACAAAGTTTATGGTAGTACGTACGTATGATTTTCTTTGTCACGTCTAGAGTGGCGGATAAAATACACTGGGGAAAAGAAGAACATTTCATGATGCACTCGATGATGTTGATTGCGTGAATTCATAATTGTGCGGCGGTGCATCCATTTTAATAGTAGTAGTATTCGGGTGTTCCAATATCCAATTCGGTGCCCGGGCTCAGAATGAGCCCGGTGAATAGTAACGCAATTAAAAGTAGAAAACAAAAATAAAAAATGATTTTTTTTCAAGCAAGATGTGCATATATGTGATGTTCGTGCAAAATTTGCTGATGTTTGAACATTTCAGGAGCGTGCGGCAAAAAAAATCCAAGCATGAACAATGTTGTTTTTCAGATGTTTCTTTCAGACCCGGATTTGTTTTTCTTTTGTCACGAGCTCCTTGAATGTTCAAACATCATCAAATTTGGCACGGACATCGCACACTCAAGCATCTTTCACCACAAATAAAATGGGAATTTCTTGAATGTTTTTAGTATTTTAAATGACTTTACTATTCACTCCCGGGCTCATCTGAGCCAAGGAGCCAAAACGCTGCTTCCTCGGGTGTTGTTGTTTTGTTGTATCCCAGGCTCCATTTTCATATTGAAAATGGGTCCATGTGGCCCCTTTGTCGATATTTTTTTTTTTGCGTGGATGCGGATTTTTTTTGTTTTATGAAATTGCTCAAGCTTAACTAAGTTTGACTTGAGACAAAGATAAACATGGCTTGTACTTAAGAACAACGGCGCATTTTGCTTTGTAAGTTACGAGCGGAATGTTGAATTCTCACAAGACAAATGATAATGGTCCTCGTGTTCAATCTCCTGACGAAAGCACCAAAGGAACCCTTCTTTGACATGCTAAAGGGAATTTAGCTAACACTCATGCATATCTGAGAGCACAAGACGGACTAATGTTCTTTTCCAAAATGAAAGCTGGTTTATATGATATCAATAAAACATCAAACACAATCCGATATGACGGGGGAAACTGAACCTAGAGGCACATAGGCATTGTTTCCAAAATGAAGATGCGGGTGAACCTATCGTCGTTGCACCACCGTAGATCATACCGACAATATAATGGACAACATGAAGAAATCCAGCCACCGAAATACTTGCAAAGGCATTAGAGGGACATGTCGCCGCAACAGTAAACTACCACGCACGATGGAGACTGGCAATCACGCCAAGCATATCGGCGAGGGGATCGCCCCGAGATTCAGGCAGACAGCCGCGCTACCAATTTGTTATGTATGGATGATGGATGAGATTCCATGGATAGAGAGCCTGTTCCAATAGACTTATGGAATGTTTCCGTTCATGTGCATCCAGCAGGGATTGAACCCGCAAATTTACCAATTATGAGTTGGACGCTTTAACCATTCAGCCATGGATGCTTAATAGGGATCACCGGACATAGTAAATAAACAATTTTCATATAGAAAGACATAGCATCGTCAAACCAATCCGATGTTGAAACTATTTTTCTTTCCTTATTTAGTGTACATAGATAGAGAAACCCAACACATACTAGATCACAAAATATGCTTTGCCATATAAATCATGTAATAATAGCTCTAAAAAAATCATGTAATAATAGGTCCATGGCCGACATGGCAGACCATGTGCTCGCATTCGCATTCCCCTCGGGGTGGGTCCCGCCTGTCAGTGCGTCGGGTACCATCTCCATCTCCCTCTTCCTCCCCTGTCCCCCCTCCGCTATAATACCTTCACCTAAAAATAATATGACGAGCTCGACGGAAGCAGCTCCCGGTCGCCGTCGTGGGGTCCTCCTGCTCCCCCCCTGCTCCTCCCCCGACCTCTCCGTCCAGCGCCGCCGCCGCCGCAGCATCCGTGTGGGTGGGAGGCCGAGATTTCCTCCTCCGAGCGCGCCGCATCCAGCCCCGTAAGTCCGAATCTCCGTGCGTTTCTCGCTGTTCTTGCTCTGCAATCCCCTTCTCCGGAACCAATGCCCGCCATTCCCCCGTTTCTTGGGCCCTCGGGTCCAGGAATCCGAGGCCAAGCTGCGTTCTTGCCCTCCCCTACTGGCCGTGGACTGACCCCCCGGCAATGGCGGCCGTCGCCGCCGGGCCTACTCCCGCCGGTCCTCGCGGTGTTCGACCGGTTGCCGCCGTGCCATGCCGTACCGTACCGTACCGTGTCGGTCGAGCTGGCCCTGGGGTTTCACTCCGTTTATGGTCAGCTGCTCAACTGACGAAATGCTGAAATTTGTGTCAGTTGGTTTGGCCCAAATCTGTGCACGCAAATGCTTCCATTTTTGCAGGCAGATGTTTCCCTTTTTGCAGGAAGCAACCTTGAGCGTCACTGGTAGTATCCTGGCCGGTATAATCTGCTGGCGTTCCTTTGTTCGCTTGCTGTCCGTCTGATTGACAAGAGAAAAGGGGTGAAGCAAGGAATAGAATAGATGCCTTGCTGCGTAATCTAAAGTTCGGCACCTGCAGGCTTTTGTTCTCCCTCGCGCCGTACCAATAGTGTGTGCGGAATCTGCTGGGTCACATGTTTTGGCTGGCAATCGAGGGCGGCCACATCGCTTCTTGCTTTTCTTGGATGAGTAGGTGTGAACAAAAATGCCGGCCCGGCCTAGGATCTGTATCTTCTTCCTGGGAGCAGTATGAGTGGATGACATAAATGGCACAAACCAAATGTTGTGTTGCTTACAAGAAATGGGTGTTTTTCACATTCTTGTTAACGAGTGAGTTTGGTTGAATCATCTGTTGTTGTTCTTTTAACTTGCTTTTCTTTGCGACATTCAGTTCGTTGGTTTTTTAATTGCTTCCTTCAGATTGGCACTTGCCTCTTTGTTACTGTTTTTCTTTCAACATTTGGATTGACCCCCTACTGGCTGTGGATTGATCTCCCGCTAATGGCGGCCCTGGTTGTTGTGATGGTGTTACCACTGGGTCGGTGTTCGGCTGATTGCTTCTTACGGTATCCGCTGGCCTGGTGTCTTTTGAGTTCTTCAGTCCGTTTATCGTCAGTTGCTAAATGAATGAAATGCTGGAATCTGTGCTTAGCTGGTTTGGTACTTTGCTCAGCTGGCATCTTAGGCAGTGTTTCCTTTTTGCAGGAAGCACCCTTAAGCATAGTATCCTGGTATAATATGTTTGTTTGTTTGCTGTCTGATGATTGACACAAGGGGTTAAGGATTAGAATAAATACCTTATACGTTACATAATCCAAAGTTTGTTCCCTGCATAGCAATAGTGTGTGCAAACTGAAATCTGTTGAGAGCAGTTTGTCCACACCATACGTTCGGCTTTAATTCAAGGACCACGATGATTTGTGGTTTTGTTGGATGAGTATATGTGAACAAAAATGCTGGATGCTTAACGGCCCAACCTACGATCTCTATCTTCTTCCTAGGAGCAGTATAAGCGGATAACATCAATGGCACAAACCTAAATGTTGTGTTGCTTACTACAAATGGATTATTTTCATTCTTAACGTGTTTGGTCGAAACATCTGTTGTTGCTCAGTTTAGTTGCTTTTTTTTTTTGCAATATTCAGTCCTGCTCTGTGATTTTTTCTTACAGGGGGATCCCAACTCATTAATAATCTGCTAAGATGCGAATAAGCATCCAGTAGCCTTTGCACTGTTTGAGGGACAATGGGGACAGCTTTTCCCATGTTGTTGGTTCTCTCTCTGCTCCTGTACCCTAATGGCATCTCCAAGAGCTTAGCTGCAAGGCCTCCAGTTGTGAATATTGGGTCTATTCTTCAATTGAACTCCACCACTGGAGGTGTTGCGGCGATTGCCATCAATGCAGCCTTGGAGGATATCAACTCTGATCCAACAGTTCTAAATGGAACAACATTAAAGGTTGAAACCAAGGATACAAATTGCTTTGATGGTTTCCTTGGCATGGTTCAAGGTAGACTAGCTTTAACGTCACTCATTCATTTTGTATTGTTAAAATAGTTGCTTCTGTTCTGGAGTTGTGACAATGATACCGTATTCCTTGTATCAGCTTTACAGTTCATGGAGACTGATGTTATTGCAATCGTTGGCCCCCAGTGCTCCACAATTGCTCATATCATTTCATATGTAGCAAATGAGCTCCGAGTCCCCTTGATGTCCTTTGCGTCTGATGCTACTCTTTCATCGATACAGTTCCCGTTCTTTGTCAGGACTGCTCCCAGTGATCTCTATCAAATGGCGGCTGTGGCAGCAGTTGTGGACTACAACCACTGGAAGATAGTGACTGCCATATACATTGATGATGATTTTGGTCGAAATGGCATTGCTGCTTTGGATGATGCACTCACTGCGAAGCGCTGCAAAATTTCCTACAAGATTGGATTTCCTGCAAATGCTAAAAAGAGTGAGCTTATTAATTTGTTGGTTAGTGTCAGTTATATGGAGTCTCGTGTTATCATCCTCCATACTGGTGCTGAACCTGGACTCAAGCTTTTCTCTATGGCAAACCGACTAAACATGATGGGCAATGGCTATGTATGGATTGCAACTGACTGGCTTTCTGCATATCTTGATGCTAATTCATCAGTTCCTGCTGAGACTATATCTGGTATGCAAGGTGTTCTTACTTTACGGCCACATATCCCCAGCTCAGAAATGAAGGGTAATTTGATCTCCAAGTGGAGCAGGCAAAGTCAGAAGTACAACCATAGTGATCTTCGTGTAAATACTTATGGTTTTTATGTTTATGATAGTGTATGGGCAGTAGCTCGGGCTCTTGATGCCTTCTTTGATGATGGTGGTAGCATTTCCTTCTCAAATGACTCGCGGTTGCGTGATGGAGCTGGGGGAACTCTTCACCTTGAAGCAATGAGTATTTTTGACAAGGGAAAGAAATTATTGGACAAGATTAGAAAGGTAAACTTCACTGGGCCATCTGGGAAAGTGCAATTCGATGCTTCAGGTGACCTCATTCATCCTGCATATGAGATCATAAATGTCATCGGAAATGGCATGCGGACCATTGGTTTTTGGTCAAACTATTCTGGCTTGTTATCAACTGTCCCTCCAGAGGCTCTATATTCAAAGTCCCCAAATACTTCTCTAGCCAATCAGCAACTCTATGATGTTATTTGGCCTGGGCAGACTGCACAGAGGCCTCGAGGATGGGTTTTTCCTTCTAATGCCAAGGAGTTAAAAATTGGTATTCCCAACAGATTCAGTTTCAGGGAGTTTGTCACGAAAGACAATGTTACCGGGTCAATGAAGGGTTATTGCATTGATGTCTTTACCCAGGCATTGGCTTTGCTTCCTTATCCTGTTACCTACAAGTTTGTACCTTTTGGGAGTGGTACTGAAAATCCTCATTATGACAAACTCATACAGATGGTTGAATCAAATGTAAGTATGTATGTTTTTTTTTCCTTTTTCTACACATTCCATCATACCGTACTGACCAGGGTTATCTTATTCTGCAGGAGCTTGATGGAGCTGTAGGGGATATCGCAGTTACAATGAAGCGCACAGTAATTGCTGATTTCACCCAGCCTTTCATTGAAACAGGATTGGTTATCTTGGCTCCGGTTAAAAGGCATATAACAACATCCTGGGCATTCTTGCAGCCATTTACTTTGGAGATGTGGTGTGTTACAGGGTTGTTCTTTCTTGTTGTGGGTGTGGTTGTTTGGGTTCTTGAACATCGAATCAATGATGAGTTCCGCGGCTCGCCACGACAACAAATGATAACTATTTTCTGGTAAGGAGCTTAGCTGCATGTTTTGTATCCTCACTAGAACAACTGCCAGTTAATGCACCCAAATGAAGCATCTTCTGATTATCAATTAACTATTATATATATGATGCATTGGTTTTATTGTCTTCTTTTTTCACATACTCTTGCAAAATGCTCTTATGACAGAGTCATTCCTTGCTCTCAAAACTGTGATTATAATCTCAATCTTCTATTGTCTGCAGGTTCAGCTTTTCGACTTTGTTCTTTGCACACAGTGAGTAAATGAACCTCTCTTGTGTTTTTTTGGCTATATATATAAAGTAATTTTGTTCTGACACATGGCTCGTGATTTTCGTCCAGGAGAAAATACCATGAGCACCTTAGGGCGCGGTGTGTTACTCATATGGCTATTTGTTGTTTTGATCATTCAATCCAGCTATACCGCGAGTCTTACTTCCATCCTGACCGTGCAACAACTTGATACTTCTATAAAAGGAATCGATGACCTGAAAAATAGCGATGCTCCTGTTGGTTTCCAAGTTGGTTCTTTTGCACAAGACTACATGGTTAATGAACTGAACATCTCACGGTCAAGGCTAAGAGCTCTCGGTTCCCCAAAAGAATATGCTAAAGCGCTCGAGCTTGGCCCTAAGAAAGGAGGTGTTATGGCCATCGTTGACGAGCGCCCCTATGTTGAACTGTTTTTGTCAACTTACTGCAAGATTGCGGTAGCTGGCTCAGATTTCACCAGCAGAGGATGGGGCTTTGTAAGTACATTTAAACCAAGTTATTTAATATAGCTTAAAAAATTATAACGATACAACATTTTGGTGTTAAAATCCTGCAATGACAGTTTTAACTTCCAATAGTTGTGTGTGCTGTCTAGTACAACCTCTGTACACTAATATAAGACGTTTTTGCAGTTCAATTTGAACTGTAAAAACGTCTTACATTAGTTTACAGAGGGAGTATTATGTAACCTTTCTTGCACTTATTTGCGGGTGAAATCTAAAATCTACACCCGCTTTATTTCATGAGCCAAGACATAGCACCTTACAAAGTTCATTCTGCCAGGCATTTCCACGGGATTCCCCTCTGCAAGTGGACCTGTCCACCGCGATCCTGTCACTGTCAGAGAACGGGGAGCTGCAGCGGATCCACGACAAGTGGCTCAAGACAGGCGAGTGCGCAGCCGACGAAAGCGAGATGATCAACTCGAACCAGCTCCGCCTCGAGAGCTTCTGGGGCCTGTTCATAATCTGTGCCATGGCGTGCGTCATCTCGCTGCTCATCTACTTCGGCATCATGCTGCGCAAGTACATGAGACACGAGCCGAAGAAGAGCCTCAGGAGGTTCATCTCGTTCATCGACGACAAGGAGCCACCGAAGAACCGGAAGAAGCGGTCCATGAGCCTGCCTGCGAGTGCGACGGCCACCACACCGATGACCGCCCTCGACATAGAGAGGCCGGCCAGACCGGTCAGGAACGGCAGCGTTATTGATATAGAAGGCTAGTTCTTGTGTACAAATCTAAGACATTATATATATACAGGTTTTCGACCCGAGGTACGCTAATCTTCGGGTCAGCTTACCCGATGTAATGGAGGGGGAAATAGATTCAGACTTCCAGAGGCTGTGTAGGGGAAATTATTCTGTAGGTTCCTGGCAACTGGGAACTTGTATATAAGCTGTTGTCCTTGATGGTGTTGTGGTGAAATGAAGGAATGTGTTTGTCTGAGTGCTTTTTTTCTCTTCAGAGTTTCTGCAGTTGCCTGCCTTGGCACTGAATGGATGTGAGAAGGCAGGTCTATCATTTAATTTTATTCTTGTGAAATTGCACAGATTTGAACTTCTACATCCCAGATTTTTATTTGATGTTCTTGGTTGGAATACAATTAGTTACAAGGATACATTCTGTAAAAAAAATAAAAGACACCACCTTCACTGCTTGTGAAAACACTATTAATAAAATAGAGTACTAAATAGGAAGCCAGGAAGAGAAATAAATTATGGGGAAACACTAAAAAAATATAATGTAATAAATGATGAAGTATAAAATGGGGAAAATGGAATATTCTGTTTTTTCTGATCCCTACCGTTTATGGATATGCTGATGTGGTGGCGGCAGGCGGCCGAGCGCGCGCCATTCCGACCCACCATCATCCCTTCCCCATGCCTCCTCCTCCGTCGTCCATGGCGCCCTCCGCCCTGCCTTCCAGAACCTTCCACCGCCGCCACCCTCTTCCCTCCCCAGCACCCCCTCCTCCTCCTCCCTCGACCGTCCCCTGCTGCGTCTCCCGGCGGAGGGCGGCCGCGCAGCTCCTCCTCTCGGCCGGCCTCCTCACCGCCGTCTCCTCCTCCTCCCCGCCGGCGCTCGCCGCCAGGAGGGGCCGCCGGACCATCGCGCCGGAGGACTACGCGTCCACACGTACGTCAGCGCCCCCCCTCCCCCTCAATTTCTGCTCAGATTTCTGCCCCAAAGCTTGGCCTTTTCCGACTGAAATCTGAGGCTAATTAGTCTCAGATTTTATTTCATTTTGGCTGTCAATTAATCCATATGATGTTAAGAATTGCAACTGCTGTTTACAGTAAAAATTAAAGACTTTACGACTCATGAATCATCATTACTACGGTACATTGGTTAAATTAAACTCTGATGTCTCTCGCAAAAAATAAAATAAAAAAATAAACCTCTGATGTGAGAACCATTGGAGGCAGCTGATGGCCTGAAGTACTACGATCTTATTGAAGGGAAGGGCCCAACTGCCGAGAAGGGATCAACGGTCCAGGTAATTGCTTTAACCTTCCATGCCACCTACACCCTGCTTTTCATTCTTGAGCTGGAACTAATTGCCATTGCTGTTTTTCTCAAGGTTCATTTCGACTGCATATACCGTAGCATCACTGTGGTGTCGAGCCGCGAGGCCAAGCTCCTGGCGGGGAACCGGAGCATCGCACAGGTTATGTGGCAAAATACTCCTGACACCATATACGGTAGTGCTGCTGGTTTAGCGCGGTAGGAACTAAGATTTTTGTCTGCCTTCCTCTAGTAGCCCTATGTGTTCACCGTCGGATCGCTGCCTGGAAAAGAGAGGAAGCGCGATTTCGCAGACACCGCCAACGGGCTGTTCTCCGCGCAGGCTTCGCCGAAGCCTCCACGGGCCATGTACATGATAACCGAGGGGATGAAAGTTGGGGGGAAGGTATGGACAAGGAGAACTAGCACATGTGAAGCCAAGATAATCCGGTGTTTTCGTCTTCGGTATGATACTGACCTGATCTACTGTTCTGTTTGTGTGTTGGTTATGCAGAGGAGGGTGATTGTCCCTCCAGACCTGGGTTATGGGAAAAAGGGGCAGGGCGAGATACCGGTAAAACCTCAGTTTCTTCTAGTTTGATGATTGAGCATCTGAGTGCATTCAGCTATTGATAAGTTATTTAATTCCATCCTGCTTTGCAGGCTGATGCTAGTTTTGAACTGGATATAGAGCTTTTGGAAGTGATCCCTCCTACAGATAGTTGAACATTTTTGCTTACACATGGAAAATACTGATGAGGTACCTGTGAAGCTTCACAAATTTTAGAGGGATGTATTTGCTTTATACATTTTTCATTCTTATCAACGAGAGCTGTAACCGAGAATATGTTAATATTATATTTTGGCTGGACATATATCGAAACGTTGGGACGCAAAGCTTTTGCATTTTGTCGATTTTGTTTGTTTGCCCTGAAAGGACTTGTTTCTAACAAGTACTCCCTCCGTCCCATAATGTAAGACAGTTTTTGACACTACACTAGAGTCAAAAAACGTCTTACATTATGGGACAGAGGGAGTAAAATCTAAGATTAGAAGCAAAACTTAAGTAGGTAGAAATGTTCACTTCAATGTATTTATGTTGAAGCAAACTGTATCACAGATAATCACCACAATGTCATGGTGCATGTATGACTCATAGCAGATTCTATATAGTAAAATTGATCTGCCATTGTGATGTCAGCATGTTCTGATGCTCATTTAAAGGTCCTCAGGGCCGTTGATATCCTGAAATAAAAGAAATATATATTTTGTTATAGCAAAGATGGATGGTGCTGGCAGCTTAGTTTTTGATTGGGACATATAAATGGACGTCTCAAATAAGTTGTTTTAGTTTGTTACCCAGAAACTAAATAATGAAATTTAGTCAATTATGTAAGACTTATGATTATTTTAATGATGTCAGTAATTCTTTCGTTTAATTTGAAACTTATTCCAATGGTGATAAACAAGTAAACAGACAAGAACTAAGATCTCTGTTGCTTTTAAACTGCTGAATTCATGAAACACCAATGAGAACATGCATCTTGGGAAAGATACCTTGTTCTCAATCACTTTTCCATCTGGGATTTCCAGCTTAACACCAGGTTTTGCTGTGATGGTCACCTTGCCCTACAAAAGTTTAAAAAACATACATCTTTACTCCAAGGTTTAAATACTTTTGAGATGTATATCTTCATAAATAGCCATAAGTCAGAACAGCAATCATATGAGAAGCGAAGCTACACATTATCCAGGTAATGCATGCATTGAAAATAGCAGGTCATAAATAGTCTGAACATGTTGTCTAAGAACTGCAACGACAGTAAAGATTGTAATAATTCAACAACTTTGTCTGAATACCTTCAGCACGATGCCAGAACCAAACCAAACATCACCGGAAACCTTCAAGCTGTCGAGCTCAACAATGCTAGGAATCGACTTGAAGCGGCCAAGGAAGCACCCAACCTGCCAGTGTTTGTATAAAAAAGATCGGATTACTTACATTTGGAGTGCAAAAGTCAATGGTAAAACTCTTTCGTTCTGGCGAGGAGTTAGTGTTGGAGCCTGACCTTCTTGAACTCAGGGCCAAGTTCAATTGAGGGATTTGATGGATTTGTTCTAGCTGAATTGCGTGTAACGAAGCCATCAACCAGGGTATACAGATCAGACTGCAGGGTAAAAGTAATTTGAGTTAGAATTAGGAGTGTTAACTTAAAGAATTTGTTCAGCATATAGCACAAACCTGTACTAGCTGCAAATCTGATGTTGCCTTCACTGGTAGGAACCGGGACCTCGGAACATTCATGCCGATTGCGTGGTCAAAGAACTGATTCAAAAAAAATATGATTTGTCATATTTATATCTAGCATAAGGCTATGATTATGGGTATATAGGTTAGTAGTAGTTTGTTAGTACCCTGATTGCGGCACCAGCTGCAGTTTCCAACTGAAGGACTTTCACGCCCTCAACTTCCTGAAATGATTTTATTGTCCATCAAAATTCATGTTAAATTATTCACAAATCATAGGTATAACTAACAAAGCTCATGAAGCAATCCTTGTGTAAAAGTAGTTCTCTAAAATGCATTATTACCTTCGGGTTTGGAATGATCTCCATCTTGAGGGCATCAGCCTCGACAAGGCGCTTGATAGCCTTCAAGCTCACCCATCTATCAATCCAGGTAGCTGTGTTATATAACAATCAAATGATCTTTTAAAAACTGAAATGAGAACTATGAATTCACTTACAAGTTGTTAGTGTTGAAGATCTTGAATTTCTCGATCGATTTGAATTCATCCACCTACATTCAGATAAATGTGGAAGTAATCTCATAAATTATCTACAGTAACTTCTATCTGTTTCTGATCATTTATATTATATCATTGCAATTACTAGCTTATTACTTACATGTGCATCAGGAACTTGTGCAATCTCCAGAAGCTGGAAAAATAAAATGGAAACTTGTTGTCGTTATATTTAGGGAAAGCTAGGAGAAATGAGAAATGCCTAGTCCTAAAAGAGCATGTTTCCAGACGCGATTCTCCACTGTCATTCATAAAATTGGTTTGCAAGCTTATGCTGCAACAAGGAACGAAATATAAGCTAACCTGAACCCTTCCTTCATATGAGATCAGTGTGCCACCTTTCACATCGGCCAAGGTTTTCGGGGTAACCTGAAGGAAGGCTGTTAAACTTCTTTACCACCAAACCAAATTTAATATATCTTCAATGTATATTTATGAAATTACATACCTCCATGCAGTATTCATTCTGCTTGTGGACCAAGTGGTTCAGTATCTCTATTCAATAGTTAAGTAAATAATCAGGGTATCTTTTTTCTGAGACCTAATTTTTTGTCAAAGTAAATATTGAATATACATAAGGATACTCATGTCGACTATAGCGCCCAAGTTGTCTGAGTTTGCGATGAAAACGTATTCTTTTCCCTGCAATTGTCAAAATAACAATAATGTTACATGCGTGGAAACTTGTGATGAAAACTTTTCCCCAGATGATTGCAAACCTGCGAGAGTAGTAAATCGAGCTTGCCGCTGTTCATCAGGGATGGGAAGATGTCACCATGGCCAGGAGGGTACCTTCATATTTGTGCAATGGAGAGGTAGTTAAGATTAATCTGTGATTGTTGTTAGACAAGAATTTGCTGATCAGGCTATGAATGAATGTCTTACCAGCCATCCTTGTCAGTCTTCCCCTTGGAAGACCACGGCAAGAACTCATCGGCCACGACACGAGGATACTGGCTCTGCATATCAGAACAGAATTGGTAAATGTCATGAGCATACATACCTGACTGAAGCACCAAAACAGAATCTGTCTTGACATACCTGGTTGAACGTATGGATTTGGATGTTTGAATTGGCGTATTTCTCGACAATCTGCGGCGCAAATGTACTATCAGCACGACGAGGGAAAAATGTTTTTCAAACAGGCTTCTAACCGCGAATGTCAGGAGAGATTCGGGTGATGGTAATTGATCTACCTTCGAGGTGTCATCATGGGTGTTGAAGGAGTTCATCAGGAGCAGCGGCACGTTGCTGCCATACTTCTTGTTCAGGGACTGCAAAAAGAAACAGTGTCAGTGAGTGCAGCCTTGCAAAAACAGGTAGAACAGCAGCATTTTCTTTGGATCTCAAAAAGAAAAGGACAATGGGTGATCATGCATGCATGATGCTCGACCCCGGCCCCCTACCTCGATCTGGACCACGATCAGGTCGAGGAAGGTGAACCCGTTTCGCACCTCGATGACCGACCTGTAATGTTCATCGAGAGATCAATGTACTAACTGTCAGCACCATGTATGTGGATAAGATGAATGTGGCAGCTTACTTTGGGCCTGTGCACCCCATGGTGGTGCCCAGGCCGCCGTTGAGCTTGAGCACGGCGAGCTTGTCGAGCAGCGCCTTGGTCGCCGCCAGGTCTGCAAAAAAAAAATCAGGAGACAGGTCAGCACAAAATTCAGTTTCGTGCCAAAGACGACGAAGGAGAAGGAGAAGGGGAAGGAGAAGATGGCCGTCTCATCGGCGCGCACCTTCCGGCGGGGCTGCTAGGGTGTCGTACGGCACCACCACCTCGTCGGTCGGCGTGTGGATCTTGCCCCACTCGATCTGTTCCTCATTGCCGCTTCTCGCCGCCAAAGAAAACCAACCATGGTCAGAACTCAAAACGGGAGCAGAACCATCGGTGATGCAACACAAAGAAAGAGAGATAGATTACCTGAGGTAGCGGGAGACGAGGCTGATGAACCCGGACTTCTCCTTGTCGCTGCACGCAACGCGGCACAGAGAAAGAAATTAAGCAAGCGGTCCATCGGACAAGACATGCATACAGGTAAAGACATGCGGCAATGGCGCCGGCTGGCGTCCGATTGACAGGGAGCGAGCGACCGACCTGATCTGGCCGAGGCCGGCGACGGCCTCGCGCAGCTTGGCGAGCTTCTCGTCCGCCATTGTCGTTGCGAGAGAGAGAGAGCTTGGCGCGTGTGCGGGGAGAGATGTGCGTGAGAAGAGGAGGATCGAGGACGATCGGAGGTAGGAGAAGGAGATGGCGCTGGCTATTTATACAAGGGAAACAGGGACGCCAAAGGAGGGGACGCGCGCGAAGTTAACGGCCGGACCGTTAACAAGCTTTGCCATTCAACAAAAATCTTGACAGCTAAAAATTAATAGTGCCAAAAACTAAATTGAAAAAATAGAAGACCCCACTAGCTATCATCTATTCTTTATTTGAAAAAGGCCGGCCCTATATTAAGTATCACAATACCTCACAAAAACACCCTTACAAAAAATAGAAATACATTTAAAATCATAGGGTGCCTCGGTACCTTTTCTCTTGCATCCACCGACGGCGTGTCGTGAGCATAGCTCGATGCCTCCTCTGGGCCTCGGCCTTAACGGAGCAAACTGTTTGAAACACAGAATTAACGGCCGAGAAGCCGTTGACGCCAACAACAACAATCTACCAAGCAAATCGTCGCCCTGGAGAAAGAAAAAGTCGATAAGGGCTTGTAGGAACTCCAAATACCACGAAAGCGGGCCGAATTCACTGGAAACCTAAATGGACCGGGTCCTAGAAGTCTCGCCGGAGACACGGCTCCACCCACCATCCGCTGGCGAAACACACACCAACATAAAGTAAATAGCATGAGGAGAGCATTATTCCTAAATTGGGGCAATGCCGCCTATTCGTCGCCCCACAACAACTACAATGACTCCCTAAAGAAAATTTGACAAAAAGATCACCATGCCGTTTACGACAGGTCTGAGTTTGATGTCGACCGGCCACTGATTCGTTGCCCCACCAGCACCGATGCCCTCTTCTTCGACGATCCAGCCAAACCGGCCCACGATGAAGATCTCCACGTTGGATCCCTCCAGCTTCACCAACGCCGCCGTCGCGCACCACCTGACGAAGACCGCCGCTAGAGCACATATCTTTTTCGCCGTCCCACAATAACCGTCCAACACTTCGATAGTAGACCTTGATCTAGACCTCCCCTCTGTATCTGGGGCCGCACGGGGCTTTGCCCGACGGTGAGAGGGGGAAATGTCAGGTGGTGGCTAGGATTTCTATGTTGCCTGTCTTAGAAAATGATTCGCTAAAATTACCCATCGTTTATCTATGAGCTTTAACTAAGTCTCATCTAAATAACATCAACATAAAAATGTTCTTTTTCTTCTTTCACTTTTATTTTTTACTCATTATTGTTTTCTTTCTTCACCTTATTATATTATATTTCTTCTCTTGAAGAAATACGCAAGGACACTTGGGCATGTAGATCGGGGATTTGTCAGTCCAAGCAAATCAGTGGTCAGTCAGAAAATTTTAAAAAAAAAGTCAAACAAATTCAAAAAAAAATGTGCGGTAGAAAATTTGATGCGTGAGGTCCGCTCCAAATTTCAAATCATTTGGACATCTGAGCAGCTCTCAGCAAAAAAGACAAATCAGACCAAAATAGTACATGAACAGTAAACTTTTTACAGACCCTCAATTTGTCTTTTTTACAAATCGGGCCAAAACATTTTTTCTAAAATGAAGTTAAGTTGAAAGCAATTAAATGACTTGACTCGAATTCGACAGAGATGGCATATGAATACTCTTCCTTCCCAACTTCCAGCAACAATTTCATACCACCATAAACCAGCATCGTGAACCGCAAAACAGGAATCGTTCCATTCATCAATCGTATTCAAGCCCGCACCGCACCGCACCGGGGGCTGCAGATCTTAACACACCTAAACGACCAGGATTTTACCATCTGTATGTATGTACAAACAAAAGAACAAGACCAGCAGGCCGTTCCTGGTCCTATGGCATCTAACCTTTTGTCTACTGTTCTTCTATCACCGTTACATTCCGAAAAAGGGTTCCCCGCTTTGTATACAAAGCAACCAACCGAACCATACATGGATAGGTGCTGGGGCGGAAGCAGCACAGTCACGCCCAAAAGAAACGACAGAGAAAAACAAAAGAAACAAATGCCGAAAACGGCGGATCAACAAAACGAAGAAGCCTCGCGATCGCAGCGCCCACTAGGATCTTCCACTAGACTCCAAGACTCCGAAGCGCCGGCACCTATCAACACCTCCAAAAAGGATCGCGACGATGACGACGCTGCTGCTAAGGGTTTCCCCCGGTACACGACGAGGCGAGGGGAAGGGTAGCTCCGACACCCTCCCGGAAGGTCAGGTGGCACCCACAGGCGCCACCGCGCCGGCGTTGGCCATGCCGACAGGGGTTTCCCCCGATCCCAACCCGCACCTTGGGCGCCCCGGAGCCTGCCACCAAACCAACCACCATCGTGCGCCAACGCGGTCTTGAGGTCCCCACGCCGTCTCACCACGGCACCGCGAAGTGAGAATAGCACGACGAAGAATCAGAGCCGGGACTAGGGCATCAGCACCATCGGCACGCGGGAGGGGCCCACCTCCACCGTCCGCGACGGTAGCCGTCCGAACGCAATAGGGGGAGCACACCAGGCCCGTGGGCCCACCGGCCCGGCCGAGCCCTCGTGGGCTCGCAAAGCTCCCGCCTTCGCGCTGCTGCCGGCACGCCGGCGGTGCCGCCGCCCCAATCCGAGCCACTCTTCCTCCTCACCGCGCCGCAGACAACGAGGCTACGCCCAGGGACCAGCCCGCTAGGACCCAGATGGAGCCCTAAGGGCCCAGATCTGGGCCGAGGACGCGCCGCCGGCCACCCTGCGCAACCAGGCCGCCCCGCCGCCAAAGGACGGCGCCACCACCGCGACGGGCCGCCGCCAGCCACCTCTAGGCCGCCGGGCCGCCGCCAGTCGAGGGGCACCCGCCGCCACCCCTGCCCCCGGGTCAGGAGGTGCGCGCGCGGGGTAAGGGAGAGCCCGCCGCCGCCAGCCCGCCCGGCCAGATCCAGGGGCGCCGCCGGCGGCGGCGGGGGGGAGGGGCACGGGGGAGGAGGAAGGAGAGGCGAGCGGGGGGAGCCGCCCCGGCCGCCCCCCGGGGAGGCGGCGCGGGCGCGGGGTCGGGGGAGGGGAGGGGAGGAGCTCGAGGACACTCAAGTCGTCGGCTGTAATCCAACAACTTACCTCATCATCACCGTTACATTCATGCGCCGATGTATACACAGACATGGAGGAAGCATTCGGGGTTCCTCAGGTTGTTGGCCACCCAGAGAAACGGCGTATCCAGGCCAAGCTCCATGCCTTGTATCCTCACCAGCTTCACTCTGGCCTTCTTGGCCACATCCATCTCCTGTGGACTTGCCGAAGCTGGTTCTCTGTCGCGAGGAGTCCCTGGAGTGGTATCTGAATCGCCAGGTGCCGAGTCTGGACCAGCAGCTCTAGCTGTGGGCTTCGAGCCAAAGAACTCTGGCAGCAACGTCTCCAAGGCATGTTCCAGGGTAGTTATCCTTCTACCTGCAAAACAGCACGATGTGTATATGTGAAGGAAATCTCACTGTTATCGCAGCTCCACAACAACCATCATGAAGCAAAGAATGTGAGCGGAAGGCAGTTGGTAACATGTAGTTTGGACAGTCTCAGGGGGTGATTATACTCAGTCACACTTGTTTCCTCGTTAAAGATAATAAAATGTTAGACCCATTAGTTTACAGCCCTTTGCCCTGGCTTGCTCAAAAGGGGTCGCAAAGCAGAAGGTTAAATAGTAGCAGGGTCTTTACAATAGATTGATAAATATCCACTTGAAATAACAGAAGCTTTCACTGGCCTCACAATTAACTTCCAAAAGAGCTCCTTTGTTCCCATTTGCGTCAATCCGACGGTCTGACAACAGATTGAACAAGTGTTACACTGTCAGTCTTCTGCCTTCCCTTGCACCTATCTGGGATTACCCTTATCTGCACACAAGATTACCCATGGACTGCTAATGCCGGTTATTCACAAGGTCGACAAACGCTTGTCAGGCTGGTTGGCCACTTTCCTATCCTGGGGGGGACGGCTCACTCTGATTAATGCCGTTCTAGCGACGATACCCAGCTACTTCATGGGCTGCTTACTCTGGCCAAAACAGTCTATACAGCAGCTTGAGCAAATCATAAGGGGCTTCCTATGGCAAGGGAAGAACCAGACAAAGGGGGGACAGTGTCTTGTGGCATGGGACTATGTGATTATGCCGCAGCAAAACGGAGGTTTGGGAGTATGGGATCTCGCAGCACACAACAGGGCAATGATATGCAAAGCAATGATGAAGATACTACAGTCCAGCAACGTGCCGTGCTACCAGTGGTTTGCATCAACATATTGTCGTACAGAACTGCCACTTACAGTACATAATGCAGATACTGCCATTTGGCAATGCTTCAAATCTTCTATGCAGTTAGTTATCCAGTCAACCAAGTGTGAGCTCGGGGATGGCAAGATGGTATCTTTCTGGTTTGACCATTGGATGGAAATTGGTCTACTCTCTCAGTCCTTTCCGACCCTTTTTACGTTCTCCAAAGCCAGGTACTGCACTGTTGCTTCACAGTACGACAACGGCCATTGGTTGATACAGTTGCATCCCAACCTGTCCTGCGACGCGAGTTGGGCACACTGATGGATCTTCTGGTTACCATCTCACCAACCCCTAGTACATCGGACGTTAGGAAGCCAGTGACGCTGGATAACAAGCTATCAACAGCCTATTTTTATAGGCTACTCACCTTCAGAGGCATAGATTGCCCCTCGGCTCCTTATATCTGGGATCGAATTATACCCCAACGACACCAGGTCTTTCTATGGTTGGCCATCAGGGACAGGCAGAATACTAGGGATAACATGGTGAGGAAACAATGGACAAGGATTGTAAACCACAACGGATGCGATATGTGTCCAGCAGCCGAGACCATGCACCACATTCTGCTCAGATGCAAACTCGCACAAGCTGTTTGGGCCAGGACTGGCCTCCTGGATTCGGCCACATCTGCTGAAACTACTGCAGCTTTCATGACCTCGGAGGTAGCAAGGGAAACGTATGGAACACTTTGGCATGTTCTCTTTGCTGCAAGTGCAGTAGCGCTTTGGGATGCCAGAAACGCAAGAGTCTTCCATAGCGTTTGTTGGACAACTGCAAAGGTTATCACTGAGATTGCTCAACTACTTATGCTATGGAGGTTGAGAGCACCAGAAGGAAATGCAAGGGAGGTCATAAACTCTTGGGCTAATGTAATGATGCAACAGTAGATATAGACATAGCTTACACCACTAGCCCCTGTCTCTTCTTCCGCCTTCCCTCCTTTTTTTGCTTTCCTCTTCAGGCTTGGCGATGGCCTGCTGCACACTCTGTGCAGCGCTTACATCGCCTTCATGTAAAACGACTCCGGTCTATCGGGCTACGGCCTGTTTTGAATGCATAAGGTACAACAAGATCTACCTTTTCTTTCAAAAAAAATAAAAAATAACAGAAGCTGCACCAGTTTCTCAATGGAAGAAATGTACATGTGCATGCTTCCCAGTTTGGGGATAACCTCCAGATGGCGGTAATACAAAATACTCCTACTTAATATTTTTCTGAAAAGCACTACTACATGGTTGGTGATTACGACAAGCAAAATCCTTCCTCAATCCATACTGGCATTCAAATGATAACATAAATGTTGGCAGCAGAGCTACATACCTCCCTCCTTTCGGATCTCGAATGGCCGATTTATATAGGATACACTTTCCCAGTCACTCACAGGAATCGCACCTTCTAAATACTCAAGGTCTTGTTGAACTCTGCGCACGTATAATCGAACAGGTACCCTGCCTAACCAGGTATTAATAGAATAGATCTATCAGAGCAGTGATTTCTTAATGTGGCACAAATCCATTTTTGTCATAGCCGTATTTTAATGGCATACGAATACAATAACGTATAGGTCCATCATTGTATAACTTGAAAATGTATATGAAGTTTTAAAAATGTGAAAAGCATGCAACAATTAACTAATATAAAAAATGCCTAGACCAAAAAAAAGGTATGAAACGTTCAACTAATACAAAAGTAGACAACTCAGTGACAGAAGAGCATACATGGTTTGACAGATCCAGGAGATTCAGGCTCATCAGAACCTTGTCGAGGCTCTAACGAGGAAGTCCAGAAGTGATCTTCAAACGGTCCAAGCTTAAGCTTGGTAGAGATATTCATATAACTATCCGTGTCTCCTATAATAAGTAATAACAAAATAACATGTCTGTAGTCAAAGCATTGAGAGAATGGATCTTCCACAAATGGTAGAAACTAGGTATACTTCATACAGAAAGGTAGTTTCTGGCGAGCATACTTTTCCTCACTGATTCCCACATAGCAAGTTGATCAGCCTGGGACATATTCATCACATTCTTACTGTTTCCAGTTATGATGAAGGCAGCCTGAACAAGAGAAAATATTACGTTATTGTTTGAGATCAGACGAAAGAGTTGTTGTGTAACACTAGTTCTCAAAACGAACCTCTTTCAGGGAATTGTTGTAGTTCCACTTTACACTATCTTCACCTTCGCATGGTGATAATATATCTGCAGGATACCCCCTAAAATGAACCTATAAATTTGATGCGTAAGTTGTGTGCATATGGCGAACAACTGGAGCAAGTAACAGGGGATACCACATAGAAACAGAATAGCAGATTCATGCCAATGACTTGTGTTTTCAGAAAGACAAACTTCTCAATAAAAAAATGTACCCTGTAAGAATAGATGGTTCTAAACTTGGTTTCTAATATTCGTACACTGATGGATGGCTGGTTGCAATTAAGCAAGGATTACAAAATGTGTGGCATGCATATAAATATTTTTACACTCTAATTGGTAATTTATTGAACTTAATTGCTAAGTAAGTAACTAACTAGATCCTGAGACATTATGGCATAAATCTCTAACAGTATTTCCAGCAAACTTAAACATTAAGAGAGTAAACATTTTTTTATCAAAAGGTTTCTCCTAATCCAGTATCACATTATGGCATAAATGAACCTTCAACACCAAGAAAAACACCTTGCAAATTAAACAAAACATAAAAGAAAAGATGTATAAACAAAAGTCCTAGAGGACTCATAGTCTTACCGTTAGATTCCATGGCCTTTCTGGTTCAGCACAAAGAAGGTCGAAAAGAACACCAATGGGCATATACCTAACAATGCGAAGATATAAAGTGCTGTCAGCAAATAAAAGCGACAGCAATAACATGGGTTCTGAAGATTTAATAAGGCGATAGACCATCGTTAATATTAGTAGGAGATAACATATGTTACCATTTCAGTGGCAGCCCTTTATACTCAAACCAAACAGTATCGACGCCTGGTGGGAGTGAAGTGCTGAAATGAGCCTTTATAATCGAGACCAAGAGTGGGAAATACCCAATTCTTGGCCCAAAAAGCTGTTGTAGACAAAATAAAGATCAATAAATGAAACAAACACTCCTATGGGAAGGAAGATGAATGCTTTGGCAGGAGTGAAAATAGAAGTAGTGTAGCATACGTGCCACACACAGGGGTATCGTCTTATTTTGTTACGCTTGCGGATAAGAAGAAAATAAACAGTGGCAATCATGTGGAAACTCTATGCAACAACAGATGCCAACAAAAGGCGAGCAGCAATTATCTAGCATACCACTATCAGCTCTGGCTTCAAGCCAAAATAGATTGCAATGTGAAAGAGGATTATAGGAGTATATTGTGTTCATACAGCAAATGTATATTTATCTTCAGCATATCAAACATATGCAGAGCATGCCAGCAGCAAACTTAGCCTCTTACATAAACAGGATACAAAACATACTTGAAAAGATCATGCAAGCTAACTGATAACTTCATTGCTTGTGAAGAACCACAAGCAGAATCACCTCCATGCTCATATGCAAGAATATACTAGTCCCACAGAGTTGTACTAAAACAGCGACAGTTAATATGGATTGGAGGGAGTAACAAAATTTGTCGAGGGTTTGCCTTAAAAAAATTTAGGCTTTTGGAGCTCACGGGCAGGCTGGACTAAAACCTATCAGCAACCGTGATCCTAGCATCCAGAACTCGAATCGCGCGGCGCCGAGATTTGGGATTTCGGATGGCGGGCACAGTGGATGGGGAGTGGCTTCTTACATGGAAGGGCGGGGGCGGTGGGAGCGCGGCGACGTCGGCGTCGTGGAGGTGGACCTGGAGCGGCACGGCGCCAATCCAGTGCCACCCCGCCGCCTCCTCCGACCACGCGTCCCGCGGCGGCGCCGACATTGCTCGCGCCGGCGGAGGACGACGGACCGGTCCCGCGCGCGCGCGGTAGACTCAGCCGAGCTCGCCGCCGGCGATGCCTCCTCCACCGCCGTCCCGCGGACCAATCTGCCTCGGCTCGGAAGTTCGGAGCTTCGGATGCTTTGCTTCTGCTTGCGGAGAGGAGGATTCTTCTGATGAAGAGGGAGGAGTTGGAGTCTCTCTTTTTTCTTCACGTTGCCGCGATGGATTTGATTCGATATCCACCGTCCGATTCTGAAACGTAGTTCATCCGAATCAAGTCTCTCCTCCAAAAATTCCATACATAACAGATCCAACCGCATATTTTTTTTTGGGTCCAACTATGTTACATCTAGATGTGAGATATTGATATTATCTCACATCTAAGTTGATTTCATCATCTGTTTTGTGGCCCCTTTCACTTGTTTTTTTTCATATTTTTTAACAATATATACACAAGAAAGCTATCACGATTCACGTATAGCTACACGCGCTCAAAAAAGTTCGGCCGTGGCCGCTACACATGCACGCTACTGTAGATCAATCAAAGTGCTTGCTTGTGTGCTTGGTTTGAGCTAGCTTTGCACATACGAGCGAACGGCAGGGAACTTCGAATATTTTTCTGTAAAAGGGAGCAAATTTAAAATACGAATATTTTTTGGAAGTTGTGGACATTTTGCGAACATATTTTGAATCTTGAACACAATTTTGATTCCATTTAAAAAAACGCAATCATTTATTATTATTTTTAATCTTTTTGAAAGTTTTAATTCTGAACATTATTTAGAAAACGTGAACAATTATTGAAATCTGAATTTCTAAACGAACAATTTTTAAAAAATACATTGACATTTTTCAAAATTTGACTTTCTGATAACAGAAAAGAAAAAATAATTAAATAAATAAAATTGCATGTTAATGGTGAACTTGCAACTAGGACAAAAAAGTTTCGACCCAGTTGTGAGTCGGTTGTGGATTTGCAACTCGGGTAAAAAAATGTCGAGCCCAGTAGTTAGTCGATGATGGACTTGCAATTGTGTCATAAAAATCTTGGCCTGTTGCGAGTCAAGGATGGAATTGCAACTCGGGAAGAAACATAATCTAGGGTGTGTTGTGTGTCAATGGGGAACTTGCAACTGGTTAAAAAATGGTCTGGCCTAGTTGTGAGTCGATGGTTGACTTGCAACTACGACAAAAAAATCAAAGGTCACGCTTGCATGTCGATGGTTGACTTGGAACTGGTATAAGAACCGAGACAAAAAAATGTCGGACCCCCAGTCGTGAGTTGAGGGTGGACTTGCAATTGGGATAAAAAAAAGTTGGGTCCTAGTTACGAGTCGGGGCTAGGATTGCAACTGGGACAAAAAAAAGGTCGGACTCTAGTTGCGAGTCAAGGATGGACCTACAACTGGAAGAAAAAATGATCGGACCCCAGTTGCGAGTTGAGGATGGACTTGCAACTGGGACAAAAAAGACCTGACCCCAGTTGCGAGTCGAGGGTGGACTTGCAACTAGTACAAAAAAGGTCGGGCCCGAGTTGTGAGTCGAAAAATGACTTGCAACTAGGACAGAAAAGGATGGGCCCAGGTTGCGAGTCAAGGGTGGACTTACAACTAAGCAAAAAAAAGTCGGTCCCTAGTTGCGAGTCGTGGGTGGACTTGCAACTGCGACAAAAAAGATTACGCCCCAGTTACAAGTCGAGGGTGGACTTGCAATTGGGACAACTAAGAAACAACGAGCCCAATTACAAGTCAAAGAGTTGACTTGCAATTGGGATGAAACAAACTATGGTCCTAGTTGCGAGTCAAGGGTGGACTTGCAACTAACATGAGAAAAACTACAATCACAGTTGCGTGCCAATGGTGGACCTGCAACTGGGATGAAAAACTAAAACACATGCTCTAGTTGCGAGTCGAGGGTGGGCTTGCAACTCTGACAACTACGAGCCAGTTGCGGGTAGATGGTGGTCTTGCACCTAGGAAAACTATAAAACTACGTGCTAAGTTGCGAGTCAATGGTGGGCTTGCAACTCTCACAACTACGAGCCCAGTTGCGAGTAGGTGGTGGTCTTGCACCTGAGAAAACTACGAAACTACGTGCTAAGTTGAGAATCAAGGGTCGACTTGCAACTAAGATGAGAGATAATATAGGCCCAGTTGCGTGTTAATTGTGGAGATGCAACTAGGATGAAAAACAAAAATACATGCTCCAGTTGCGAGTCAAGTGTGGACTTGTACCTGGGACAACTACGAAACTAGGAGTCCAGTTGCGACTCAAGGGTCGACTTGCAACTAGGATGAAACAAACTACATGCCCAATTGCATATCAATGGTGGACCTGCAACTAGGATGAAAATAAAAGCACATGCTCCAGTTACAAGTCAAGGGTGGATTTGCTCCTGGGCAATTACGAAACTATGCCTAGTTGCGAGTCAAGGATCGAGTTGCAACTAGGATGAAACAAACTACACGCTCAGTTGCATGTCAAAGGATGGACATATAATTGGGATGAAAAACAAAACACATGCAAAATGACAGGGCCAAAGTTTGGTCAGTGAGAAGATAGGGGATGAGCTTCACCGTCGAGCCCCCAAATGACGAGATATATAGGCCCAGGTGAAAAGAAACGCGAGAACATGACAACACAAAACAAACGAGACAGAAAGACGAGCGACAGAAAAGGACGAGCTAACTCAGACGCGCATGATCGAGTTTGTGCAAACATTAAAACAAACAAATCAGACATTTTATAGATTTAGATGAGCTAAAACTCATCTAGATTAGATTTAGCCAATCTAAAGAGAAAAATCTAGTTACAATCTTATCTTGCTACACGTCAAACCAAACAGAGAATAAAAAGATATGTGGCCCTCCACAAAAAGCCTAAGCCGCAAAAAAACAATACACAAAACATAATAACGGACCACTAAAAATGTCATATCGGGTCTCACTGCTTTACGAGGGACAAACAAAAAACAGGACACAATAACGACGAGCACGACTCAGAAGCACGTGCATCTAACAGTATTATGAGTTAGCTAAAACATTGTTAACTCTCATTTGGATGAGAATTAGCAAACCAATCCAAAGCAGGACCTAGACCACGCCGCGAAAATGGCACAACAAAGACATACGCACGAATAAGTCGACAAGTAGACACCAAACACATGACGCAACACAAAGTGCGCGTGACAAAATAACCGGTGATCAAAATTTGTATGACATTGAAAATTAACATATGACAAAGTGAAAACTAGTTCATGAATTTTAAACTAATAAGTAAAGAATAAATGGAGAAAGAAATAGAAAATGAGAAACTAGAAAATATAAAACAAATAATGAAGTAAAAAAGAAAACAAAAAACAAAATAAAACAGAAATGAACAAAAAAACAAATTCTAGGAGCCAAAATGGGAGTGTACAAAAATGAGAAGAACTAGGACGGAGTCGTAGCACAGACTTGTGAAATGAAATAGAAAAACGCAGCCAACAGCGAAAAAAACAAAGGACCACAACAACAAGGCCCAGGCAGACACAGGGGACGAGCTAGCAAAGCGAACAAAAAAGGCCCAACAAGACACAGAACACACATCGATGAGGACTGGAACAGTACGATACAGATTATTTCCCAATTGCACAAATCTTATTGCAAGTTTAATCCTGTGACTGTAAACTTAGATGTGAGATAACTATTTTACATCTAGATGTGAAATAGCAACCCCGATTTTTTTTTAAAGGATAAACTTCCGGCCTCTACATCGATTGATGCACATAGTCATAATCACATATACTACCTCTGTATCAAAATATGAGGCTTCTTGCTGTTCAAATTTAAACTGCAAAAGCGTCTTATATTTTGATACGAAGGGAGTATATGGATAACACTACATATACAAAATTAATGGTACCATCGAGAAAATGTGCTTTCACGCAAGTCCAAATATACCAATTTTGCAGAGTAAAGATGCGCCAACCTCGTAGCCTCGTCCACATCGGTAGCATACGACGAGCCCGAGCTGTCGGTTTGAACCGAATGTGTTCTCCAAAGCGAAAGTTAGGATGCCCAAAAACAAGTTTGGAAAGTTGATGAACTTGTATTGTAGACGTTGTTTACTCAAATACGATGAAGTAAACTTAATGGGATCGTGTCAGCAGACTATCCGAGACGTTGCATCTAGCTACATGTCGACTCGGGCGTGTGCCTACCTGTTTGCATGCCGACTCGATCATGGGCCTACCCCGCTGCATGCCGACTTGGTCGTTGGATTTAGGCCCATGACTACCTACACGGATGCCTATATGTTGAGGCGTTGGCTGGCCCCAACTCAGTCTCTCCTCATGCAACCCTAGCTGGTCCTACTGTTAGTCTCTTCATGTTACTTTCGGCAATCCCATCCCGACGGCCGTGTGCATATCCGGTCGGGAGAACAGGCCTCTGGAACATCGTTCTTTTGTGATCTTGCATGGGAAAGGTGATAAGGTTTCTGAGGAGTACGTCTCGGCGTGACTGCTCATGGTTCGTCTTCATCACCACTTCCCCGACTCCGACATCACGGCCGAGGATGAGGCCGCCAAGAAGAAGGCGCGGGCAACATCCGGCCTCAGTGGCGGAGACCCTCCCCAGCATGTTTTGACAACCCGGCCCCCATAATCCTATTTTTCTTGCTAAGCCACCGCCTGCCCTAACAGAGGGTATGATTTGTTCAGCCCCTTACTCATTCATGTGCTAGTCAGATATGCTTCATTCATAGATGTTTCCAACAGCGGAGCTACGTGAACCCCACCCCCCCAGCCCAAACGAAAATTTCTTTTCATCACGTACCCTCATCGAACGAATGACCATGATAGCAGGCACTGCTCAAAAAAAAAACCCGCTGTTGTGTTCAAAATGAACTTAAGTTGTGAGCATTTAAACGACTTAACTCAAATTTGACAGAGATGGCATATGAATTACACAGCATCACCATGCATCGAATGCTCTTCCTTCCCAACAATTCCATATCCATACCAGAACAGTACATCAATAATTGTGAAACAGGAATCATTCCATTCATCATGGTATTCAAACCCCGCAACACTGCAGATCTTACATCGACACACCTAAACGATAAGGATGTTACCATCTGTATATGTACAACCAAAGAACAAGACCAGCAGGCCATTCCTGGTCTCACTCCTCCTATGGTATCTAACCTTTCGACACTGTTCTTGTGTCACTGTTACATTGTATTCATGCCCCAACATATACACAAACATGGAGGTAGCATTCGGGGTTCTTCAGGTTGTTGGCCACCCAAAGGAATGGTATGTCCATGTCGAGCTCGATGCCTTGCACCCTCACCAGCTTCAGTTTGGTCTTCTTGGCCACATCTGTCTCTTGCGGACTCGCCGAAGCTGGTTTCTCGTCATGAGGAGTGCCTGGACTGGTACCTGAATCGTCGGGTTCTGAGTCTGGTGTCGTCGCCCCAGGTTCAGGATCAGCAGCTCTAGCCGTAAGCTTCGAGCTGAAGAACTCTGGTAGCAACGTCTCCAAGGCATGTTCCAAGGCAATGTAGCTTCTACCTGCAGAACAGAGCAAAGTGAACTATATGTCAAGAAGAAATACTGTTATCGCAACACCATAACCACCGTGAAACAAAGGGTGTGAGTGGAAGGCAGTTGTAAACATGTAGTTGCACAGTTTCAGGGGTCAACTCTGATTACAGTCACACTTGTTTCTCGTTAAAGAGGAAATCTTAAACCCTTTACCCTGGCTTTCTCGAAAGATGTCGCAGAGCAGAAAGTAAAATACAGTAGTAGCATAGGTAGATAAATATCCTCTCAAAATAAATGGATAAACAGAAGTTGCACCAATTTTCCAATGGAAGAAATGTACATGTGCATGCTTCTCAGTTTGGGGATAATCTCCAGACAACGGTAATACAAAATATTTAACATTTTTCTGAAAAGCACTATTACATGGTTGGTGATTACAACAAGCAAAATCCTTCCTCAATCCATACTGGCATTCAAATGATAACATAAATATTGGCAGCAGAGCTACGTACCTCCCTCCTTCCGGATCTCGAATGGCCGATTTATATAGGATACACTTTCCCAGTCACTGACGGGCTTCGCATCTTCTAAATCCTCAAGGTCTTGTTGAACTCTGCGCACGTATAATCGAACAGGTACCCTGCCTAACAAGGTATTAATGGAATAGATCTATCAGAGCAGATGGTGATTTCTTAATGTGACACAAATCCATTTTTATCATAGACGTATCTTAATGTCATACAACTCCAATAATGTATAGGTCCATTATTGTATAACTTGAAAGTGTATGTGATGTTTTACGAATGTCAAAAGCATGCATCAATTAACTAATATAAAAAATGTGCGAACAAAAATAAAATAAAATAAATTTGGTTTGAAACGTTCAATTAATACAAAAGTAGAGAGTTCAATGACAGAAGAGCATACATGGTTTGACAGATCCAGGAGATTCAGGCTCATCAGAACCTTGTCGAGGCTCTAACGAGGAAGTCCGTACTAAGAAATCCTCTTCAAACGGTCCAAGCTTAAGCTTGGTAGAGATATTCATATAACTATCCAAGTCACCTATAATAAGTAATAACAAAGTAACACGCTGTAGTCAAAGCACGAAAGTTACAAGCATTGAGAGACTGCATCGTCCATAAATGGTAGAAACTAGGTATACTTCATACAGAAAGGTTGTTTCTGGGGAGCATACCTTTCCTCACTGATTCCCACATAGCAAGTTGATCAGCCTGGGACATATTCATCACATTCTTGCTGTTTCCAGTTATGATGAAGGCAGCCTGAAAAAGAGAAATTATTACACTATTGTTTGAGACTGGAAGAAAGAGTTGCCGGATAACACTAGTTCTCAAAATGAACCTCTTTCAGGGAATTGTTGTAGTTCCACTTTACACTATCTTCACCTTCACATGGCGATAATATATCTGCAGGATACCCCCTAAAATGAACCTACAAATTTTATGCATAAGTTGTGTGCATACGGCGAACAACTGGAGCAAGTAACTGGGAAAACCACATATAGAAACAGAATAGCAGATTCATGCAAATGACTCATGTTTTCAGAAAGAATAACTTTCAAAATATACAATAAAAGATGTACCTGTAAGAGTAGATGGTTATAAACTTGGTTTCTACTATTCGTATACTGATGGATGGCTGATTGCAATTAAGAAAGGATTACATAATGTGTGGCATGCACATGAATATTTTTGCACTCTAATTGGTAATTTATTGAACTTAATTGCTGAGTTAAGTAACTAACTAGATCCTGAGAACATTATGGCATCAACATCTAACAGTATTTCCAGCAAACTTAAATGTTAAGAGAAAATGCACATGGTTAATCAAAAGGTTTCTACTAATCCAGCGTCCCATTAAGGCATAAATGAACCTTCAACACCAAAAATTCGCCTTGCAAATTAAACAAATCATAAAAGAAAACGTGTCTAAAGAAAAGTGCTAGAGGACTCATAGTCTAACCGTTAGATTCCATGGCCTTTCTGGATCTGCACAGAGAAGGTCGAAAAGAACACCAATGGGTATATACCTAACAATGTGAACATAAAAAGGGCTGTCAGCAAATAAAAGCGGCAGCAATAACATGGGTTCTCAAGATTAAATAAGGTGATAGACCATCAATATTAATATTAGTAGGAGATAACATATGTTACCATTTCAGTGGCAGCCCTTTATACTCAAACCAAACAGTATCAACACCCGGTGGGAGTGAGCTGCTGAAATGAGCCTTTATAGTCGACACCAACAATGGAAAATACCCAATTCTTGGCCCTAAAGTCTGTTGCAGACAAAATAAAGGTTAATAAACGAAACAGATACTCCTGTGGAAAGGAAGATAAGCGCTTTGGCAGGAAAGGAAGATAAGCGCCTTGGCAGGAAAGGAAGATAAGCGCTTTGGCAGTAATGATCTCACATGGCTATCAGCTTGGACTGCGAGCTAAAACAGATATAAGATATGATCTCTTAGCAACAAATCTCTCACCACATTTTTAGGAATATCTAGTTAATAGAGATGAGATTATGAGACAACCCATTGTACACCATTTTTTTTGCCATCTCTAGATTACATGGCAGGATTAAGATAAGAGCGCCTTATCAACCATTGAACATGCCCCTAAAATAGATAGCAATGTGAAAGAGGAACACAGGAATTTCATACAGTAGCAAGTGAGATTTGTAAATGTTTTATCTCTTTTTTCCAGCACATCAAACATATGAAGAGCATGCCTGCAGCAAACTCAGCTAATTACCTAAACAGGATGTGGAGCATACTAGAAAAGACTCTGTAAGCAGAATCAACTCCATGTTCATATGCAAAGTACCAAACTTTGGTGAGGGTTTGCCTTGAAATACAGGCTTTTGGAGCACACGGGCAGGACAAAAGACCTCAAAATCTTCAGCTAAGGGTCTAAAATTCCGAGGAGAGCAAGCAATCTGGACTATAACCTATCAGCAACCGTGATCCTGGAATCCAAGAACGCAGTGCCGAGATTTGGGATTTCGGACGGCGGTGGGGGGTGGCGTCTTACCAGGAAGGGCGGGGGCGGTGGGAGCGCGGTGACGTCGGCGTCGTGGAGGTGGACCTGGAGCGGCACGGCGCCGCCCCAGACCAGCCGCGCCGCCTCCTCCGACCACGCCGCCGCCTCCTGGCCCCGCAGCGCCGCCGCCATTGCTCGCGCCGGCGGAGGACGACGTATCGGTCCCGCGCGCGGTAGACCCGGCCGAGCTCGCCGCCGGCGATGCCTCCTCCGACGCCGCCCCGCGAACCAAATCTGCCTCGCGTCGGAAGTTCGGATGCTTTGCTTCTGCTCGCAGAGAGGATTCCTTTTTTTTTTCCCCTGAGCTGTTCTGGAGACTAGAGAGAAAGAGGAGTTGGAGTTGGGCCCCGCTTTGTTTTTTCTTCACGTCATCGCGGTGGATTTGATTCGATATCCACCGTCCGATTCTTCATCCAAAATCAAGTTTCTTCTCAAAAAAATTGATTAACTATATATAGGGGCGTGTGTTACGTATCCGCCGGCTGATCTTTTTAAAAGATCAACCGAGTCGTGAACCGTCAGATCTGCCGTATCGACCGGCCGATCGCGTCTCCATCATTGCAACACGGATCTTGTTGCAAAACTATTTATGCAACACACGTCTTTTGCATATATTTTTTTGGCAACAAGTATTTTGTTGCGAAAAGATTTTTGCAACTGAGATTTTGTTGTATTTTTTTTTTCAAATGAGGTCTCGTTGCACAAAAAAAATGTGAGAGGTTTTGTTGTATTTTTTTTTAAATGAGGTCTCGTTGCAGAAAAATTTCGTGAGAGGTTTTGTTGTAAAGCAAAAAACCGCATAGACCATTGCGACACCACATATGTTTCAGAAGCATGGCCCCTGTTGCATGAAGGATGGTATGTAGGCCTTCACTTGATGCGTGTCATCCAGGCAAGGTGGTGAACGTGGCCGCTGCGATCTGCGGGTTGATAGTAAGTGTTTCTCTTAACTATACCGATTTTATATAGAGTAAAAGTTCACCAACCTCATAGCCTCTCGTGGAATATTCAGCTATGATTGTTGTGAAGGTGCGATGCTGAATTATGAACATCAGTAATTGCACATGGCGCTGAATTTTTGTAATATAAGGTGTAGCATATGAAATTTCATGGTAATTGGCTGAATAACAAGTAGTAACATGGGCAATTACCCTATCCATCGACATGTTTAGACTAGTGTATTGTGAATTAGTTGTCGATGATTAAATGGTTAAATACTTCTTGCATGCTATTAAAGGTCCTAACATGGGGTATTTCAAATTGATTAACCGAACTCATCATGCTATTCATTGGTGTAGCATATGAGGGAGGAGTTGGAGTCAGACCCCTGCTTTGTTTTTCTTTCGCATCATTGCGGTGGATTTGATTCGATATCCGCCATCCGATTCTAAACGCAATTCATCCAAATCAAGGTCCCTACCCCCAACAATTCCAAACATAACAGATCCAACCACAAATACGTTTTATATTTTTCGAAAAAATGAGGACAGACCCTAGCCTCTGCATTAACTGATGCGCAGTCATAATCGTATATACATGGATGATTCAGCATAAAAAGTTAATGTTACAATCGAAAAACATGACGCAGTGGTGAAGTCCTCCCCACTTGTGCCAAGAGGTTCTGGGTTCGAACCAGCCTCTCTGCATTGCACTTTGCAGGGGTAAGACTAGGTTCCTATAATCCCTCCCCAAACCCCACCTTGTGTGGGAGCTTCTATGCACTGGGTCTGTCCTTTTACAATCGAAAAACATGAAAAGTGTGCTTTCACACGAGTCCAACTATACCAATTTTGTATAGAGCAAAAGTGCGTAACCTCGTAGCCTCGTCCACGCCGGTAACCAACTATACCGATTTTGTATAGAGTAAAAGCGTGTCAATCCTCTTGTGGAATTTTCACTTACTAGAACAATGTCATGCTTTGCAACAGGATATAAATATTATAGTACGTAAGCTTGTGATTTATTTGTCAAGAATAATGCAATTATGTAAATAAATGTTCATTAAATTTTGTCCATGAATTACCTTATATTTTGATTAAAAGTTTGGTAAGTAAATTAAAGTGGAATTGGTTCAGAGGTAAATAATTAAGGTGATTGATTATCATATACATGAAAAGGTGGACGAAGGATTGGTGGGTAAAAAGGTGAAATGGAACCTTACATTCTTTTTAAGTAGTAGAGGTTCAGCTATGATCGTTGTGAAGATGCGAAGCTGAATTATGAATATCAGCAGTTGCACATGGTGTCCTATTGAGGGCTTCAACCTTCTGTTAAGAGTCAGATATTGGTTGGCTATTGGTCAGAATGTCCGGCCTTATTTTTTTAAGCTTCTATCCTTGACATTGCGTCGGCTCTCCATGTCGGCGGCATGCCATGAGCAAAGCTCAACACTCATTTTCTGGACTTCTGAATCTGAGAAATTGATCGCCATCTCGAAGAAGAAGGCAGTGCAGAGGGCTCGACGACTGTCCCAAATCCAGCCAGATAGATCGAGCAAGACATATAACCTCATAAGCATCGAAACTGGCTAGACATCGCCGGTCAGAGAAGGAGCCAGAGAATCAAAACTAGAAAAGGCATTGCCTGCTCCGCCATAAGACACCTTCGATGACCACCTTTATCTAATACTCCCTCCATCCTAAATGACTTGTCATGGAAATAGATAAAAAAAATGGATGTATTTAGAATTAAAATATGTGTAGATACATCTATTTTCACGACAAGTAATACCGGACGAAAGGAGTACTCCCTCCGTTCCTATATACAAGCCCTTTTAGAGATTTCGATATAAAATATATATAGATGTAAATAGACGTATTTTAGAGTGTAAACTCACTCATTTTAATCCAAATGTTGTCCATATTTCAAGCTCTAAAAAGACTTATATTTAGGAACGGAGAGAGTATAACACAAAGATGCAACCAGATCCCCCACTCCATAAAAAGTAGCGACCAGACAACCCCCACCCTCTATGCCGCCACGAGTTGGACCAAGACTCAGGAAAGCATCATTCTTAGCCACCATTGCCATGGGAAGTGAATGGATGAACCTGGATACATATAAACCCACTTTGAAAAACACATTTTGAAATGCCAAAAAATTCTGGAAAAAGGTGCACGCAGACATCTCCATGTTCTATGTGCGTGCATAAAGTTTAATGGAAAAACAACTTTTTTTGTGGCCTGTGCAAAAAGACAAAAAATTATGCCTCAAAACGCTATTTAGAAGCACTTAATTTGTCTTTTTTCAGAGACAAAATAAAAAAAATACTTTTTCTCACAAAACTTTGTGCCGCGGACATATTATTGCGAACATGCATGATGCACAAAATTGTGTTTTGATTTTTTCTTGACATTAGAAAACACGTTTAAAGTACATTTTTTAAAAGCGGGTACACATTTTTGGAAAGCGCGTTCATATGTACCCGTGTTCAGGATGTGCCGACTCCCATTGCCACCACTAGGAATGAAATTCTAATCCTAAGAGACTTAACACAGCGCTGCAACGAATTTTGGATTATTTTTTTGGTTGCATGCACGCATTCCAATTAAACATGGTGCCAAATCTTCTTGTTTCTTTTGCAATTTGCGTAAGTTTTTCAGGTCCTCCAGACTAAACCGCCTATTAGAAAGCATGACTGCAGTGTCAGAGGAAGACGAGAAAAACTGAAGAACATAATCATGCAACACTCAACATTCAGTGGCCGTGAGCCGAGCTGTACGTTCAAAAATATGCTGCATTTACAGTTACAGAGAGATGCCTAGTCGCAGTCCAGTTTTACGTCTGAAATTTTGAGGGCTGCAATTTGTTCCAAAGTGCAATCCCAAAATCAGTATGACAGACCAATTACACCAGCATTGTTCAGCATATCATCTTCCTTCCAGCAGACAATTTACAGGCCTGAACTTCAGCGCACACGGCGTCAACCTTCACCCTGCTTGAAGTAGTGCAAGATCCGCGCAGCCAAGATGTCGACCCACGTGTCCGGTACGCCTGGCAGGCACCAATGCATGCAGTCCTGCCCCCAGACGGCCACCGCGTCCTTCTTCCCGAGCCAGATAGCTGGATGGGCGTCGGCGCGGAACTCGCTCATGTACGTCAGGTTGAGCAGCTGGATATCCGTGCCGACTAGCGCTTCCTGGATCACTGAGTTTACTAGTCTCGCTTCCTTGTTCACTCCCCCAAACCTGGGATCGAACCAGGAATCCAGCTGCACAGGATTTTAGGGGGGTCATGACTATTTTTTTTTTGAGGAAAATGTCAGATCATGAAAAGCTTGGACCTAGAATGGTACCTCGTGTTCTTCGAGGAGCCTCTTAGACAAGCAACTGCCGTTGTGATCCCATTCGCCTCCATCAAAGTGCCTGGGTGATTGTGTGCGCCACAGCTTCATTGTTGTACTTGGGACCTCCCTTTCGATGTACGAGCTCATACTTTTGAGGACTACCTTCAGTCCATCAAAGATGCCGAGTGGAGGCTCGATTGGTTTTCCTCCTCGGTAGAAAACAAGGGGAGTTTCTTTTGGGAATTTATCCGGACCCCACCTGATAATGAGAAACGCAGTCATGACTCGTAACCAAACTACAAATATAGTTGCCACAAAATAGAAGGAATGTATAAGAGCAATACACATTGCCATGCTAGCTAACACAGGATTTTTATTTCACAATGGTAAGTATACCCAGAAATTTAAAACAAATAACATTTCAACACTGAAAGGAAAAAGGCTTTTTCTAGACACAAACAGCCCAGTTTCCAAGTAGTTCCAACATAGAGAATATGCAGTGTTAACACTTACTAAGTATTATTATCTTACGAAACTCATGAAGAAACTCAGTACCTCTTGAACGAAATTAAAGTTTCACCCTATGTTAGCGTGCACACAGCAACAAAATTTCAAGTAAATACTTACCAGTGTCCAGTGTTGAAAATGAGTACGTCGTAGAACTTGGTGATATTTGCCCAATCCTCAGCAGGAATGTCAACATCAACTCTGTAAGTTCCCATTATTCCATCACTCTGAGGTTTGGAATTCTCTACAGGCTGCCACCTTTGTATCATTAGTTATCACCATGTGAGTTTTAAGATTTTATCATATAAGCCATATAGTCCCATTCGTGTACAAAAGCACAAATGCATGCAGTTTCGCAGTTGAAATGTCAGATGCTATCAGTGTAGGTTTAATAAGTATGGACTTTTAAATTACTGATACAAAAATCCACATTACTGAAGCTCATACATCACGAAAGTACGGAACTGTCTATGCATCCCTAACATATGGATATAGGAAACAAAACACACAGTAACAGTAGGATAAAATGCTAACATCTACAAAGAAATCATCAAAGTAAAGGATGTGGCAGACAATCAGAATCATAAGGATGTAACGATAGGTAGATCTCAATTTCATAAAATTGACAAAGATGTATTCTTATGCATTAATATACTTCTGCAACTGGAAAATGCCTTTTCTTGTGTGGATCTGAGAGTAAAGAGCATGTGTTGCAACCTACAATAAAAAGCAATAGCACAAGAATTCACTGTCCGGCAGACAAAACTACAGAACTGTGCTCAGCAGCCAACCAGTGCAGAGATTAAGCATGTAGCACCGTGACGCCACTTGCTATGGAATAATTCCTGATTTCTCTAAGAGAGCAGAACTACCGCCACAGTTAAGTTTGAGTCCCTCACACACCAATGATCATGAATCATGAAGCCAACCACAGATCTTCGAAACCAAATAACTAGAAGTGCAACTCATCCTATTCCTAGAGGGTAAAAGAAATGCATCACCCGAATTATCTTCCGAGAATATTTAAAAAATAATAGTATTGCACACTCATGTTTGCGACATCCCCTGTCACAGTAACTGTCCCTGATTATCAAACTTCCTCTCTTTTACATACACATATCACAAGCAAACCAAGCAAATTGTATCTATCTACAGTTCATCCACCGTACTAAAAGACACAAAGATGCATTCTAGCTGTCCGGATCCTAAATGCAATCCTAAGCAAGATAGATCTACAGTTCATCCTAATCAAAGTTTCTCACATAAAGCATTGATCTTGTGTTGCAATCTACAAGAATCATGGAGCAGCACTGAGCAGAGATGGTGGTACGACTCACGTGTACTTGGCGAGCAGCACGGCGCGGTGGTACCCGACGACGACGTTCTCCCGGGGGAAGTAGCCGCCCCGCCACGCGCCGCGGCGCTTCCACTTGCGCGCGCCGCCGTCGCCGGACCGGAGCGCGCAGAGCAACGCGACGACCAGGTTCTCCGACAGCGAGTCCCCCACGAACCCGATCCGGCGCCTCCTGGCCGCCGCGAGGAACGCGGCGGGATCGAGCCTCGGGATGGCGCCGCAGCGAGTGGGGGCCCAGGAGAGCGCGGCGACGGGGCGGCGGCCGTTGCGGAGGCAGTTCCAGGCGTTGCGGTGGAAGGGGCATGACTGGGAGTAGAGGGGTGGCGGCGGGGGAGACGGGGTCGGGACCCAGCGGCCGGCGGTGGCGTCGGAGGGGGCGGCGCCGCAGGGGATGGGGGGCTGTGGCGGGGGCGGGGGAGGGGAGGAAGAGAGGAAGAGGAGGACGGAGATGGTGAAGGTGACGGGGAGGAGGAGGAGCAGGGGCAGGCGGAGGCGCGGCATTGCGGGATGGGGTCCGGCCGGCGATCCCCCGGCGGCGAGGCGGATGAGACGAGAGAGAGAAGGGAAGAAAAGATTTTATTTTTCTGTTCTTTTTCCCGCTGGGCAGAGCTTTCCCTTTATCAAAAAACTAGCACAAATAATCGTGCGTTGCAACAAAAGAAAAAAAATTAATATATGTCCATTTAAAAATTCGCTGGAATGGCACAACGGCATACTTAAATCTTATATCTCAGCCACAACCTACAATCCAATTTAGATCTCTCTCTCACTCACTCACTCACTCTCTCAACCTACAATCCAATTTAAATCTCTCTCTCACTCACTCACTCACTCTCTCAGGTCTTCCGCTTTTAGTATGTCTTCATTCCATGCAGCTCACAGAGCGTTCATGTGTCCTCCTCTATTTTTTCACGAGAAAACTTCCGATCTGTTCATCAACTATGAAGATAGTACAACAAACACCAGGAGTAAAAATTACATCCAGATCCGTAGATCACCTAGCAACGACTTTAAACACTGGAGCGAGCCGCAGACGCGCCGCCATCATCTCTCCTCCATCACCGTAACAGGGCAAAACCTTATTGTAGTAGACAGTCAAGAAGTCACCTATTTCATCTTCAGGGAGGTGCCATCGCCTCATCTTTTTGAGGAGAACATGAACCCTACCCTTCTATTGTCTTAAGGCTACATGAGACGAGGCTGCCTGGCGACTGCTGGGCGAGAGCCCGCGGAAACCCTAGGTTTTTTTTGCTCTCCTCTATTTATCTCATGCAGCCCCCAATTCAGATTAATTTTTGCGGATTACCGGTTGTTTGTTGCTTCTCCAAGCGACTCATTGTTTGTACAAGCACCTCACACAAGTATATTGACCACATTCATGTCACGATTAGTGAAAAACAACCACTTTATGATTTATGACATTTTGCATCGAACCGAATTTCTGACGGTGGCAAAAAACACTAACAGAAAATTCTTCTAGTGACTTTGATGACGTCATCATTTGGTCGGGCTCACACACCTGGCTAAGTTCGCAAAAAAAAACCCCACCTAGACCCTTGAACTTGGTCTTCTTCCTTCTCTTCTCTCTCTCTAGCATTATCACAAACACCTCGCATGCATACCCGATGTGGTCATCCTCCGACTCCTTCCTCCCCTTCGCTACCACTGTTGCGTGGCGTGGACCCGATCTCGATCCTCATGGCGGCGGCCGCGCTCTCCTCCTTGTTGAAATAGAGTTGTATAGGGATAGGACTAGTGTTTGAATTGTAAACCTTTCCTATCCTTTCTTCTGTCTAACTTCTCCTCTACCGACCTTCTCTGTATCTCTCGATCAAACTCTTGATCGATCATCTTGTAAGCCACGACAACATCCATATAAATATAAGTGCGGTCCGAGAAAAGGGTTTAACGCTTCCCACGATTTATTTCATGGTAATCAGAGCATCTTCTTCCTAGATCGAGAAAGAGATCGCATCTAGCCTACCCAAACCTCGCCATGACCACCGCCTCCACCCAATCAAGCACCATGAGTGCGCTCACCACCTCCCTCGCCTCGTCATCCACCTTTGCGCCTTCATCCAGTAGCACCCAAGCCATGTCCCTTGGGCCACCACCACAGGAGAAGCTCACGAGGAACAATTTCCTCATGTGGAAAGCCGTCGTGCTGCCGCAAATCAAGGGCGCACAGATGGCTCACCACCTCGATCCGACGAGCCAGGCGCCGCCGGAGACCCTCACCGTCACCAAGGACGGGAAGGAGGAACAGATCGTCAATTTTGCACGCCACCTCTGGTACGCTCAACAGCAGCAAGTTCAAGGTTTTCTGATGGGCTCATTATCTCGCGAGATCCTTGCACAGGTGGTCACATTGCAGACGCCAGCGGAGGTATGGGCCGCGATTCATGCCTCTTTTGCTGCCCAAACTCAAGCCCAAGCCATTAATACCCGCATTGAATTAACAAACCTGAAAAAAGGAAACCTGAGCATGACAGATTATCTTGCCAAAATTAAGATGCTCTCGGACGAGATCGCATGCACAAGAGCGGGGCTGGGCGATGCAGAGATCGTCTCCCATGTTCTCGCTAGCCTCGACCTCGACTACAACCCGGTCGTGTCGGCTCTTGCAGCGCGGGTCGAGCCCGTGACTGTCCAGGAATTATTCAACCAATTACTCAGCTTCGACGCCCGCCTCAATCTTCTTCACGGGATGAACGTTCGTCAATACTCCATCAACGCTGCTTCACGTGGTCGAGGAGCTGGTCGCGGGCGCGATCACTAGGGGCGTGGCCGTAGCAGCGGCAACAGCGGCCGCGGACGCGGCAACAACCAGAGCGCGCATCCTGGCAGGGGCGGCTACACCAATAGCAACGTCCCCGCACGATCTGGAGGGGGCGGCTACTCCAACACCAACGCCTCCTCTGGATCATCTTCTTCAACTCGCGTTCGGTGTCAACTATGCAAGAAACCAGGACATGAAGTCGTGGATTGTTGGCACCGGTATGACGAGGATTATGTTCCTGATGCTCGTCATGTAGCCGCTGCAATCAGGGAACAAGGTGGTGGAGATGACACCATATGGTATGCAGATTCAGGAGCTACTGATCATGTCACCAACGAACTAGAAAAGCTGGCCATGAGGGAGAAGTACTACGGCAATGACCAGATTCACACCGCTAGCGGTGGAGGTATGGATATTTGTCATATTGGTCAAGCATCTATTAATTCCCCTAGTCTTAAACGTGATCTAATTCTTAAAGATGTCCTTCATGTTCCACAAGCCGACAAAAACCTTGCATCTATGTCTCGTTTGACTTACGATAATAATGTCTTTTTTGAAACTCATCCTACGTATTTCTTTATAAAGGATCGGGAAACGAGGGAGCTCATCCATCGCGGTAGATGCATTGGAGGCTTGTATCCCATTACATCCGGAGCACTTAACCGAAAGCGTCGTCGTCATCAAGTTCACTCCGCTGTCAAGCCCTCCTTGGCGAGATGGCATCAAAGATTAGGGCATCCTTCTCCGATCATAGTCAAGAAAGTAGTAAATAAAGGCAATCTTCCATTGTCATCTAGTCAAAGTATTGAGTCAGTTTGTGATGCTTGTCAATGTGCAAAGAGTCACCAACTCCCCTATCCTAGGTCAAATAGTGTGTCTCATGCTCCGTTGCAACTTATTTTTAGTGATGTATGGGGTCATGCAAGAGATTCTTTTGGAAGAAAAAAAAATATTATGTTAGTTTCATCGATGATTTTAGCAAGTTCACTTGGATATACCTGCTTAAATTTAAGTCTGAAGTTCTTTCTGTTTTTCAAGAATTTAAAAAACTTGTTGAACGTCACTTTGACAGGAAGATTATTGCAGTCCAAAGTGACTGGGGAGGAGAGTATGAGAAACTCAACTCTTTCTTTAGCAATATTGGTATTGCTCATCATGTTTCTTGTCCCCATGCTCATCAACAAAACGGTTCTGCTGAGCGTAAGCATCGTCATATTGTTGAAGTCGGCCTATCTCTTCTAGCTCATGCATCCATGCCACTCAAGTATTGGGATGAAGCCTTTATTGCCGCCACTTATCTTATCAATCGCCTTCCTAGCAAAGTAATTGGGAATATTACTCTTTTGGAAAAATTATTTCATCAAATACCTGACTACAACTATCTCAAAATCTTCGGGTGTGCATGCTACCCCAATCTTCACCCATACAACCGACACAAACTTGAATTCCGTTCCACTCAGTGTGTTTTCCTTGTCTATAGTAATCTTTGTTGGGGAACGTTGCAGAAAACAAAAATTTTCCTACTCGTTTCACCAAGATCATCTAGGAGTTCATCTAGCAACGAGTGATTAGATGCATCTACATACCTTCGTAGATCGCAAGCGGAAGCGTTCAAAAGAACGGTGATGATGTAGTCGTACTCGACGTGATCCAAATCACCGATGACCAGCGCCGAACGGACGGCACCTCCGCGTTCAACACACGTACGGAACAGCCACGTCTCCTCCTTCTTGATCCAGCAAGGGAGGGAGGAGAGGTTGAGGGAGATGGCACCAGCAGCAGCACGACGGCGTGGTGTTGATGGAGCTGCAGTACTCCGGCAGAGCTTCGCTAAGCACTATGGAGGTGGAGGAGGTGTTGGGGAGGGAGAAGGAGGCAACCAAAGGCCAAGGCGTTCAGGTATGAAGTCCCTCCTCTCCCCCACTATATATAGGAGGGCCAAGGGGGGTGACCGGCCCTAGGAGATCCAATCTCCTAGGGGGTGCGGCGGCCAAGGGGGGTTTCCCTCCCCCCCAAGGCACCTAGGAGGTGCCTTCCCCTCCTAGGACTCTTCCCCCTTCAAACCCTAGGCGCATGGGCCTATGTGGGGCTGGTGCCCTTGGCCCATTAGGCCAAGGCGCACCCCCTACAGCCCATGTGGCCCCCCCGGGACAGGTGGACCCACCCGGTGGACCCCCGGGACCCTTCCGGTGGTCCCGGTACAATACCGATAACCCCGAAACTTGTCCCAATGCCCGAAACAGGACTTCCCATATATAAATTTTACCTCCGGACCATTCTGGAACTCCTCGTGACGTCCGGGATCTCATCCGGGACTCCGAACAATATTCGGGTTACTGCATATACATATCCCTACAACCCTAGCGTAACTGAACCTTAAGTGTGTAGACCCTACGGGTTCGGGAGACAAGCAGACATGACCGAGACGACTCTCCGGTCAATAACCAACAGCGGGATCTGGATACCCATGTTGGCTCCCACATGCTCCACGATGATCTCATCGGATGAACCACGATGTCGAGGATTCTATCAACCCCGTACGCCATTCCCTTTGTCTATCGGTATGTTACTTGCCCGAGATTCGATCGTCGGTATCCCAATACCTCGTTCAATCTCGTTACCGGCAAGTCACTTTACTCGTACCGTAATGCATGATCCCGTGACCAGACACTTGGTCACTCTGAGCTCATTATGATGATGCATTACCGAGTGGGCCCAGTGACACCTCTCCGTCATACGGAGTGACAAATCCCAGTCTTGATCCATGTCACCCAACAGACACTTTCGGAGATACCCGTAGTCTACCTTTATAGTCACCCATTTACGTTGTGACGTTTGGCATACCCAAAGCACTCCTACGGTATCCGGGAGTTACACGATCTCATGGTCTAAGGAAAAGATACTTGACATTGGAAAACTCTAGCAAACAAACTATACGATCTTGTGCTATGTTTAGGATTGGGTCTTGTCCATCACATCATTCTCCTAATGATGTGATCTCGTTATCAATGACATCCAGTGTCCATAGTCAGGAAACCATGACTATCTGTTGATCAACGAGCTAGTCAACTAGAGGCTCACTAGGGACATGTTGATGTCTGTTATTCACACATGTATTACGATTTCCGGATAACACAATTATAGCATGAATAAAGACAATTATCATGAACAAGGAAATATAATAATAATGCTTTTATTATTGCCTCTAGGGCATATTTCCAACAGTCTCCCACTTGCACTAGAGTCAATAATCTAGTTACATTGTGATGAATCGAACACCCATGGAATTCTGGGGTTGATCATGTTTTGCTCTAGGGAGAGGTTTAGTCAACGGATCTGCTACATTCAGGTCCGTATGTACTTTACAAATCTCTATGTCTCCATCTTGAACATTTTCACGAATGGAGTTGAAGCGACGCTTGATGTGCCTTGTCTTCTTGTGAAACCTGGGCTCCTTGGCAAGTGCAATAGCTCCAGTGTTGTCACAGAAGAGCTTGATCGGCCCCGACGCATTGGGTATGACTCCTAGGTCGGTGATGAACTCCTTCACCCATATTGCTTCATGTGCTGCCTCCGAGGCTGCCATGTACTCCGCTTCACATGTAGATCCCGCCACGACGCTTTGCTTGCAACTGCACCAGCTTACTGCCCCACCATTCAAAATATATACGTATCCGGTTTGTGACTTAGAGTCATCCAGATCTGTGTCGAAGCTAGCGTCGACGTAACCCTTTACGACGAGCTCTTCGTCACCTCCATAAACGAGAAACATTTCCTTAGTCCTTTTCAGGTACTTCAGGATATTCTTGACCGCTGTCCAGTGTTCCTTGCCGGGATTACTTTGGTACCTTCCTACCAAACTGACGGCAAGGTTAACATCAGGTCTGGTACACAGCATGGCATACATAATAGAACCTATGGCTGAGGCATAGGGGATGACGCTCATCTCTTCTATATCTTCTGCCGTGGTCGGACACTGAGCTGAGCTCAATTTCACACCTTGTAACACAGGCAAGAACCCTTTCTTGGATTGATCCATATTGAACTTCTTCAATATCTTATCAAGGTATGTGCTTTGTTAAAGACCTATGAGGCGTCTTGATCTATCTCTATAGATTTTGATGCCTAATATATAAGCAGCTTCTCCAAGGTCCTTCATTGAAAAACTTTTATTCAAGTAGGCCTTGATGCAGTCCAAGAGTTCTATATCATTTCCCATCAAGAGTATGTCATCTACATATAATATGAGAAATGCTACAGAGCTCCCACTCACTTTCTTGTAAACGCAGGCTTCTCCATAAGTCTGTGTAAACCCAAACGCTTTGATCATCTCATCAAAGCGAATGTTCCAACTCCGAGATGCTTGCACCAGCCCATAAATCGAGCGTTGGAGCTTGCACACTTTGTCAGCATTCTTAGGATCGACAAAACCTTCCGGCTGCATCATATACAATTCTTCCTTAAGGAAACCATTAAGGAATGCCGTTTTGACGTCCATTTGCCATATTTCGTAATCATAGAATGCGGCAATTGCTAACATGATTCGGACGGACTTCAGCTTCGCTACCGGTGAGAAAGTCTCATCGTAGTCAACCCCTTGAACTTGTCGATAACCCTTAGCGACAAGCCGAGCTTTATAGATGGTCACATTACGATCCGCGTCTGTCTTCCTCTTAAAGATCCATTTATTTTCTATGGCTCGCCGCTCAACGGGCAAGTCAGTCAAAGTCCATACTTTGTTTTCATACATGGATCCTATCTCGGATTTCATGGCTTCCAGCCATTTGTCGGAATCCGGGCCCGCCATCGCTTCTTCATAGTTCGAAGGTTCACCATTGTCTAACAGCATGATTTCCAAGACAGGGTTGCCGTACCACTCTGGTGCGGAACGTGTCCTTGTGGACCTTCGAATTTCAGTAGGGGCTTGATCAGAAGTATCTTGATCATTTTCATTAACTTCCTCTCTAGTCGGTGCAGGCACCTCAGGAACATTTTCTTGAGTTGCGCCATTTTCCGGTTCAAGAGGTAATACTTCATCAAGCTCTACTTTCCTCCCACTTACTTCTTTCCAGAGAAACTCTTTCTCCAGAAAGGACCCATTCTTGGCAACAAAGATCTTGCCTTCGGATCTGAGGTAGAAGGTGTACCCAATAGTTTCTTTTGGGTATCCTATGAAGACGCATTTTTCCGACTTGGGTTCGAGCTTTTCAGGTTGAAGTTTCTTGACATAAGCATCGCATCCCCAAACTTTTAGAAATGACAGCTTAGGTTTCTTCCCAAACCATAATTCATACGGTGTCGTCTCAACGGATTTCGAAGGAGCCCTATTTAAAGTGAATGCGGCAGTCTCTAAAGCATAGCCCCAAAAAGAAAGCGGTAAATCGGTAAGAGACATCATAGATCGCACCATATCTAACAGAGTGCGATTACGACGTTCGGACACACCATTACGCTGAGGTGTTCCAGGCGGCGTGAGTTGTGAAACTATTCCACATTTTCTTAAGTGTGCCCCAAACTCGTGACTCAAGTATTCTCCTCCACGATCTGGTCGTAGAAACTTGATTTTCCTGTCACGTTGATTTTCAACCTCACTCTGAAATTCCTTGAACTTTTCAAAGGTTTCAGACTTGTGTTTCATTAAGTAGATATACCCATACCTACTTAAATCATTAGTGAGGGTGAGAACATAACGATAGCCACCGCGAGCCTCAACACTCATCGGACCGCACACATCAGTATGTATGATTTCCAATAAGTCGGTTGCTCGCTCCATTGTTCCTGAGAACGGAGTCTTGGTCATTTTACCCATAAGGCATGGTTCGCACGTGTCAAATGATTCATAATCAAGAGACTCTAAAAGTCCATCAACATGGAGCTTCTTCATGCATTTGACACCTATGTGACCAAGGCGGCAGTGCCACAAGTATGTGGGACTATCATTATCAACCTTACTTCTTTTGGTACTCACATTATGAACATGTGTAGCATCACGTTCGAGATTCATAAAGAATAAACCATTCACCATAGGAGCATGACCATAAAACATATCTCTCATAAAAATGGAACAACCATTATTCTCAGATTTAAAAGAGTAGCCATCTCGAATTAAACGAGATCCCGATACAATGTTCATGCTCAAAGCTAGCACTAAATAACAATTATTAAGGTTTAAAACTAATCCCGAAGGGAGATGCAGAGGTAGCGTGCCGACGGCGATCACATTGACCTTGGAACCATTCCCGACGCGCATCGTCACCTCGTCCTTTGCCAGTTTCCGCTTATTCCGCAGCCCCTGCTTTGAGTTACAAATGTGAGCAACTGCACCGGTATCAAATACCCAGGAGCCACTACGGGCACTAGTAAGGTACACATCAATTACATGTATATCACATATACCTTTCGTTTTGCCGGCCTTCTTATCCGCTAAGTACTTAGGGCAGTTCTGCTTCCAGTGACCGCTTCCCTTGCAATAAAAGCACTCAGTCTCGGGCTTGGGTCCATTCTTTGGCTTCTTCCTGGCAGCTTGCTTGCCGGGCGCGGCAACCTCCTTGCCGTCCTTCTTGAAGTTCTTTTTACCCTTGCCTTTCTTGAACTTAGTGGTTTTATTGACCATCAACACTTGATGTTCCTTCTTGACTTCTACCTCTGCTGATTTCAGCATAACAAATACTTCAGGAATGGTCTTTTCCATCCCCTACATATTGAAGTTCATCAGAAAGCTCTTGTAGCTTGGTGGAAGCGACTGGAGGATTCTGTCAATGACCGCATCATCCGGGAGATTAACTCCCAGCTGAGTCAAGCGGTTATGCAACCCAGACATAGTGAGTATGTGCTCACTGACAGAACTGTTTTCCTCCATCTTACAGCTGAAGAATTTGTCGGAGACTTCATATCTCTCGACCCGGGCATGAGCTTGGAAAACCATTTTCAGCTCTTCGAACATCTCATATGCTCCATGTCTCTCAAAACGCTTTTGGAGCCCCGGCTCTAGGCTGTAAAGCATGCCGCACTGAACGAGGGAGTAGTCATCGAAACGTGCCTGCCAAGCGTTCATAACATCTTGTTCTGCAGGGAGAACGGGTGCGTCACCAAGCGGTGCTTGTAGGACATAATCTTTCTTGGCAGCTATGAGGATGATCCTCAGGTTCCGGACCCAGTCCGTATAGTTGCTGCCATCGTCTTTCAGTTTAGTTTTCTCTAGGAACGCGTTGAAGTTGAGGACTACGTTGGCCATTTGATCTACAAGACATATTGCAAAGATTTTAGACTAAGTTCATGATAATTAAGTTCAACTAATCAAATTAAGTTCATGATAATTAAGTTCAACTAATCAAATTATTAGTGAACTCCCACTTAGATTAGACATCCCTCTAGTCATCTAAGTATTACATGATCCGAGTTAAACTAGACCGTGTCCGATCATCACGTGAGACGGACTAGTCAACATCGGTGAACATCTTCATGTTGATCGTATCTTCTATACGACTCATGCTCGACCTTTCGGTCTTCTGTGTTCTGAGGCCATGTCTGTACATGCTAGGCTCGTCAAGTCAACCTAAGTGTTTGCATGTGTAAATCTGTCTTACACCCGTTGTATGTGAACGTCTGAATAAAACACCCGATCATCACGTGGTGTTTTGAAACAGCGAACTGTCGCAACGGGGCACAGTTAGGGGGAACACTTCTTGAAATTAGTATGAGGGATCACCTTATTTACTACCGTCGTTCTAAGTAAACAAGATGCAAAACATGATAAACATCACATGCAATCAAATAATAAACGTGACATGATATGGCCAATATCACATAGCTCCTTTGATCTCCATCTTGGGGCTCCATGATCATCTTGTCACCGGCTTGACACCATGATCTCCATCATCATGATCTCCATCATCGTGTCTCCATGAAGTTGCTCGCCAACTATTACTTCTACTACTATGGCTAACGCGTTTAGCAATAAAGTAAAGTAATTTACATGGCGTTTCTCGATGACACGCAGGTCATTAAAAGAATAAAGACAACTCCTATGGCTCCTGCCGGTTGTCATACTCATCGACATGCAAGTCGTGAATCCTATTACAATAGCATGAACATCTCATACATCACATATAGATCATTCATTATTCATCACAACTTTGGCCATATCATATCACAAACCACTTGCTGCAAAAACAAGTTAGACGTCCTCTAATTGTTGTTGCAAGTTTTACGTGGCTGAATTAGGGTTCTAGCAAGAACGTCTTCTTACCTACGTTAAAGCCACAACGTGATTTGTCAATTTCTATTTACCCTTCATAAGGACCCTGTTCATCGATTCCGCTCCAACTAAAGTAGGAGAGACAGACACCCGCCAGCCACCTTATGCAACTAGTGCATGTTAGTCGGTGGAACCGGTCTCACGTAAGCGTACGTGTAAGGTTGGTCCGGGCCGCTTCATCCCACAATACCGCTGAAGCAAGAAAGGACTAGTAACGGCAAGAAAGTTGACAAATCTACGCCCACAACAAATTGTGTTCTACTCGCGCAAGAAGAACTACGCATAGACCTAGCTCATGATGCCACTGTAGGGGAACGTTGCAGAAAACAAAAATTTTCCTACTCGTTTCACCAAGATCATCTAGGAGTTCATCTAGCAACGAGTGATTAGATGCATCTACATACCTTTGTAGATCGCGAGCGGAAGCGTTCAAAAGAACGGTGATGATGTAGTCGTACTCGACGTGATCCAAATCACCGATGACCAGCGCCGAACGGACGGCACCTCCGCGTTCAACACACGTACGGAACAGCCACGTCTCCTCCTTCTTGATCCAGCAAGGGAGGGAGGAGAGGTTGAGGGAGATGGCACCAGCAGCAGCACGACGGCGTGGTGTTGATGGAGCTACAGTACTCCGGCAGAGCTTCGCTAAGCACTATGGAGGTGGAGGAGGTGTTGGGGAGGGAGAAGGAGGCAACCAAAGGCCAAGGCGTTCAGGTATGAAGTCCCTCCTCTCCCCCACTATATATAGGAGGGCAAAGGGGGGGTGGCCGGCCCTAGGAGATCCAATCTCCTAGGGGGTGCGGCGGCCAAGGGGGGTTTCCCTCCCCCCCAAGGCACCTAGGAGGTGCCTTCCCCTCCTAGGACTCTTCCCCCTTCAAACCCTAGGCGCATGGGCCTATGTGGGGCTGGTGCCCTTGGCCCATTAGGCCAAGGCGCACCCCCTACAGCCCATGTGGCCCCCCCGGGACAGGTGGACCCACCCGGTGGACCCCCGGGACCCTTCCGGTGGTCCCGGTACAATACCGATAACCCCGAAACTTGTCCCGATGCCCGAAACAGGACTTCCCATATATAAATCTTTACCTCCGGACCATTCCGGAACTCCTCGTGACGTCCGGGATCTCATCCGGGACTCCGAACAATATTCGGGTTACTACATATACATATCCCTACAACCCTAGCGTAACTGAACCTTAAGTGTGTAGACCCTACGGGTTCGGGAGACAAGCAGACATGACCGAGACGACTCTCCGGTCAATAACCAACAGCGGGATCTGGATACCCATGTTGGCTCCCACATGCTCCACGATGATCTCATCGGATGAACCACGATGTCGAGGATTCTATCAACCCCGTACGCCATTCCCTTTGTCTATCGATATGTTACTTGCCCGAGATTCGATCGTCGTTATCCCAATACCTCGTTCAATCTCGTTACCGGCAAGTCACTTTACTCGTACCGTAATGCATGATCCCGTGACCAGACACTTGGTCACTCTGAGCTCATTATGATGATGCATTACCGAGTGGGCCCAGTGATACCTCTCCGTCATACGGAGTGACAAATCCCAGTCTTGATCCATGTCACCCAACAGACACTTTCGGAGATACCCGTAGTCTACCTTTATAGTCACCCAGTTACGTTGTGACGTTTGGCATACCCAAAGCACTCCTACGGTATCCGGGAGTTACACGATCTCATGGTCTAAGGAAAAGATACTTGACATTGGAAAACTCTAGCAAACGAACTATACGATCTTGTGCTATGTTTAGGATTGGGTCTTGTCCATCACATCATTCTCCTAATGATGTGATCTCGTTATCAATGACATCCAGTGTCCATAGTCAGGAAACCATGACTATCTGTTGATCAACGAGCTAGTCAACTAGAGGCTCACTAGGGACATGTTGATGTCTGTTATTCACACATGTATTACGATTTCCGGATAACACAATTATAGCATGAATAAAGACAATTATCATGAACAAGGAAATATAATAATAATGCTTTTATTATTGCCTCTAGGGCATATTTCCAACAATCTTCACAAAGGATACAAGTGTCTTGAAGTTTCCAGTGGACGCATATATATTTCTCGTGATGTCGTATTTGATGAAACAATATTTCTGTTCTCAAAAACTTCATGCAAATGCCGGAGCTCTACTTCGTGCAGAAATTGCACTTCTTCCTGATTATATGCCTAGTACTGATCATGGGGGCGAGTTAAATAGTGCTGATCATATGACTAGTTCCAATGAAAAAGAAAGTTTTAATTTTGGTGCTAAGTGTGTAGATATAGACTGTCATTTTATGCAAGAGAATACAGACAAGGGCAGCAGATCCCAGGCTGATTCAGGTGGCAGCGAAGGTGCGTGATCCAAGGAAAATTCTGTTGACAACGCGGCAGACGCGCGATTCCAGGATCCCAGCGTGCAGCATGCAGCAAATGATATGGTGGCCGGCAGCTCCAGCAGCGCGGGCCCCTCCACCCCAGCCAGCGTGGGCCAGCGTGCCTCGCCAATCGGTACTCATGCGCCGGACGGGCCATCGGCCGACCGAGCGACCAGTCTGGGGCCCAGCATGGACGGCGCGCCCCGCCCGACCGAGCGGCTAGTTAGCGAAGGCGCCACGCGGTGCGCGCCTGCTGGTGCGATAATCCCGAGAGGGACTCCTGGCTCCCCGGTTGCCTCGGATCGGGAGCAGGGCAATGCAGTGGATTCGGCGGGATTGTCTGTGGCTGACGATTCTACTGCTGAACCAACTACACCGAGATCTTCTGTGCCAAGGGATACCCGACCTACTATACCAGTGCAAGGACCTGAACTCCCACGTCGTCATACCAGATCCAAATCAGGTATTGTCAAGGAAAAAGAGTACAAGGATGGTACTATAAGGTATGCTAAAATCAAACGTGCCTTTCTTACTAGTATGGGTGAACCAACTCATTTGCATGATGCACTTGCTAATAAAGATTGGAAAGATGCTATGGATAAGGAATATGAGGCACTCATGAGAAATAAAACTTGGCACTTGGTACCGTCAAAAAAGGGCAAAAATGTCATAGATTGTAAATGGGTGTATAAGATTAAAAGGAAGTCTGATGGGAGCATAGACAGATATAAGGCTAGATTGGTTGCGAAAGGATTCAAACAAAGGTTTGGTGTTGACTATGAAGATACCTTTAGCCCTGTTGTTAAAGCAGCTACTATTCGTCTTGTATTGTCTATTGCTGTTTCCAGAGGTTGGAGCTTAAGGCAGCTAGATGTCCAGAACGCGTTTCTTCATGGTGTTCTGGAAGAAGAGGTTTACATGCGGCAACCACCAGGTTATGAAAATAAGAGCACACCTCATTATGTTTGCAAGTTAGATAAAGCTTTGTATGGTTTGAAACAGGCCCCAAGAGCCTGGTACTCAAGGCTGAGCACAAAGTTACAACAACTTGAGTTTACACCATCGAAAGCTGATACCTCACTATTCTTCTATAGTAAAGGCAATGTTACTATATTTGTTTTGGTATATGTTGATGATATAATTGTTGCTAGTTCAAGTCCAGATGCCACTACCTGCTTGCTTAAGGATTTAAAGATGGAGTTTGCTCTTAAGGACTTGGGGGATCTTCATTACTTCCTTGGCATAGAGGTTAAGCAGTTGAAAGATGGTATACTTTTGTCACAGGAAAAATATGCCAATGATATTCTCAGGAGAGTAGGATTGGAAAATTGCAAGCCTGTAAATACACCAATCTCAACTTCAGAAAAACTCACAATTGACATTGGAGAGGCACTTGGACCTGACGATGCAACAAACTACAGGAGTGTTGTAGGTGCTTTACAATATTTAACTCTTACACGTCCTGATATTTCTTATTCTGTGAACAAAGTATGCCAGTATCTACATGCACCAACTACTGTTCACTGGAATGCAGTTAAAAGAATTGTGAGGTATCTCAAATTTTCAGGAGGGCTTGGACTAAAAATTGTCAAGTCTCCTTTCATGCTTGTGTCTGCCTACTCTGATGCAGATTGGGCAGGGTGTGCTGATGATAGAAGGTCCACAGGTGGTTTTGCTATGTTCTTGGGTACTAATCTTATATCATGGAGTGCAAGAAAACATGCTACAGTCTCAAGGTCAAGTACTGAGGCTGAGTACAAAGCTTTAGCAAATGCTACAGCTGAAGTCATGTGGATTCAGACTCTACTTTATGAGCTTGGAATTAACACTCCACGAACTGCTAGATTATGGTGTGATAACATTGGTGCTACCTATCTTTCAGCCAATCCTGTTTTTCATGCACGCACAAAACACATTGAGGTTGATTTTCACTTTGTTAGAGAAAGAGTTGCTCGCAAGTTGCTTGGCATAAGATTCATTCCTACTGGTGATCAACTAGCTGATGGTTTTACAAAACCACTTACTATGAGAAGGCTCGATGAGTTCAAGTACAATCTCAATCTTGGAGTTTCTTAGGTTCAGATTGAGGGGGAGTGTTGAAATAGAGTTGTATAGGCATAGGACTAGTGTTTGAATTGTAAACCTTTCCTATCCTTTCTTCTGTCTAACTTCTCCTCTACCGACCTTCTCTGTATCTCTCGATCAAACTCTTGATCGATCATCTTGTAAGCCACGACAACATCCATATAAATATAAGTGCGGTCCGAGAAAAGGGTTTAACGCTTCCCACGATTTATTTCACTCCTCACGGCGAGCCCTCCACAACCTCCACTGCCACCCTCCCCCTCCCTCCGTGCTCCTCCTACTCCCGTCCCTCACCACTTTCCGCACCGGCAGGGAAGGAACCACCAGCCGCCCCGCCCCCGGAGAAACGTCGCCGCACTCTGACGCCGAGTCAAACCAGTTCCCATCCAGAGGCTAAAAGCGATTCACACGCACCTGTGAGAGAACCAACCATGTCAGCAATGGCGGGGCAGAAGGCAGGGGGCAGGGGAGAAGTAGAGACAGAAACAGAGGCCGGGGAGGAGGGATGAAGTGACGAGGCGTCGGCGACCACGTGGTCGGAGCGCAGGCAGGGGAAGGGGGAGCCAGAGCGAGAGACATCCTCCGTTACGTTGTGCAGGGGAACTCTCATGTTGGTGGTTCTTCACTTTTTCCTAGAGATGGTTGTGGAATCTAAGTAGGATGTAGTGTGCAATGGGGACAATGCAGATCCTGTGCTCACTCATGCGATGTTAAGGACAAGGACTGTAAGTCTGTAACACATGTATGGCCGACCTGATGCATACTGCAGTTGGTGGCGGGTCATTGTTTCTTGAGTTCGATCAGGACCTAAGTGTACCTCCCGCTCATCAAGTGTTTCCTGATGAACTCCCATGGAGTAGCAGTGTGGAAGGTACTTATTTCTTACTCCCTCCGTAAACTAATATAAGAGCATTTAGAATACTAAAGTAGTGATCTAAACACTCTTATATTAGTTTACATAGGGAGTACTTGCAAATATGCCACGAAATGCCTCCAGTTCTGGATGCAGTGGCACACAGAGCCGTATTTGTTTTAGTCCTAAATAGAGATGGAGTGGTTCTAGCTGCAACACTATTTTCATCAGATACTTCATGATTTTCTTCCAATTTGTTGACCATGATGGGAGTTTAACCTTGCCATGGGGCCCTGGAGGTGCGCTGTTTGTATTCGAGTTGTCCAGACATTCTACACAGTGGCGGAGCTAGCGCAGGATGCAGGGGTGGGCAGAATAGAAAATATGAAGCTTTGGGGGGCCAAATGACTATGATACGTCTCCAATGTATATATAATTTTTGATTGCTCCATGCTATTATGTTATCTATTTTGGATGTCAATGGGCTTTATTTTACACTTTTATATCATTTTTGGGACTAACCTACTAACCGGAGGCCTAGCCCAAATTGCTGTTTTTTGGGTCTATTTTAGGGTTTCGAAGAAAAAGAATATCAAACGGAGTCCAAACGGAATGAAACCTTTAGGAACGTGATTTTCTCAACAAACGTGATCCGGGAGACTTGGAGTGGCCGTCAAGAAACAAGGGAGGAAGGCACGAGGCAGGGGGCGCGCCTACCCCCCTGGGCGCGCCCTCCACCCTCGTGGGCCCTCCGTTGCTCCACACCGACGTACTTCTTCCTCCCATATATATCCACGTACCCCCAAACATCGAGGAGCACCACGAAAACCTAATTCCACCGCTGCAACCTTCTGTACTCGAGAGATCCCATCTCGGGGCCTTTTCCGAAGCTCCGCACTACAAGAAATATGTCAACTTGCGACCATCACTATTGGTCACTGAAAGGTCATTGTTTTTCATTTGCGAACTTTTTGTGACCAAAAACAGAAGGTCAAAAGTTGGCGGTCTTAAACTGAAATTAACGACCTTCCCTGTGATATGTAAAAGGTCGTTGGTTCTTTGACCAAAATTTTGGTCACTAGCAGCCTCCCCAAGCCACGCAGGATTCCAGCGTGGCAAGCTGACGTGGATAAGAATGAGCCCGGTCCGATTAGGTGTCTATATGGGCCAAGCCCATTAATTCATCCTATTTATTGTTTTTTCCTTTCATTTTTTGTCAGCTACATGGGCCAAGCCCAACAACCATTTATTTTTTTGGGCCAGTCTTTTACATTATACATTTTTTTGGGCCTCAACATTTTTCCAGCCCACGTGTCAGTTTTATTTTATTTCTTTTTCATTTTAAAGTAGGTTGCCAGGATCACTGAGGGAGTCCTGGATTAGGGGGTCTCCGGATAGCCGGACTATATCCTTTGGCCGGACTATTGGACTATGAAGATACAAGATTGAAGACTTCGTCCCGTGTCCGGATGAGACTCTCCTTGGTGTGGAAGGCAAGCTAGGCAATACGGATATGTAGATCTCCTCCCTTGTAACTGACTCTGTGTAACCCTAGCCCCCTTCGGTGTCTATATAAACCGGAGGGTTTAGTTCGTAGGACAAGATATACAATCATACCATAGGCTAGCTTCTAGGGTTTAGCCTCTACGATCTCGTGGTAGATCAACTCTTGTAATACTCATATCATCAAGAACAATCAAGCAGGACGTAGGGTATTACCTCCATCAAGAGGGCCCGAACCTGGGTAAACATCGGGTCCCCTGTTTTCTGTTACCATCCGCCTTAGACGCACAGTTCGGGACCCCTTACCCGAGATCCACCGGTTTTGACACCGACATTGGTGCTTTCATTGAGAGTTCCACTGTGTCATTGCCATAAGGCTTGATGGCTCCTTCGATCGTCGATAGCGATGTGGTCTAGGGTGAGGTTTTCCTCCCCAGACAGATCTTTGTATTCGGCAGCTTCGCACTGCGGGCCAATTTGCTTGGCCATCTGGAGCAGGTCGAGAGCTACGCCCCTGGCCATGAGGTCAGATTCGGAAACTTAAACTACACTGCCGACATCCGCGGAGACTTGATCTTCGACGGATTCGAGCCCGTGTCAGGTGCGTCGCACAGTCACGACGAGCATGACGTAACTCTGCCGTCGGACAGTGTTTGGGAGATCGCATCTGCAACTCCTCCGACCTTCAATCTGGAGCAAATTGCTCCATCCAAGGACGGAGGGATAGACCCCGCCATGGAGGATGCACTCTCAGTGGCGATGGAGCCGGATACTGACCTCAACCCTTACGAGAGCTGTGTCGCCGAACCACTGGATTCGTCTCCGGCCACGGACTCCGAGCCACCTACATCCGTGCCCATCGAATCCGACTGGGCGCCGATCATGGAGTTCACTGATACGTCTCCAATGTATCTATAATTTTTGATTGCTCCATGCTATATTATCTACTGTTTGCGACTATATTGGGCTTTATTTTCCACTTTTATATTATTTTTGGGACTAACCTATTAACCGGAGGCCCAGCCCAGAATTGCTGTTTTTTGCCTATTTCAGTGGTTCGGAGAAACAGAATATCAAACGGAGTCCAAACGGAATAAAACCTTCGGGAACGTGATTTTCTCACCGAACGTGATCCAGGAGACTTGGACCCTACTCCAAGGAGTCAAAGAGGAGGTCACGAGGGTGGGGGGCGCCCCCCCTAGGGCGCGCCCCCTGCCTCGTGGGTCCCTCGGTGCTCCACCGACGTACTCCTTCCTCCTATATATACCTACGTACCCCCAAACGATCAGAACAGGAGCCAAAAACCTAATTCTACCGCCGCAACTTTCCGTATCCACAAGATCCCATCTTGGGGCCTGTTCCGGAGCTCCGCCAGAAGAGGGCCGTCATCACAGAGGGCCTCTACATCATCCTAGCCCCTCCGATGAAGTGTGAGTAGTTTACCTCAGACCTTTGGGTCCATAGTTAGTAGTTAGATGGCTTCTTCTCTCTCTATTGAATCTCAATACAAAGTTCTCCTCCTCTCTTGTGGAGATCTATTTAATGTAATCTTCTTTTTGCGGTGTGTTTGTTGAGACCGATGAATTGTGGGTTTATGAGCAAGTCTATCTATGAATAATATTTGAATCTTCTCTGAATTCTTTTATGTATGATTGGTTATCTTTGCAAGAGTCTTCGAATTATCCGTTTGGTTTGGCCAACTAGATTGGTAGTTCTTGCCATGGGAGAAGTGCTTAGCTTTGGGTTCGATCTTGCAGTGTCCTTTCCCAGTGACAGAAGGGGCAGCAAGGCACGTATTGTATCGTTGCCATCGAGGATAACAAGATGGGGTTTATTTCATATTGCATGAATTTATCTCTCTACATCATGTCATCTTGCTTAAGGCATTACTCTGTTTTTAACTTAATACTCTAGATGCATGCTGGATAGCGGTCGATGAGTGGAGTTATAGTAGTAGATGCAGAATCGTTTCGGTCTACTTGTCACGGACGTGATGCCTATATACATGATCATGCCTAGATATTCTCATAACTATGCTCAATTCTGTCAATTGCTCAACAGTAATTTGTTCACCCACCATAGAATACTTATGCTCTTGAGAGAAGCCACTAGTGAAACCTATGGCCCCCGGGTCTATTCTCATCATATCAATCTCCATCACTTTAATCTTGCTTTGCCTTTTACTTTGCTTTTACTTTTTACTTTGCATCTTTATACCAAAAATACCAAAAATGTTATATCTATCAGATCTCATTCTCGTAAGTGACCGTGAAGGGATTGACAGCCCCTAATCGCGTTGGTTGCGAGTAGCTATCGTTTTGTGCAGGTACGAGGGACTTGAGCGCGGCCTCCTACTGGATTGATACCTTGGTTCTCAAAAACCGAGGGAACTACTTACGCTACTCTGCTGCATCATCCCTTCCTCTTCGGGGAAAACCAACGCAAGCTCAAGACGTAGCAAGAAGGATTTCTGGCGCCGTTGCCGGGGAGTCTACGCAAAAAGTCAACATACCAAGTACCCATCACAATCCCTATCTCTCTCATTAAATTATTTGCCATTTGCCTCTCGTTTTCCTCTCCCCCCAATTCACCCTTGCCGTTTTATTCGCCCTCTCTCTCTATCCTCCCTCTCTATTTGCCTCTTTTGCCCGCTTGCTTTTTGTTTGCTCGTGTGTTAGATTGTTTGTTTGTCGCGATGGCTTAAGATACTACCAAATTGTGTGACTTCACCAATACCAATAATAATTATTTCCTTAGCACTCCGATTGCTCCTCTTACCGTCGCTGAATCTTGTGAAATTAATACTGCTTTGTTGAATCTTGTTATGAAAGATCAATTCGCCGGCCTTCCTAGTGAAGATGCCACTACTCATCTGAATAGCTTCGTTGATTTATGTGATATGCAAAAGAAAAAAGATGTCAATAATGATGTCGTTAAATTGAAGCTATTTCCTTTTTCGCTTAGAGATTGTGCTAAAGCTTGGTTTTCGTCTTTGCCTAAAAATAGTATTGATTCTTGGAACAAGTGCAAAGATGCTTTTATCTCTAAGTATTTCCCTCCCGCTAAGATCATCTCTCTTAGAAACGATATTATGAATTTTAAACAACTTGATCATGAACATGTTGCACAAGCTTGGGAGAGAATGAAATTAATGATACGTAATTTCCCTACTCATGGTTTGAATTTGTGGATGATTCTACAAATTTTTTATGCCGGATTGAATTTTGCTTCTAGAAATCTTTTAGATTCGGCTGCGGGAGGCACTTTTATGGAAATCACTTTAGGAGATGCTACTAAACTCCTAGATAATATTATGGTTAATTATTCTCAATGGCATATTGAAAGATCTTCTAATAAAAAAGTGCATGCGATAGACGAAATCAATGTATTGAGTGGAAAGATGGATGAACTTATGAAATTATTTGCTACTAAAAGTGTTTCTTCTAATCCTAATGATATGCCTTTGTCTACTTTGATTGAGAATAACAATGAATCTATGGATGTGAATTTTGTTGGGAGGCAACCCAATTTTATTTTTATTCCTTGCTTTTTGCTCCTGCTTAGTAATAAATAAATTATTTAGCCTCTGTTTTGGTTGTGTTTTTTGTGTTTATTTAGTGTTTGTGCCAAGTAGAACCGTTGGGAAGACTTGGGGAAAGTCTTGTTGAACTTGCTGTAAAAAACAGAAACTTTAGCGCTCACGAGAACTGCTGTCATTTTTATTTGAAGAGCGCTATTTAGTTAATTATTTTTGAAGATGATTAATAGATAAATTCCTCACGTCCAACAATTTATTTTAGAATTTTTTGGGTTCCATATCTTGCTCTAGCTACATATTACTACAGACTATTCTGTTTTTGACAGATTCTGTTTTTCGTGTGTTGTTTGCTTATTTTGATGAATCTATGGTTAGTAAAATAGTTTATAATCCATAGAGAAGTTGGAATACAGTAGGTTTAATACCAATATAAATAAAGAATAAGTTCATTACAGTACCTTGAAGTGGTCTTTTGTTTTCTTTCGCTAACGGAGCTCACGAGTTTTCTATTTTGAGTTTTGTGTTGTGAAGTTTTCAAGTTTTGGGTGAATTCTTTTGATGGATTATGGAACAAGGAGTTGCAAGAGCCTAAGCTTGGGGATGCCCATGGCACCCCCAAGATAATCCAAGGACACCAAAAAGTCAAAGCTTGGGGATGCCCCGGAAGGCATCCCCTCTTTCGCCCACTTCCATCGGTAATTTACTTGGAGCTATATTTTTATTCACCAACATGATATGTGTTTTGCTTGGAGCGTCTTGTATTATTTGTGTCTTTGTGTCTTAGTATGCCACAATCATCCTTGCTGTACAAACCTTTTGAGAGATCCATACATGAATTAAAATTTGATAGAATACTCTATGTGCTTCACTTATATCTTTTGAGCTAAAGTAGTTTTGCTCTATGTGCTTCACTTATATCTTTTGAGCGTTATAATTTTGCTCTATGTGCTTCACTTAGATCTTTTAGAGCATGGTGGTGGATTTGTTTTAAACAAACTATTGATCTCTCATGCTTCACTTAAATTATTTTGAGAGTCTCTTAATAGCATGGTAATTTGCTTAATAATAATATGCTTGGTATTCAAGATTTGTGACACTTTCTTTTGAGTGTGTTGAATACTAAGAAAAGATTGAAGCATGATAATTGTTTTGAGATATGGAGGTGATAATATAAAAGTCATGCTAGTTGAGTAGTTGTGAATTTAAATAATACTTGTGTTAAAGTTTGTGATTCCCGTAGCATGCACGTATGGTGAACCGTTATGTGATGAAGTCGGAGCATGATTTATTTATTGATTGTCTTACTTATGAGTGGCGGCCGGGGACGAGTGATGGTCTTTTCCTACCAATCTATCCCCCTAGGATCATGCGCATAATACTTTGCTTTGATAACTTCTAGATTTTTGCAATAAGTATATGAGTTCTTTATGACTAATGTTGAGTCCATGGATCATACACACTCTCACCCTTCCACCTTTGCTAGCCTCTCTAATACCGCGTACCTTTCGCCGGTATCATACACCTACCATATACCTTCTTCAAAAAAGCCACCATACCTACCTATTATGGCATTTCCATAGGCATTCTGAGATATATTGCCATGCAACTTTCCACCATTCCGTTTATCATGACACACTCCATCATTGTCATATTGCATATCCCGGTACACCGCCGGAGGCATTCATATAGAGTCATATTTTGTTGTAAGTATTGAGTTGTAAGAAAAATAAAAGTGTGATGATCACCATTATTAGAGCATTGTCCCAGTGAGGAAATAATGATGGAGACTATGATTCGCCCATAAGTCGGAATGAGACTCCGGACGAAAAATAAAATAAATAAAAAAAAGGAGGCCAAAGAAGCCCAAATAAAAAGAGGCCATAAAAAAAGAGAAAAGGCCCAAATAAAAAAATGATGAGAGAAAAAGAGAGAAGGGACAATGTTACTATCCTTTTACCACACTTGTGCTTCAAAGTAGCACCATGATCTTCATAGTAGAGAGTCTCTCATGTTATCACTTTCATATACTAGTGGGAATTTTTCATTATAGAACTTGGCTTGTATATTCCAATGATGGGCTTCCTCAAATTTCCCTAGGTCTTCATGAGCAAGCAAGTTCGATGCACACCCACTTAGTTTCTTTTTGAGCTTTCATATACTTACAACTCTAGTGCATCCGTTGCATGGCAATCCCTACTCACTCACATTGATATCTATTGATGGGCATCTCCATAGCCCGTTGATACGCCTAGTTGATGTGAGACTATCTTCTCCTTTTTGTCTTCTCCACAACCACCATTCTATTCCACCTATAGTGCTATATCCATGGCTCACGCTCATGTATTGCGTGAAGATTGAAAAAGTTTGAAAAAGTTAGAGTATGAAACAATTTCTTGGCTTGTCATCGGGGTTGTGCATGATTTAAATATTTTGTGTGGTGAAGATAGAGCATAGCCAGACTCTCCAACGTATCTATAATTTTTGATTGCTCCATGCTATATTATCTACTGTTTTGGACTATATTGGGCTTTATTTTCCACTTTTATATTATTTTTGGGACTAACCTATTAACTGGAGGCCCAGCCCAGAATTGTTGTTTTTTTTTGCCTATTTTAGTGTTTGGAAGAAACATCATATCAAACGGAGACCAAACGGAATAAAACCTTCGGGAACGTGATTTTCTCACCGAACGTGATCCAGGAGACTTGGACCCTACTCCAAGGAGTCAAAGAGGAGGTCACGAGGGTGGGGGGCGTGCCCCCTAGGGCGCGCCCCCCTGCCTCGTGGGCCCCTCGATGCTCCACCGATGTACTCCTTCCTCCTATATATACATATGTACCCCCCGAACGATCAGAACAGGAGCCAAAAACCTAATTCCACCGCTGCAACTTTCAGTATCCACGGGATCCCATCTTGGGGCCTGTTCCAGAGCTCCGCTGGAAGAGGGCCGTCATCACGGAGGGCTTCTACATCATCCTAGCCCCTCCGATGAAGTGTGAGTAGTTTACCTCAGACCTTCGGGTCCATAGTTAGTAGCTAGATGGCTTCTTCTCTCTCTTTGAATCTCAATACAAAGTTCTCCCCCTCTCTTGTGGAGATCTATTCGATGTAATCTTCTTTTTGCGGTGTGTTTGTTGAGACCGATGAATTGTGGGTTTATGATCAAGTCTATCTATGAATAATATTTGAATCTTCTTTGAATTCTTTTATGTATGATTGGTTATCTTTGCAAGTCTCTTCAAATTATCCGTTTGGTTTGGCCAACTAGATTGGTAGTTCTTGCCATGGGAGAAGTGCTTAGCTTTGGACTCGATCTTGCGGTGTCCTTTCCCAGTGACAGAAGGGGCAGCAAGGCACGTATTGCATCGTTGCCATCGAGGATAACAAGATGGGGTTTATTTCATATTGCATGAATTTATCTCTCTACATCATGTCATTTTGCTTAAGGCGTTACTCTGTTTTTAACTTAATACTCTAGATGCATGCTGGATAGCGGTTGATGAGTGGAGTAATAGTAGTAGATGCAGAATCGTTTCGGTCTACTTGTCACGGACGTGATGCCTATATACATGATCATGCCTAGATATTCTCATAACTATGCTCAATTCTGTCAATTGCTCAACAGTAATTTGTTCACCCACCGTAGAATACTTATGCTCTTGAGAGAGCCCACTAGTGAAACCTATGGCCCCGGGTCTATTCTCATCATATCAATCTCCATCACTTCAATCTTGTTTTGCTTTTTTACTTTGCCTTTACTTTTTACTTTGCATCTTTGTACCAAAAATACCAAAAATATTATATCTATCAGATCTCACTCTGGTAAGTGACCGTGAAGGGATTGACAACCCCTAATCATGTTGGTTGCGAGTAGCTATCATTTTGTGCAGGTACGAGGGACTTGAGTGTGGCCTCCTACTGGATTGATACCTTGGTTCTCAAAAACTGAGGGAAATACTTACGCTACTCTGCTGCATCATCCCTTCCTCTTCAGGGAAAACCAACGCAAGCTCAAGATGTAGCATTCACCTCTATGCTCTATCTTCACCACACAAAGTATTTAAATCATGCACAACCCCGATGACGAGCCAAGCAATTGTTTCATACTCTAACTTTTTCAAAAAAAATTCAATCTTCACGCAATACATGAGTGTGAGCCATGGATATAGCACTATAGGTGGAATAGAATGGTGGTTGTGCAGAAGACAAAAAGGAGGGGAAGATAGTCTCACATCAACTAGGCGTATCAACGGGCTATGGAGATGCCCATCAATAGATATCAATGTGAGTGAGTAGGGATTGCCATGCAACGGATGCACTAGAGCTATAAATGTATGAAAGCTCAACTCAAGAAACTAAGTGGGTGTGCATCCAACTCGCTTGCTCATGAAGACCTAGGGCAATTTGAGGAAGCCCATCATTGGAATATACAAGCCAAGTTCTATAATGTAAAATTCCCACTAGTATAAGAAAGTGATAAATGGCACAAACATGAAGATCATGGTGCTACTTTGAAGCACAAGTGTGGTAAAAGGATAGTAGCATTGCCCCTTTTTATTTATTTTCTCTTTTTTAGGCCTTTTTTTTTCTTTGGCCTTTCTCTATTTTTTTGGGACAATGCTCTATTAAATGATGATCATCACACTTTTATTTATTTACAACTCAATGATTACAACTCGATTCTAAAACAAAGTATGACTCTATATGGATGCCTCCGGCGGTGTACCGGGATATGCAATGAATCAAGAGTGACAAGTATGAAGAAATTATGAACGGTGGATTTGCCACAAATACGTCAACTACATGATCATGCTAAGCAATATGACAATGATGAATGTGTCATGATGAACTAGATGGTGGAAAGTTGCATGGCAATATATCTCGGAATGGCTATGGAAATGCCATAATAGGTAGGTATGGTGGCTGTTTTGAGGAAGGTATATGGTAGGTGTATGATACCGGCGAAAAGTGCGTGGTATTAGAGAGGCTAGCAAAGGTGGAAGGGTGAGAGTGCGTATAATCCATGGACTCAACATTAGTCATAAAGAACTCATATACTTATTGCAAAAATCTAGAAGTTATCAAAGCAAAGTATTACGCGCATGCTCCTAGGGGGATAGATTGGTAGGAAAAGACCATCGCTCGTCCCCGACCGCCACTCATAAGGAAGACAATCAATAAATAAATCATGCTCCGACTTCATCACATAATGGTTCACCATACGTGCATGCTACGTGAATCACAAACTTTAACACAAGTATTCTTTAAATTCATAACTACTCAACTAGCATGACTTTAATATTATCACCTCCATATCTCAAAACAATTATCATGCTTCAATCTTTTCTTAGTATTCAACACACTCAAAAGAAAGTTTCACAAATCTTGAATACCAAGCATATTTTTATTAAGCAAATTACCATGCTATTAAGACTCTCAAAATAATTTAAGTGAAGCATGAGAGATTAATAGTTTCTTTAAAACAAATCCACCACCGTGCTCTAAAAGATCTAAGTGAAGCACATAGAGCAAAATTATAACACTCAAAAGATATAAGTGAAGCACATAGAGCAAAATTACATAACTCAAAAGATATAAGTGAAGCACATGGAGCAAAACTACTTAGCTCAAAAGATATAAGTGAAGCACATAGAGTATTCTATCAAATTTTAATTCATGTATGGCTCTCTCAAAAGGTGTGTACAGCAAGGATGATTGTGGCATACTAAGACACAAAGACACAAATAATACAAGACGCTCCAAGCAAAACACATATCATGTTGGTGAATAAAAATATAGCTCCAAGTAAATAACGATGAAAGTGGACGAAAGAGGGGATGCCTTCCGGGGCATCCCCAAGCTTCGACTTTTTGGTGTCCTTGGATTATCTTGGGGGTGCCATGGGCATCCCCAAGCTTAGGCTCTTGCCACTCCTTGTTCCATAATCCATCAAAAGATTTCACCCAAAACTTGAAAACTTCACAACACAAAACTTAAAGTAGAAAACTCGTGAGCTCCGTTAGCGAAAGAAAAGAAAAGACCACTTCAAGGTACTGTAATGAACTCATTATTTATTTATATTGGTGTTAAACCTACTGTATTCCAACTTCTCTATGGATTATAAACTATTTTACTAACCATAGATTCATCAAAATAAGCAAACAACACACGGAAAACAGAATCTGTCAAAAACAGAACAGTCTGTAATAATCTGTAGCTAGCGCAAGATCTCAAACTCGAAAAATTCTAAAATAAATTGCTGGACGCGAGGAATTTATCTGTTAATCATCTTCAAAAAGAATTAACTAAATAGCACTCTTCAAATAAAAATGACAGCAGTTCTCGTGAGTGCTAAAGTTTCTGTTTTTTACAGCAAGTTCAACAAGACTTTCCCCAAGTCTTCCCAATGGTTCTACTTGGCACAAACACTAATTAAACACAAAAAAAACAACCAAAACAGAGGCTAAATAATTTATTTATTACTAAGCAGGAGCAAAAAGCAAGGAATAAAAATAAAATTGGGTTGCCTCCCAACAAGCGCTATCGTTTAACACTCCTAGCTAGGCATAAAAGCGAGGATAGATCTAGGTATTGCCATCTTTGGTAGGCATTCCATAAGTGACTCTCATGATAGTTTCATATGGAAATTTTATTTTCTTTCTTGGAAAGTGTTCCATGCCCTTTTTAATGTAAATTGAAATCTAATATTCCCTTTCTTCGTATCAATAATCGCACCAACCGTTCTAAGGAAAGGTCTACCAAGAATAATAGGGCAAGAAGGATTGCAATCTATATCAAGAACAATGAAAACTACGGGCACATAACTCCTATTTGCAACAATAAGAACATCATTAATCCTTCCCATAGGTTTCTTAATAGTAGAATCCGCAAGATGCAAGTTTAGAGAGCAATCATCAAAATTATGGAAATCTAGCAAATCACACACAGTCTTGGGAATAGTGGAGACACTAGCACCCAAATCACACAAAGCATAAAACTCATGATCTTTAATTTTAATTTTAATAGTTGGTTCCCACTCATCATAGAGTTTTCTAGGGATAGAAACTTTCAACTCAAGTTTTTCTTCATAAGATTGCATCAAGGCATCAACAATATGTTCGGTGAAGGCTTTATTTTGACTATAAGCATGTGGAGAATTTAGCACGAATTGCAACAAGGAAATACAATCAATTAAAGAGCAACTTTCATAATTAAATTCCTTGAAATCCAATATAGTGGGTTTAGCAACATCTAGAGTTTTATTTCTTTCAATCCCACTTTCATCAATTTCATCATTAAGATCTAAATACTTCGAATTTTTAGAATGCCTTCTAGGTAAAGGAAGATCATATTCAGTTTCATCAAGATTCATATTGCAAAACAAAGATTTAATAGGAGATACATCAATAACTTTTAGATCTTCATCTTGATTTTCATAGGAATTCGGTTTAGCGGCCATCTTATTGACTAAGGTGGCTTGCATATCCGAAATTTCAGCAGTCATTTTTTCTAGATGAGCAATTTGGGATCTTATACCCTCAAATTCTTTAGACATATCATCAAGCTCTTTATTCATATAACTCACAAAACTTTTTTGTTCCTTAAGCTCGTTTCTAAAGAAATTATTATGCTCAAATTGCAAAACCATAAACTTCCTAACGTTGGTTTCGATCTCCTCTAACCTTTTAAGGTGAAGATCACCAAATCTTGGTTGAGCCATCGCGACAAACAAGCAAACTAGCACACAAGCAAACAAGATGCAAGCAGGCAAAAGAGGCAAAATAGAGAGGGAGGATAGAGAGAGAGAGAGGGTGAATAAAACGGCAAGGGTGAAGTGGGGGAGAGGAAAACGAGAGGCAAATGGCAAATAATGTAATGCGAGAGATAGGGATTGTGATGGGTACTTGGTATGTTGACTTTTTGCGTAGACTCCCCGGCAATGGCGCCAGAAATCCTTCTTGCTACGTCTTGAGCTTGCGTTGGTTTTCCCCGAAGAGGAAGGGATGATGCAGCAGAGTAGCGTAAGTATTTCCCTCAGTTTTTGAGAACCAAGGTATCAATCCAGCAGGAGGCCACACTCAAGTACCTCGTACCTGCACAAAACGATAGCTACTCGCAACCAACGTGATTAGGGGTTGTCAATCCCTTCACGGTCACTTACGAGAGTGAGATTTGATAGATATAATATTTTTGGTATTTTTGGTATAAAGATGCAAAGTAAAAAGTAAAGGCAAAGTAAAAAGCACAACAAGATTAAAGTGATGGAGATTGATATGATGAGAATAGACCGGGGCCATAGGTTTCACTAGTGGGTTCTCTCAAGAGCATAAGTATTCTACGGTGGGTGAACAAATTACTGTTGAGCAACTGACAGAATTGAGCATAGTTATGAGAATATCTAGGCATGATCATGTATATAGGCATCACGTCCGTGACAAGTAGACCGAAACGATTCTGCATCTACTACTATTACTCCACTCATCGACCGCTATCCAGCATGCATCTAGAGTATTAAGTTAAAAACAGAGTAATGCCTTAAGCAAGATGACATGATGTAGAGAGATAAATTCATGAAATATGAAATAAACCCATCTTGTTATCCTTGATGGCAACGATGCAATACGTGCCTTGCTGCCCCTTCTGTCACTGGGAAAGGACACTGCAAGATCGAACCCAAAGCTAAGCACTTCTCCCATGGCAAGAACTACCAATCTAGTTGGCCAAACCAAACGGATAATTCGAAGAGACTTGCAAAGATAACCAATCATACATAAAAGAATTCAGAGAAGATTCAAATATTATTCATAGATAGACTTGATCATAAACCCACAATTCATCGGTCTCAACAAACACACCGCAAAAAGAAGATTACATCGAATAGATCTCCACAAGAGAGGGGGATAACTTTGTATTGAGATTCAAAGAGAGAGAAGAAGCCATCTAGCTACTAACTATGGAACCGAAGGTCTGAGGTAAACTACTCACACTTTATCGGAGGGGCTAGGATGATGTAGAAACCCTCCGTGATGACGGCCCTCTTCCGGCGGAGCTCCAGAACAGGCCCCAAGATGGGCTCGTGGATACAGAAAGTTGCGGCAGTGGAATTAGGTTTTTGGCTCCTGTTCTGATCGTTTGGGGGTACATATGTATATATAGGAGGAAGGAGTACGTCGGTGGAGCACCAAGGGGCCCACGAGGCAGTGCGGCGGGCCCTAGGGGGGGGCGCCCCCACCCTCGTGACCTCCTCTTTGACTCCTTGGAGTACGGTCCAAGTCTCCTGGATCACATTCGTTGAGAAAATCACGTTCCCGAAGGTTTTATTCCGTTTGGACTCCGTTTGATATTCTGTTTCTCGGAAACACTGAAATAGGCAAAAACAGCAATTCTGGGCTGGGCCTCCAGTTAATAGGTTAGTCCTGAAAATAATATAAAAGTGGAAAATAAAGCCCAATATAGTCCAAAACAGTAGATAATATAGCATGGAGCAATCAAAAATTATAGATACATTGGAGACGTATCACCCGTCCGGTGGGTCCCAGCTGTTAGGTGGAGGAATCATTATTTTCTGTGTAATAAGGAGGCACTTCCTTGCTGCGGCCATGGACCCAGCTGTCAGCCTCTCCACATACAGTCCATGTCTGATGGAAGTCGTTCCTTGACCACGTTGACCACGCCGTGCCGAGAGCACCGGGGCGGTGGACGACGGCGAGGCCTAGGAAGGGGATGACGGGGAGCCGGGGAAGATGCGGCAGTGGAAGCCCGCGCGGAGAGGAGTACGAGGGTTCACTGGTTCGGCTGCGGTGTGAGGCTGCTGTCGCCGCAGGGCCTGGCCAGCGGTGGGAATAGTAGGGGCGGTGAGGCCTCCGCGGCAGCACAACCGGCCACGGGAGGCAGGAGCATGCGGCACGACCGGCGCTGCTTTGGGCAGCTGGAGCAAGAAGACCAGAGGTTGAAGAAGCACTACGACCGTTGGATGGACATCGTACGGTCACTGGAGCTCGAATCGTTCATATTGACTAAAGTTGACAAAGGCCCCCGTCCCCGTCAACTTAGTAGGCCCACAAGTCAGCCTCCCACCATGGTGGGTCCCAGCTAGCAGGGGGAGTATTCATTTTTTTGTGCGTAATAAGGAGGCACTTCCGGTGGGTCCGAGCTGACAGCGGGGGGAACATTTTTTTCGCGAAATACGCTGGTGTAACACCCCGAGACCGATGCGCCAGGTGTCTTCCAGTTATTCGCTGTTGTTGCCATGTCATTCGCTTGCGTGTTGCATCTTGCCATGTCATCATGTGCATTGCATCATCATGTTTTCAAACTTGCATCCGTCCGGGTTTCCCCAGTTCCGTCCGTTGTCCGTTCTGAGCCCAGACACACTCGCACGCGCCCGCGGCACGCCCGAATATTATTTTATAAGTGGCTGGAAAATGTTCTCGGAATGGGATGAGAGTTGGCGTGCGGTCTTATTATATTGTAGATAGACCGCCTGTCAAATTTCATCGCATTCGGAGTTCATTTGACGCCCCAACGGATAACTATAGCGGCATTATAGTCGGTCAAACGTCGGACGTTTTCGGTCTCCGGAAACAGTCGCCGGGTCTCTCTCTCTCTCTCTCTTCTCTTCTCTCAGCTCGAGACTGTCTACACAGTCCACTGCCTACCGCCAAGCCCAACCTAACCTCTCCCGTCAGACCGCGGCCCTCCTCGCGCGCGCGTCCGAAAGTTGTCCCGAACCCGACCCGAACTGTCGCCACCGTTGTGTCCGGATCATCCCCAAACATCTACAAAACGTCTCCATTTTCTTATTTGGGCTCCTAGCCTATTTTCCTGACTGTCCGATTACGATCGGAGGGACGGATTAGCCCCTACCCTAATCTCCTACTATATATACATGGGGTCCAACCCTAAGTTTCAGGAGGTTTGTCCCTCGCCGCCGCCACCCACTCACCATTCCCCTCGGGATCTTCCTAGATCCACCTTGTTTTTGCCCATCCACCCAACTGGCAGCCTCCACCTCTCCTCCCGATTGACCTCCAGTGATCCAATCAGTGATGCCGCTGGCAGCAGCAGCTCCACCCTCACGCTCCCCTCCATCCTCCACCTTCTCTCCATTGCGCCCCGCCTTCCCTGCTTCTTCTCAAGCCCGTCCATGGAGTCAGCCGTCCCCGCCGGCGATGATCAGATAAGCGCCGCCCCTCTCCTTCCCTGTGGTTTCTCCCCTTCATCTGGTTCCTTTCTCTCTCTCTCTCTCACATCTCTCTCTCTCACAGGAGCTCTTCCCGAGCAAGAGCGCCCCGCCCCAGCCGTGCTCCTTCCCCGAGCATGCCTTGCCATCGTCCAGCCATGCGCGCGTCACCCGTTCGTCCCCGATGGATCCGCGAAGCCGCCCGTATGGGACCTCGTCAGCCTTCTGCTCCTTCGCCGCCCCGCGTCCCGCGCCATGGACGCCCGTGCGAGCTTCCAGTGCCGCCTTGTCCTTGCTCCACCACCATCTCCGGCAAGTTCGGCACTTCCTCGACCCGTTCAGGCCAGTCCCGGCCCTTTCCCTCATCGGATCCGGGGTTTTCCCCTTGCTCCCATCTGCTGGCTGACCTCCTCTGCATCTCGCGTTGACCGCGCCCTGCCTGCGTCCCCCCTGCTTCGCCAGAGCACGAGCGACGCCAAGCCGCGTCGACTGATCCCGGCGCTCCATCTTCGACCGAAGCAGGCATGCCCAGCGCCGCTCGCCGCCATCCGCCAAGCTCCTCGCCGCTGCGCTCAAGTCCCGCCTCGCCGTGCCTCTGCTTCGTGCGGGCTGAGACGAGATGACCGCTGCCGTACGCGGGTCGTTGCGCGTTGACCCTCTCCTGGTCGAGCTGGGCTCCCAGATCCAGCCGGCCCAGCGCTGCCGCATCCACCCCGCGAAGCCCCTCTGTTTTTTTCCTATTGTTGGGCCAACAGATTTGGCCCGAGGTGTCTTTTTTTCCCTGCTGCGAATTTGTCTATTTTCCAGTAAAACAGTTTTGTAGAAAACCCCCCAAGCATCATGCATTTAATAACTATTGAACCGTGCATCGGATTAAAACAAACTTAATATGAAAGTTGCTTAGAATTTTGCGTAGCTTCATAATTTGCCACTTTCATCCATGTTTAAAATGTTTAAAATGATGTTTGGTTAAATTTGCTCCTATGCCATCCTAAAATGCTTTAATTCATAACTAAATAACCGTAGCTCGGTTTTAAATAATCTTTATATGTAAATGGGGTAGAAAAATGCATAGTTTAACACGGTGGCATCTCTTTGCATGTTTAACAACTCTAAAATTGTGTTTAGGGCAGATCAGTACCAAACCTAAAATATGCACATGAGGAGTTTCCGGCCTTGTTGTTTTGTTGTTCCAGCCTCATTTAAACTTGCCTAGATAGGTAGTTTTCATTTGCTTCACCCTCTTGCTATGTTTAACAACTCTAAAATTGTGTTTAGGGCAGATCAGTACCAAACCTAAAATATGCACATGAGGAGTTTCCTGACTTGTTGTTTTGTTGTTGCGGCCTCACTTAAACTTTCCTAGATAGGTAGTTTTCATTTGCTTCACCCTCTTGCCATGTTTAACAACATTTAATATTGTTGGGTACATAAACAAGATCGAACTAAATAAGTCACGTGGTGTTCCGTCAATATGCAATGGAGTTGCATATTGAGCTCCACTTAATTTGTAGGATTGCTTGTGCACTTTGCCATGCCATGCTTCATTAAACCGGACATGCATCATACTTGGTTGTGCATAATGCCATGTTTATGTGGTGGTTGTTTACTATGTTGTTTTCTTCTTTCTGGGTTGCGCGTTAGCTTCGGTTTCGTTCCGGAGTTGTGAGGATTCGTTCGACTTCGTCCATTTGGCTTCTTCATGGACTCGTTCTTCTTCCTTGCAGGATCTCAGGCAAGATGACCATACCCTTGAAATCACTTCTATCTTTGCTTGCTAGATGCTCGCTCTATTGCTATGCCTATGCTATGATACCTACCATTTGCTTATCATGCCTCCCATATTGCCATGAGCCTCTAGCTCACCTTGTCCTAGCAAACCATTGTTTGGCTATGTTACCGCTTTGCTCAGCCCCTCTTATAGCATTGTTAGTTGCAGGTGAAGATTGGAGTTTGTTCCATGTTGGAACATGGATATTTGTTGGGATATCACAATATCTCTTATTTAATTAATGCATCTATATACTTGGTAAAGGGTGGAAGGCTCGGCCTTATGCCTGGTGTTTTGTTCCACTCTTGCCGCCCTAGTTTCCGTCATACCGGTGTTATGTTCCTTGATTTTGTGTTCCTTACACGGTTGGGTTATAATGGGAACCCCTTGACAGTTTGCTTTGAATAAAACTCCTCCAGCAAGGCCCAACCTTAGTTTTACCATTCGCCACCTAGCCTTTTTCCTTTGGGAGTCGCGCATCCCGAGTTCATCTTTATTTTAACCCCCCGGGCTAGTGCTTGTCTAAGTGTTGGTCTGAACTAGAGTCCTTTGCAGCGCCACCTCGGGGAAACTTAAGGGCTGGTTTTAGTTGTACGAAGCGCTCATCCGGTGTTGCCCTGAGAACGAGATATGTGCAGCTCCTATCAGGATGTCGGCGCATCGGGCGGTCTTGCTAGACTTGTTTTACCATTGTCGAGATGTCTTGTAACCGGGATACCGAGTCTGATCGGATTGTCTTGGGAGAAGGAATATCCTTCGTTGACCGTGAGAGCTTGTGATGGGCTAAGTTGGGACACCCCTGCAGGGTTATGAACTTTCGAAAGCCGTGCCTGCGGTTATGGGCAGATGGGAATTTGTTAATGTCAGGTTGTAGAAAACCTAAAACTAAACTTAATTAAAATGCATCTACCGCGTGTGTAGCCGTGATGGTCTCTTCTCGGCGGAGTCCGGGAAGTGAACACGGTGTTGGAGTTATGCTTGAACATAAGTAGTCTAGGATCACTTCTTGATCACTTCTAGTTCACGACCGTGCCTTGCCTTCTCTTCTCGCTCTCATTTGTGTAAGTTAGCCAGCATATATGCTAGTGCTTGCTGCAGCTCCCCCTCATACCTTTTCCCTACCTATAAGCTTAAATAGTCTTGATCGCGAGGGTGTGAGATTGCTGAGTCCCCGTGACTCACAGATTACTTCCAAAACCATCTTGCAGGTGCCGATGATACCGTGCAAGTGACACAAGTGAGCTCAAGGAGGAGCTCGATGAAGATCTCGTTCATTGTGTTGTTTCGTTTCAGTTGATCAGTAGTGGAGCCCAGTTGGGACGATCGGGGATCTGTGTAGCTTTTGGGGTAGTCTTCTTTTATTTTGGTTCCGTAGCCGGACCTTGTGTGTATCTGGTTGATGTAATGATATATTCATGTATTGTGTGACATGGCGATTGTAAGCCAACTATGTATCTCTTTCCCTTATGTATTACATGGGTTGTGTGAAGATTACCTCACTTGCGACATTGCTTTCAATGCGGTTATGCCTCTAAGTCGTGCTTCGACACGTGGGAGATATAGCCGCATTGAGGGCGTTATAGCTGGCCTATCCGGTGGGTCCCAGCAGTCAGGGGGGAAACGTTTTTTCGCGAAATAAGGTGGCCCATCCGGTGGGTCCCTGCTGTCAGGTGGAGGAATAATTATTTTGCGCGTAATAAGAAGGCACTTCCTTGCGGCCCCCTGGACCCAGCTGTCAGCCTCTCCATGTACAATACTCTTCCGATGGAAGCCGGTCGTTGACACATTGACCACGCCGTGTCGAGAGCACCAGGGCGGTGGTCTGGACGACGGCGAGGCCTAGGAAGGGGATGACGTGCCGGGGAAGACGCAGCAGTGGAAGCCCGCACGGAGAGTAGTACGAGGGTTCACTGGTTTGGCTGCAGTGTGAGGCTGCCGTCGCCGCAGAATAACAGGGGGTGTGAGTGAGTAGAGGGATGGCATGGCCAGCGGTGGGAGTAGTACGGGGCAGTGAGGCCTCCGCGGCATCACAGCCGGCCATGGGAGGCAGGAGCACGCGACACGATCGGCGTTGCTTTGGGCGGCTGGAGCAAGAAGACCAGAGGTTGAAGAAGCACTACGGCCGTTGGATGGACATCTTACGATCACTGCAGTTAGAATCGTTTATATTGACTAAGTTGACAAAGCCCTTGGTACGTGTCAACTTAGTAGGCCCACAGCTCGGATTTGGCAGAGAACATATAGCCCATTTGTGATTTGTAATAATGTACAACCCATTTTTTAATTCTAATGGAATTTACTACAGCCCATTTACAGTTTGTTAAAAGTACAGCCCAACTTCTAGCTAGGAGAACGATTAATAATTTCAAACAACCGCTCAAAACAGAATTCAAAAAAAATTCCCACATTTTGATGGATCCAAAATATTTTTATCCGAAATTTCTAGTCAGGTTAAATATAAATTCAAAATAAAGTTGTATTACGTTAAATTCCAACGAAGTATTGCGCGCGCAACAAGTAATGAAATTAAAATTTTCAAATTCCCCAAATAATATATTTTTCAAACTAATTACGTGTTTGGTGCATAGTAACTGTCCAGTTATTATAATTACATCCCATTTATTATTTCTTAAAGTCTATTTTCTTGTTAAGCCTAATGCATACCTCCTAGGAAAGTTTGCAGCCCAGTGGGGCGGAGAATAACAAGTTGACCCGGATATTGTGTACAACTATCGGCCCAGTTGCATTACTGATGTTGAAAAAAAGCCTGTGTTGTACAGTACAACCTAACATGGTTACTCAGCCCACATTCAGCAACGCCGGAAAGGCCCAAACAAGGCTTCTGTACAACCTTTTGAAGTCACTGAGCTCAATTAATAACTTAAGAAAAAAGTTAAATTACAGTGGAACCTAATTAAAAGCTGTCACGAGCAAATAAATAATTCAACGGGTCCCACTTTGTAACACCCTCGATGCGACCATAGCTCCCACGTGTCGAGGCACGACTTAGAGACATAATCGCATTGAAGGCATATGTCGCAAGTTAGGCAATCTTCACAACATCCCATGTAATGTAAATAATAAAGGGGAGAATAACATAGTTGGCTTGCACTCGCCACGTCAATCAAGTACATAAATAACATTACATCAACCAAACACTCATGGCCCGACTACGGCGCCAAAATAAAAGAGAACCCAACATGCGACATGGTCCCAATCACCCCCAACTGGGCACCACTACTGATCATTGGGAAAGGAAACATAGTAACGCTGAGAGTCTTCGTCGAACTCCCACTTGAGCTCATACGCGTCTCCTGGAGCGGAATCATCTGGCCCTACATCTGGTGTAATAGTAATCTGTGAGCCACAGGGACTCAGCAATCTCGTACCCTCGCGATCAGGACTATTTAAGCTTATAGGTATGACAAGGTAAAAATATATGTGGAGTTGCAGCAAGCGACTAGCAAGTATGGTGGCTAACTTATTCGCAAAAGAGAGAGCGAGAAGAGGAGGCAAAGCACGAGCGAGAAACTAGAGAACCACCTGCGCAAACATTACTCCAACACCGTGTCCACTTCCCGGACTCCACCGAGAAGAGGCCATCACGGTAACACACTCGGTTGATTCATTTTAATTAAGTTAAGGTTCAAGTTATCTACAACCGGACATTAACAAATTCCCATCTACCCATAACCACGGGCACGACTTTCGAAAGTTCAAATCCCTGCAGGGGAGTCCCAACTTAGCCCATGACAAGCTCTCACGGTCAACGAAGGAATAGACCTCCTCCCAAGACGTTCCAATCAGACTCGGTATCTCGGTAATTCAAGACACTTTGACAGGTTAAAACAAGACCAGCAACACCGCCCGAATGTGCCGACAAATCCTGATAGGAGCTGCACATATCTCTTTCTCAGGGCACACTCAGATTGTCCAAACTTCCGGTAGGCCAGCCCAGAGTTTCCCCTGGTAGCCACCGGCGGCTGACAGTTTGGACCAACACTCAGAGGAGCACTG
>NC_041390.1:29023221-29035149 GCF_002162155.2 Triticum dicoccoides
GGGGGGGGGGTTAAAATAATGACGACCCTTGAGTTTGCAGAACCCAAGGGAAAGAAAATGCTAGGTGGCAAATGGTAAAATCAATGTTGGGCATTGCTGGAAAAGCTTTAATCAAGGCGAACTATCAAGGGGTTCCCATTATAACCCAACCGCGTAAGGAATGCAAAATCCGGGAACATAACACCGATATGACGGAAACTAGGGCGGCAAGAGTGGAACAAAACACTAGGCGAGAGGCCGAGCCTTTCACCCTTTACCAAGTATATAGATGCATTAAGATAACATTGCAATATAATGATATCCCAACAAATAAATAAATGTTCCAACAAGGAACGACCTCCAATCTTCACCTGCAACTAGCAATGCTATAAGAGGGGCTGAGCAAAGTGGTAACATAGCCAATCAACTGTTTGCTAGGACAATGGTGGGTTAGAGGTTTGACATGGCAATTTGGGAGGCTTGCAAGCAAGTGGTAGGCATCGTAGCAATGGCATATCAAAAGAGCGAGCAAACTAGCATAGCAAAGATAGTAGTGATTTCGAGGGTATGATCATCTTGCCTGCACAGTTGTCAGAGTTGACGGGATCGTCAAAAGCAAACTAAACGGGCTCCTCGTTAGCGAACTCGTCTCCCAGCTCTACCCAAACAATACAAACAAGCAACAAGGATACAATCAACCACGTGCAAACTCAAACAACACGGTGCAAAGATGTTATGCTATGCGGGATGCGATGCGGGATGCAAAATGCAAGATATGACAGGAATACATGAACCTGGCCTCAACTTGGAATTCCAAGTGTGCCACTGGAAAGATGAGACGAAATCGGTTTAAAACGATATAAAGAACGCCGGAATCGGAGTTACGGTTTGGAAATGGCAAGCGATTCAAAAATGACACCGGTCTGCGATTTACAGCAAGTAGGCACCTAAATGCAATGAGATGAACATGCTACAGCACCCAAACATGACAGAAAAATACATGGCAGGGACGCATACAAGATTCTTAACAAAAGTCTAGCACTGAGCTACGGCCAAATCATCCATTAACAGGTTCAAACAAGCATGGCAAAAATGCATATGACAAACAGATTTCAGACTTTGTGAAATTAACACTTGTCTGGAATTTCAGATCAGGTAGCCCTCTTCGGAGCAACAAAACTATAAGCTATAGGATCTGAACATGGCAAAGTAAACCATGGCATGGAGCTACTCAAAGATCTTAACAAAAGTCCCTTAGTGACCTTGAGCCAAAAGGGATAAGAAAATACAATTGCAAGCATGCGAACATAGCAAAAACATAAGCAGTTTTCAGACAGTGAAAACTGACACATGCTGAAATATAACTCAAGTAGGCATGTTTACGAGCTCGATGCACTCACTACGGTGCAAGTCATGGCAAGACAAGCATACATCCATCAAGAAGGCACAAAAATCAAGCTAGTCATGGCAAGAACAATAGCATAGCATGCACGGATCAGCTACAACATCACCGGCAAAATTGCAAACAGGTTGACAATCTGCCCAGATTCACAAAGTAGCAAAAGTAGAGTTCGATTGACTCAAGCTAGGGTGCTCCATAATTGCAAACAAAGACATGTATGGATAGAGCACTACAAGATTAACAAAACTCTCTTACTGATCATCCTCAAAAGAGGTACGGATCACTAGGAAACAACATGAACATAAGGCAACATGAGATAAACAGCTCCAGGACTTAGTGAAATTACTAAGTCCCTGCAAACAGACTTAGCAAGTGCACCACTTCGCAAGCTTGCACTAGTCACCACACACATCCTAAAAATACATGGGTTGCACCTCTGGAAAGATGACAAAACCCTTAACAAAACATATGTAGAGCATCAGGTCATAGCATGCACACATTAATCATGGCAAAAATGACAAAAGTGCTAAACGGAGTAGCAGATCTGACAATTAACTCAAGTAGCCCTCTTCTAACAGCATTTCGGGCATCAAGATGAGCTCAAATGAAAATGATGCAATGGAATGAAATGATGTACTCTCTGAGATGAAAATTGATATGCTATATGCATGAATCGGAGCTACGGATGCAAAGTTACGGGGTCTCGAACAGGAGCACTTGGATCTGCAATTTCAGGACTTAGAGAAAAAAACAACCTCCAGATGGATCTAGATCACGCGGTTACTGTAGCTCCGGATCGGGCACTGTAGCTCCTCGCCGGAAATGGCGCCTTGGTGGCCGGAGGAAGAAGGGCGCTCGCCGGAGGGAGGTCGTGGCTGGGGCGCTCGCCGGCGACGAGGAGGCCGGCTTGGGCGGCGCACGGGCAAGGGGTGAGCCGCGGCGGAGCTCGTCGGCGTCCGGGTGGGCGGCGGAGGCGGCGAGGTAGGAGAAGGAGGCGGCGGCCGGGGTCGGGGAAGACGTCGGGCGGCGGCGAACGAAGGCTGGGCGGCAAGGCGGTGGCGGCTTCGGGCCGCGGGGGCCCTCCCTGGGCCTCCCGGGCCGCGCGGTGGGAGGCGGCGGCGAGGCCATGTGGCAGCGCGCGACTGGTGCGGTGGCGGCGGCGCGGACGTGTCCGGCGTGGGCGGACAATGTCCGGCGCGTCGGAGGGGATTTTTAGGGTTTCGGAGGTAGGAGGAGATCCGAAAATGGGGGGGTCTTTAAATAGGCATAGAGGGAGCTAGGAGAGTCCAAATGAGGTGCAGTTTGCGGCCACGCAATTGTGATCGAACGCTCTAGATGATGGAGCAGAGTTAGGTGGGTTTTGGGCCAAATTGGAGGGGTGTTGGGCTGCAACACACACGAGGCCTTTTCGGTCCCTCGGTTAACCGTTGGAGTATCAAACGAAGTCCAAATGATACGAAACTTGTCAGACGGTCTATCGGTAGTAAACCAAGGCCGCTTGGCAAGTCTCGGTCCAATCCGGAAATGTTTAATCCCCGCACACGAAAGAAAGCTAGAAATGGTCACCGGAGGAGAACGAAACGCCGGAATGCGAAACAGACAACGGGTAAAATGCTCGAATGCAATAGATGAACACGTATGCAAATGTAATGCACATGATGACATGATATGAGATGCATGACAACGACAACAACACACGGAGACAAAACCCGAACCCGAGGAAATAAATATAACTTAACGCCGGAAACGGCTAGAGTTGGAGTACAAATAGGGAAAGTTACATCCGGGGTGTTACAACACTCCACCACTACGAAAAGATCTCGTCCCGAGATCTAGGAATGAAAGAACGCCGGGTACTCAGAACGGAGGTGATCCTCGCATTCCCAGGTAGATTCACGGTCGAAATGGTGTGACCACTTGACTTTGAGAAATTTGATTGACTTGTTGCGAGTCTTGCGTTCAGTCTCTTCAAGAATAGCAACTGGGTGCTGACGATAAGAAAGATCTTCTTGGAGCTCAATGTCCTCGAAGTTGACGGTGCGGTCAGGAGTCTTGAAGCACTTTCGGATCTGAGAGACATGGAACACGTCATGAACATTTGCAAAGTTTGAAGGAAGCTCGAATTGATAGGCGAGGTCATCTCTCTTGCTGACAATCTTGAAAGGTCCCACGTATCTCGGGGCAAGCTTCCCTTTGATACCGAAGCGACGAGTACCTTTCATAGGAGAGACGCGAAGGTAAACATGATCTCCGATCTCGAAAGCCAAATCACGGTGCTTACTATCATAGTAGCTCTTCTGACGGGATTGGGCAGCTTTGAGGTTATCACGAATGACTTTGCACATTTCTTCTGCCTCTGTGATTAAGTCATTACCCAAAAGCTGGCGTTCACCTGTTTCAGACCAGTTGAGAGGGGTACGGCACTTCCTGCCATACAGAATTTCAAAAGGGGCCTTGCCCGAACTTGCTTGAAAACTGTTGTTATAGGAGAATTCAGCATAAGGAAGACAATCCTCCCACTTCATGCCAAAGGAGATCACACAAGCCCTGAGCATATCTTCAAGAATCTGGTTGACACGCTCGACTTGACCGCTAGTTTGAGGATGGAAAGCTGTGCTGAAGCGGATGTTAGTGCCCATGGCCTTCTGAAAAGAATCCCAAAACTTCGAGGTAAAGATGCTGCCACGGTCTGAAGAGATCACTTGAGGAATACCGTGCAGAGAAACAATATGAGAGGTATAGAGTTCCGCCAATTGAGCTGCAGTGATCGACTCTTTGATAGGCAGAAAGTGAGCCACTTTAGTGAGTTTGTCGATGACAACGAATATAGCATCATTGCCACGCTTGGACTTTGGAAACCCAGTCATGAAGTCCATTTCAATGTGGTCAAACTTCCATTCTGGAATGGCAAGAGGTTGGAGGAGACCTGCTGGCCTTTGGTGTTCTGCCTTCACTCTTCTGCAGACATCACATTCATTCACGAATTGAGCAATCTCGCGCTTCATTCGAGTCCACCAATAAGCTTGCTTGAGGTCCTGATACATCTTCGTGCTCCCAGGGTGGATGGAGAGGAGAGAATTGTGAGCCTCATTCAAGATCACTTTACGGAGGTCACCTTTGGGTAAAACAATACGGTCCTCGAAGAAGAGTGTGTCCTTGTCATCAAGGCGGTAGCACTTGTACTTGGGTTGACTCTTGGCAATCCCAATCTTCACCTTTTTCACCATAGCATCAAGAAGCTGGGCTTGGCGAATCTGGTCTTCTAAGGTAGGAGAGACTTGAAGGTTGGCAAGGAAACCTTGAGGAACAACTTGCAGATTAAGTTTGCAGAAAGCTTCACAAAGCTCGGGTTGATAAGGCTTGAGAATCAGACTGTTGCAGTAAGCTTTCCTGCTCAATGCGTCAACAATCACATTGGCCTTGCCTGGAGTATACTCGATACTCGGATTATACTCTTGAATCATTTCGACCCATCGAGTTTGCCTAAGGTTGAGATTAGGCTGAGTGAAGATGTACTTGAGACTCTTGTGATCAGTGAAAATGTCCACTTTTCTTCCCAATAGAAGATGTCTCCAAGTCAAAAGAGCATGCACAACTGCTGCCAACTCGAGATCATGAGTGGGGTAGTTCTTCTCATTAGGATTCAACTGGCGAGAAGTATAAGCAACAACTTTCTTCTCTTGCATCAATACTGCGCCAAGACCTTGGAGAGAGGCATCACAAAATACCTCGTACGGTTTGGATTCATCAGGCGGAGTCAGAACTGGAGCAGTGATCAATTTCTCTTTCAAAGTGTTGAAAGCAATATCACACTCCGGAGACCAAACGTACTTGACGTGCTTCTAAAGAAGATTAGAGAGAGGCTTCGCGATCTTAGAAAAGTTTTCAACGAATCTTCGGCAATAGCTTGCGAGACCGAGAAAACTGCGGAGTTGCTTCACGTTCTGAGGAGGTTCCCAATTCATAATCGCATACACCTTCTCAGGATTCACGGCAATGCCCTTTGCAGAGATGATATGACCGAGATAAAGAACCTCATCGAGCCAAAATTCACACTTGGAGAACTTGGCGTAGAACTGATGTTCTCTGAGCTTATCAAGTACCAAACGCAAGTGCTTGGCATGATCTTCCTTGTTCTTGGAGAAAACCAGAATGTCGTCGAGATAGACCAAAACGAAGTCATTGGTGTAGGCGTTGAAGATGAAGTTCATCATGTGAGAGAATGTCGGAGGAGTGTTGACGAGGCCGAAAGACATGACAGTGTATTCATATGAACCAAAGCTTGTCCTGAAAGCCATCTTGGGAATATCTTGCTCACGGATACGAATCTGATGATAGCCCATACGGAGATCAAGCTTGGAGAATACTTGGGCACCTTTGAGTTGTTCGAACAGCTCATTGATGTTGGGAAGTGGATATTTGTTCTTGATGGTCTTCTTGTTCACTGGACGGTAATGAACACAAAGTCGGTCCGTTCCATCCTTCTTCTTCACAAAAAGAACACCACAACCCCACGGAGAAGAACTAGGCCGGATGAGACCCATTTTCTCTTGAATATCGAGTTGCTTCTTCAGCTCCTTCAACTCTTCAGGTCCGAGCTTGTAAGGACGTTTGCACATAGGTTCCGTGCCAGGCTCAAGATCAATAACGAATTCAACTGGCCGGTGCGGAGGCATTCCTGGGAGCTCTTCTTGAAAGACGTCTTGATATTCGCAAACGACTGGAATTTGCGAAATAGCATTGAGTTCACCCCTTTCATTGAGAGAAAACAGACGGATGGTATTATCCCAAGCGGCAAAGACAATTACATCCTCAGACGAATGAGTCAATTGAATCTGCCTGGCTGCACAATCAAGCTGAGCCTTGTGCTTAGAAAGCCAATCCATTCCGAGAATAAGATCAATATCCAAGTTACCAAGAACCACCGGAGAAGCCAGAAACTTGAAATCACCCATCATGATAGAAATATCCAGAATCTCGTGATTAGCAAGCAAACATTTACCCGGAGAGACAACTGCTAACAGTTTATGCATAACTTGGGAAGTCAACTCATGCTTAGATGCAAAAGGTTTCGAGATGAAGCAATGCGATGCACCAGTGTCAAAAAGAACTTCTGCAGGAACATCGTTAACAGGAAGGTTACCCATAATCACATCTGACGAGTCCTCTGCCTGGGCTGCATTCATCAAATTGACCTTGGCGTGCTTGGGGTTATGCTTGACCACAACTGTACTTGCCGATCTGACAGGAGGAGGAGGAGGAAGACACCTCTGGTTGAAACACTTGTTGGCATAGTGACCCTTCTGTTGGCACTTGTTACACGTGACCTCTGAAAGCGGACGGTGATACGGAGCACTCGATCTTGGAGCTTGAGACGAAGTCTTTTTCTGAAAGCCAGGGTTGGGTGGGTGGGAAGAACCACTGCCACCTTTGCTCTTCTGCTGATACGGCTGACGGAACGGAGGAGGAGGAAGCCAAAACTTCCGCTGCTTGGCCACTTGAGTAGAGGAAGAAGGAGTAACATCTCTGACTCGCTTCTTGGAAGCATCACACCTCAACTGGGCAGCCTCTTGCTTCAGTGCCATGTTGTAGAACTCATCGTATCTCAAGGGTTCAAAGAGAACAAGAGCTAGCTGAATTTCTTCTCTGAGACCACCCCTGAACTGGTATATCATGCTCTTCTCATCAGGGACGTCCTGCTTGGCAAAGCGGGCGAGCTTCTGGAACAACTTGTTGTAGTCATAGACAGACAAAGAGCCTTGCTTCAGGTTGCGGAATTCCTCACGCTTGCTTTCAACCACGCTCTGCGGAATATGATGAGCTCAGAAATCTCGACGGAAGTCATCCCGAGTGATAACAAGTCCACCTCTGGAGTCCTTGTATTGCTGGAACCATTCTGCAGCTTGATCTTTGAGTTGGAAGGAAGCGAACTTAACAAAGTCCTCAGGCCTGACGTTACTGCACTCGAAATGCTTGCACAGATCCACAAGCCAATCGTCAGCATCGGTTGCCTCAACACAATTGCTGAAAGTCTTTGGCCCGTTAGCAAGGAACTGGTTGAGTGTAGCAAAGTGGTTCTGATTGCTGCCTTGATTCCCTTGGTTGCCTTGATTGCGCTCTTGAAGAATTTGCATGATCAACTGTGTGTTTGCATTAGTTGCGGCCATCACAACTTGCCATGCCTCTGGAGGAGGTGGAGGTGGTGGTGGATCAGGATTCAGAGTCGTGCGCGTTGGAGGAGCCATCCTGAAGAGGTTGACTACCATTAGCACATTGATAGATAAATATTCAAGCTGAATCCAACGGAATGAAAATTGCAACATATAGTCTTCACATCCGAACAAAATGAACGAATGCATTCCTCTTAAAATGGTCACATATCCATAAATTGAGAAGCCACGTAGAATTAAGGTAGAGAAATAAATCAACAAGGTACGGATCAAGAACGAATAATCGGTAAGAAATCCCAATCTCAAATCAATATCCGTGGAAGAAGAACTAGAGCTACTAGAATTCCCACCTATGAAACTCCCGAACCTTTCCGGTTATGCAATCAGGTGTTGGGGATACAGGGGAAGCATAATATCTCACCCAAACTAGCAAATCCTACATCCAGTTGTATCCATCCTTCAACACATAACCAAGAAACCTTCGGAAACCATCTACCTCAACCTTCGAAAAGCATCCGTTATACAAGTTATGGCGATACTCCCGAACTCCCGCCCCAGTATTGGGTGGCGTCGAGGTTATCTCACCAACGAACTGCATAAAAGAGATTTTCGATGTCAGCGTACTAAACTCAGGTATTGCAGAACTGCAACGATAAAATTATGATGACAACACCTCGGAGCTCAACTCCCCGGGACACTTCCACTAAACCCCTTACAGGAGGCACCAAGACAATGTTCTCATCATAAAACCATCGGAACGATTCCAAGATACCCGCGTGATCCTAAATTTTTTTTAGTGAAATTTGAGAAGAGAATAGTCAAAACTCTACGTCAGGATGCCTTACCAGAGCGCTGAGGAGACTGGGAAGTAAAAAGAATTCCTAAACTCTCCGATATATAATTCCTAATGACTCAAAACATTTTTCTAGACACAACTCGGCTGCTAAAACGATCAAGGAATGGGGCTCCTAAGGTCGGGGAAGGCTCTGATTACCAACTTGTAACACCCTCGATGCGACTATAGCTCCCACGTGTCGAGGCACGACTTAGAGACATAATCGCATTGAAGGCATATGTCGCAAGTTAGGCAATCTTCACAACATCCCATGTAATGTAAATAATAAAGGGGAGATAACATAGTTGGCTTACACTCGCCACGTCAATCAAGTACATAAATAAAATTACATCAACAAAACACTCATGGCCCGATTATGGCGCCAAAATAAAAGAGAACCCAACATGCGACACGGTCCCAATCACCCCCAACTGGGCACCACTACTGATCATCGGGAAAGGAAACATAGTAACACTGAGAGTCTTCGTCGAACTCCCACTTGAGCTCATACGCGTCTCCTGGAGCGGAATCATCTGGCCCTGCATCTGGTGTAATAGTAATCTGTGAGCCATAGGGACTCAGCAATCTCGTACCCTCGCGATCAGGACTATTTAAGCTTATAGGTATGACAAGGTAAAAGTATATGTGGAGTTGCAGCAAGCGACTAGTAAGTATGGTGGCTAACTTATTCGCAAAAGAGAGAGCGAGATGAGGAGACAAAGCGCGAGCGAGAAACTAGAGAACCACCTGCGCAAACATTACTCCAACACCGTGTCCACTTCCCGGACTCCGCCGAGAAGAGGCCATCACGGTAACACACTCGGTTGATTCATTTTAATTAAGTTAAGGTTCAAGTTATCTACAACCGAACATTAACAAATTCCCATCTGCCCATAACCGCGGGCTCGGCTTTCGAAAGTTCAAATCCCTGCAGGGGAGTCCCAACTTAGACCATGACAAGCTCTCACGGTCAATGAAGGAATAGACCTCCTCCCAAGACGTTCCGATCAGACTCGGTATCTCGGTAATTCAAGACACTTCGACAGGTTAAAACAAGACCAGCAACACCGCCCGAATGTGCCGACAAATCCCGATAGGAGCTGCACATATCTCTTTCTCAGGTCACACTCAGATTGTCCAAACTTCCGGTAGGTCAGCCCAGAGTTGCCCCTGGTAGCCACCGGCGGCTGACAGTTTGGACCAACACTCAGAGGAGCACTGGCCCGGGGGGGGGGGGTTAAAATAATGATGACCCTTGAGTCTGCAGAACCCAAGGGAAAGAAAAGGCTAGGTGGCAAATGGTAAAACCAATGTTGGGCATCGCTGGAAAAGCTTTAATCAAGGCGAACTATCAAGGGGTTCCCATTATAACCCAACCGCGTAAGGAACGCAAAATCCGGGAACATAACACCGATATGACGGAAACTAGGGCGGCAAGAGTGGAACAAAATACTAGGCGAGAGGCCGAGCCTTCCACCCTTTACCAAGTATATAGATGCATTAAGATAACATACCAATATAATGATATCCCAACAAATAAATAAATGTTCCAACAAGGAACGGCCTCCAATCTTCACCTGCAACTAGAAACGCTATAAGAGGGGCTGAGCAAAGCGGTAACATAGCCAATCAACGATTTGCTAGGACAATGGTGGGTTAGAGGTTTGACATGGAAATTTGGGAGGCTTGCAAGCAAGTGGTAGGCATCGTAGCAATGGCATAGCAAACGAGCGAGCAAACTAGCATAGCAAAGATAGTAGTGATTTCGAGGGTATGATCATCTTGCCTGCACAGTTGTCAGAGTTGACGGGATCCTCAAAAGCAAACTCAAGGGGCTCCTCGTTAGTGAACTTGTCTCGCGGCTCTACCCAAACAAGACAAACAAGCAACAAGGATACAATCAACCACGTGCAAACTCAAACAACATGGTGCAAAGATGTTATGCTATGCGGGATGCGATGCGGGATGCAAAATGCAAGATATGACAGGAAATGCATGAACCTGGCCTCAACTTGGAATTCCAAGTGTGTCACTGGAAAGATGAGACAAAATCGCTTGAAAACGATATAAAGAACGCCGGAATCGGAGTTACGGTTTGGAAATGGCAAGCGATTCAAAAATGACACCGGTCTGCGATTTACAGCAAGTAGGCACCTAAATGCAATGAGATGAACATGCTACAGCACCCAAACATGACAGAAAAATACATGGCAGAGATGCATACAAGATGCTTAACAAAAGTCTAGCACTGAGCTACGGCCAAATCATCCATTGACAGGTTCAAACAAGCATGCAAAAATGCATATGACAAACAGATTTCAGACTTAGTGAAATTAACACTTGTCTGGAATTTCAGATCAGGTAGCCCTCTTCGGAGCAACAAAACTATAAGCTACAGGATCTGAACATGGCAAAGTAAAGCATGGCATGGAGCTACTCAAAGAGATTAACAAAAGTCCCTTAGTGACCTTGAGCCAAAAGGGATCAGAAAATACAATTGCAAGCATGCGAACATAGCAAAAACATAATCAGTTTTCAGACTTAGTAAAAACTGACACATGCTAAAATATAACTCAAGTAGGCATATTTACGAGCTCGATGCACTCACTATGGTGCAATTCATGGCAAGACAAGCATACATCCATCAAGAAGGCACAAAAGGCAAGTTAGAAATGGCAAGAACAATAGCATAGCATGCACGGATCAACTACAACATCACCGGCAAAATTGCAAACAAGTTGACAATCTGTCCAGATTCACAAAGTAGCAAAAGTACAGCTCGATTGACTCAAGCTAGGGTGCTCCATAATTGCAAACAAAGACATGGATGGATATAGAAGTACAAGATTAACAAAACTCCCTTACTGATCATCCTCAAAAGAGGCACATATCACTAGGAAACAACATGAACATAAGGCAACATGAGATAAACAGCTCCAGGACTTAGTGAAATTACTAAGTCCCTGAAAACAGACTTAGCAAGTGCACCACTTTGCAAGCTTGCACTAGTCACCACACACATCCTAAAAATACATGGGTTGCACCTCTGGAAAGATGACAAAACCCTCAACAAAACACATGTAGAGCATCAGGTCATAGCATGCACACATTAATCATGGCAAAAATGACAAAAGTGCTAAACGGAGTAGCAGATCTGACAATTAACTCAAGTAGCCCTCTTCTAACAGCATTTCGGGCATCAAGATAAGCTCAAATGAAAATGATGCAATGGAGTGAAATGATCTACTCTCTGAGATGAATGCTATATGCATGAATCGGAGCTACAGATTCAAAGTTACGAGGTCTCGAACAGGAGCACTTGGATCTGCAATTTCAGGACTTAGAGAAAAAAATCAACCTCCAGATGGATCTAGATCTGGCGGTTACTGTAGCTCCGGATCGGGCACTGTAGCTCCTCGCCGGAAATGGCGCCTTGGTGGCCGGAGGAAGAAGGGCGCTCGCCGGAGGGAGGCCGGGGCCGGGGCGCTCGACGGCGACGAGGAGGCGGCGGAGCGGCGCGGCGCTCGTGGACGAGGAGGCCG
>NC_041390.1:29035739-29037725 GCF_002162155.2 Triticum dicoccoides
AGGCGGCGGCGGCTTCGGGCCGCGGGGGCCCTCCCTGGGCCTCCCGGGCCACGCGGTGGGAGGCGGCGGCGAGGCCACGTGGCAGCACGCGACTGATGCGGGGGCGGCGGCGCGGACGTCCCCGGCGCGGGCGAACAATGTCCGGCGCGTCGGAGGGGATTTTTAGGGTTTCGGAGGTAGGGGAGATCCGAAAATTGGGGGGTCTTTAAATAGGCATAGAGGGAGCTAGGAGAGTCCAAATGAGGTGCGGTTTGCGGCCATGCGGTCGTAATCGAACGCTCTAGATGATGGAGCAGAGTTAGGTGGGTTTTGGGCTAAATTGGAGGGGTGTTGGGCTGCAACACACACGAGGCCTTTTCGGTCCCTCGGTTAACCGTTGGAGTATCAAACGAAGTCCAAATGATACAAAATTTGACCGGCGGTCTACCGGTAGTAAACCAAGGCCGCTTGGCAAGTCTCGGTCCAATCCGGAAATGTTTAATCCCCGCACACGAAAGAAAGCTAGAAATGGTCACCGGAGGAGAACGAAACGCCGGAATGCAAAACGGACAACGGGTAAAATGCTCGAATGCAATAGATGAACACGTATGCAAATGCAATGCACATGATGACATGATATGAGATGCATGACAAAGATAACAACACACGGAGACAAAACCCGAACCCGAGGAAATAAATATAACTTAACGCCGGAAACGGCAAGAGTTGGAGTACAAATAGGGAAATTTACATCCGGGGTGTTACACACTTGTGCGTGTGCGTGTGTGTGTGTGCGTGTGTGTGTGTGAGAGAGAGAGATATAGATATAGAGAGAGAGACCCATCGGTCGATGCTCGTAAATACATCTTTCAGCCATATGCATTGCTGATGCTCAGTAAAAACTTATATAGTTGACACAATCATATAGAACATCATAGCACACTGAACTTGCATACAAAAATTTCACGCAGGCGGCACAATCAGGATGGAAGCAGTGGATCGCTACAGGAAGGGCTATGTTGAAACCAATGAAGTCGTACATAATGGTTCATCGTCTTTATCAATGACGGGGAAATATCTTGAATGTTGTGCAATGAAAACAGACAGACAACACAATAAGTTCTGCTAGCACATTAAGTTGACGTACAACCCTTTCTAAAAAAAGTTCAGGTACAAAACTAGAACATGTCACAATCAAATGTACTGGCATATTAGTGCTTCATACCTATAGCTCGAATTTAACTAGTATCTGACAAGATTAAGTTGTTACCTCAAATTAGAGCACATCCAGGCAGCCAGCCCTGCCTCTTCTCCCAAAGAAGCAGTGGCCTCCGCCGCGCGATGGAGTAGGCCCTGTGCCATCCATCGTTCCGAGCAACACGGGGAAAGTCTGACGTTGACTCCTGTAATGGACGTCGTCGACAGACCCTGGCACCAGCGGCGGCGGCAGGACTTCGATTGATGGATTGACCACTTCTTCGACATGCACGAACACTCGATACAGCACTACTAGGAAAAGGGCTAAAGATGAAATTGACACTAATGGCGCACCAGAGAAGTGGTGCGCCACTACTATTTACTAATGCGCACCACGTGAAGATACGCCATTAGTGTGTAAGACACTAATGGCGCACCAGGCACAAGGTGCACCACTAGTAACAAAATGTTTTTTTTCATTTTTTCAAACATACTAATGGCGCATCTGAGCAAAGTGCGCCATTAGTAGTTAGAACTACTAATGGCGCACCAACCGTTGAGTGCGCCACTACTGTATTTTTTTTACTTTTTTGCAAAACTACTAATGGCGCACCGTCGCATAGTGCGCCATTACTAGTTCAAACTAGTAATGGCGCACTGTGCCACGGTGCGCCATTAGTATAAAAATTATTTTTAATACTTTTTTGCAAAACTACTAATGGCGCATGTATGTGTGGTGCACCCTCCCCCGCTCCAGCGCTGCCGACGAGCACCCCCGCACCCGCCCCCGCTCCACCGCCGCCGACGAGC
>NC_041390.1:29038245-29065807 GCF_002162155.2 Triticum dicoccoides
CACCCTCCCCCGCTCCACCGCCGCCGACGAGCCACTGCATATATGTTACTCCCAAAAGCATATAAAGTTTGTCAAATTTTGAGCTATGGATATTTAGTTATGATTTAAACAAGTTTGAACATATTTAAACACAAATAAATATCAAACAACATTTTAAATGTTGTTAACATGGAAACAAACTGCATATTATTTTTCTACATGAAATTCTGAGCATCTAGCATATGTGACATGTTATATTTGGATGCATGCATAAAAAGATATGTGCAAAGAAAAAAATGCATAAAAACAAAAATTGGGGAGCGTGGGAATCGAACCCAGGACCTCCCAGTGTGTGTGCTGCGTGCTGACCAATCGGGCTAGTGTGTGTGTTCTGTTTCGGATACGGTTAGGTTGAATATAACTTGAGTGCTCAAACTGTAATAAAAATTTTGTACTAATGGCGCACCTGGGGGTGGTGCGCCATTGCTGTCGTCGTACTTATGGCGCACCAGGGGGAGGTGCGCCATTGCTAACCCTCCCCCCACTCCACCTGTTCCCCTCTGGCCTCTCTCCCTCCCCCACTCGACCTAACCTCGCCGCAGCCGCCCACGCGCCCTCGCCGCCTCCCTCTCCCCTTCGCCGCCTCCCCCCGAGCCCCCCCCCCCTGAGCGCCGCCTCCCTCGCCTCAGAGCCGCCCCGCCCCGAGTTCCACCAGGAGAGGAGGCCCCACGTCCACCAGGAGAGGAGGCCCGCGACCTCCCCGCCCTCTGTCGTCTCCGCTCCGGCCACCACCTCATCGTGGTCAGGTAACCCTCCTCCCTCTGCCTCATTTCTCCTCTCTTCTCCTCTCCTCCCTCCCGGCCATGCCCTCTTCTTCTCTCTTTTGCTAGGTTTAGGTCAAATCCCTCTCGAATTTAGGTCAAATTAGGTTCAAAAAATTGTGGGAGTAGTGCCTAGCAAACATGAATAATTAGTACTCCATGTGCATTGGAGTACTTGGTACCTGCAAGATTTGGACACACTAAAAAAATGCACTGGACACACTGAAGAAAAATTTTGTGTCCAGTAAGATTAGAGAAAATTTTGTGCTAATGGTGTGCTGGTAGAACGCGCAATTTTTGTTAGTTCGTTGCCATGTCATGATAGGACATTCAGTTGTTTCTGTTGTTCACAATGCTCTGAATTTGTGTGCCAAAGAGAGTTTTCTCTGAATTTGTTGTTCACAATGCTCTAATGGTTTGTCAGTGAATGGTGGTGCAATGGTGGCCTCTGTTTCAAACATTTCAGCAATTACTTGACCATAAATAAAAAAGAAGATTTGGGGATGGTATCTCCTGTGTGGTTTCTATTAAATTTAAAATAGTGAGGGTGTCATTTTCATCCATTCATCTCTTTCTCTAGCTTGTCTAAAAGTTATGTTTACAATATTGCTGCATTTTCTAGAACAGCCACCACACTATAATATTTCATAAGATGATGATATAGTTAAGGATATTACTTAAGGTATGATTCTGAATATTGTTGTCCACAATGTCTTCTCGCCAAACGCTTATCCATTTAGGAGCCATGGTCATAAGCAGTCTGCTTGAGGGTGGTCTTCCACAACATATGGAATTTATCCATCTAATGTAGTCAATAGATGTTGTCAAGTGATTGTGTCATGGTTTTGGTTCTGTTTTTAAAAAGGAAAGCCAGTTGTTCAGGCTTCAAGGAAATATTTTCTCAGAATATTACTGCTAAGCCCAAGCTTGTTAATCATGTAACTTGAGAAAATTATTGGAGTAGATCAAATTCAGCCATTATAATGTTTGATGCCTGCATCAACACTTCTCTGTACTTCATGTAGTTGTTATAGTTGAGGGTCAAAAGTAGAGGTTAGCTTTAACATGATTCGCTAGTGCTTTCATCACTTGTGTGGTGATTGTCTTGGTCCTTTTCATTTTTGTCATGGCATTCTTGAGGTGCTGATGTGTCTGAGGGCATGAACCATGATCAAGTTGAGTTCAGATTTCATTAGATTAGATGGACTATCAGAACTTGACGTGGTTTTCCACTTAGCTATCTAAATTGGGAAAAAACATAGCTTTTGCTGTCTCTGAGGCAAAACTTGCTACTCCATATACAACTAATACTACTATTAGACAAGATACTACTCCATATACTACTAATACTACTACTGTATTTCATTTCAAAGTTCAAAATGGTGGTACTGAGATTTTCATTTCCAATGAGTGATGTTTCTCCTAGCAGTAGAAAAAACATAGCAACTTCTCTGATGTTATAAAGTTGTTCTTATATGGGTGAAACTTCACTTGTTTTTAGGCTAGTGTAGGGTGTTGCTTCTTCTGTATGGGCCAACTATGTCACAAATAAATTGTTCCTTCTTCTGTATTTGACAAGTAATGACTTGCAAAGATGATGATCATCTTGCTAGTTTGCTGGGTTTTGTCCCCGAGAGGCCCTTGAGTTTGCCGGAATGTCGATTAACTTCCGTTCCGGCAAATTCGGGTACTCCATATGTCCTATTTTCAGCAAAGGTCATGCTGAAATTTTCCGTGAATTTTAGCATGACTTTTCTAAAAATAGGACATATGGGGTACTTGCGACTAATGTTGATTATCTTTTGCTCAAAATTTATGCTGCTATAATGTTGTAAGGGTACTAATTGGTCTCTTCTGCTGCTTATCAGAGATGGGGGGAAGCAGCCACCGCCGCTCTGCCTCACCGGAGTAAGAGTTGGATGCTTTCGAGTTCTTCACTATCATACTTTCTTCTTCAGTATCAGCCACAAGGCAGGTATATAAAACGAGAGATCTCCCCTTCACCCATCTCATTATGATAACTCTGTTGTTTGCTACATCACTCCTTGTCCCAAATTGCAGAGGCTGCCTGACGCTTTTATGAAGATGCTGGGTGAAGATCCGCCAGATAATGTGAAGCTCTGACAGGCCAGCAGCGGGGTTCGCAGGCTATGGGACATGGAGTTGTTGATCGAGGAGGGCCACATGTACCTGTGCCGTGGCTGGGAGAAGTTCTACAGTGCCTACGACCTGCGGACCGGGTACTTTCTTCTCTTGAGGTACGACGATGACGCCACAATGCTCATCATGAAGGTTTTCAACAAGACTATGTGTCGCATGCGCTACGCTAAAGACGAAGATGCCAGTGCGTTCTGCCTCTTCTTATTCCTCCATATTTGGCTTTGTCTCACATTGATTGTTAACGGTCATTGTTACATTTGGACAGGCAATGGGAGCAGCAACAGCGACACTGGCTACAACCAAAGCAGTAGCGATTATGGCTGTAGCAAAAGCAACAGCGATTCTGGCCTTAGCGAAAGCAGGCGCGATTCTGGCAGCAGCGAAGACAACAAGAAGGATGATCTGGACTAGAGTGGGGGAGAAGAGGAGCAGAGTGGGGATGAGGAGCTGCAGGATGACGATGGGCATCAGGCTGAGGATGACCTAGCGCTGGTGGTGGCTGACCAAGGGCAAGAGATGGTGGTGGCTGACCAGGTGCAAGAGATGGTGGTGGCTGACCATGGGCAAGAGATGGTGGTGGCTGACCATGGGCAAGAGATGGTGGTGGCTGAGGGTGGCCTCGCGATGGTAGTGGTGCCTGACAATTACCACGCACCGGTGGTGGCGTTGGCGATCCCACAGCTGGGCGACATGACCACGCCAATTGTGGTAGAAGACTACATCCCACAGCTGCCTCCACTGCCTCCACCGCCTCGCCGCTCTTGGTGCATCAGGCTGAGGAAGGAGAAGGAGAAGAACAATGAGAACTGAACTATGTCAGGTATGTCAGATCTCCAAAATGATATATATATATATATATATATATATATACTTAGTTACCTATTTATCTCTAATATGCTTAGTTTCCTATAGGTTAGCTCCAAAATTACTTATGTTAGCACAAAATGATCAAGTTTACATAATAAGCTTATAGTCTTCTTCTTATTCTTCTTCTTATCCAAAATGACATATATTAGCTTCATTTTACCTAAGTTGGCTCTAATATGCTAACTTAGAGCTTATATGCTTAGTTTCCTATAGGTTAGCTCCAAAATTACTTATGTTAGCACAAAATGATCAAGTTTACATAATAAGCTTATAGTCTTCTTCTTATTCTTCTTCTTATCCAAAATGACATAGGTTAGCTTCATTTTACCTAAGTTGGCTCTAATATGCTAACTTAGAGCTTATATGCTTAGTTTCCTATAGGTTAGCTCCAAAATTACTTATGTTAGCACAAAATGATCAAGTTTACATAATAAGCTTATAGTCTTCTTCTTATTCTTCTTCTTATCCAAAATGACATAGGTTAGCTTCATTTTACTTAAGTTGGCTCTAATATGCTAACTTAGAGCTTATATGCTTAGTTTCCTATAGGTTAGCTCCAAAATTACTTATGTTAGCACAAAATGATCAAGTTTACATAATAAGCTTATAGTCTTCTTCTTCTTCTTCTTCTTCTTCTTCTTCTTCTTCTTATTCTTCTTCTAGTCTTCTTCTTCTTCTTCTCTTCTTCTTCTTCTTCTTCTTCTTCTTCTTCTTCTAACTTCTTGTTTATCATTTTGCAGATTTGATTTAATTCACGGAAGCTTGCATGGATGGAGTGCTTCTTTTCCATTTGTGTTTTTATTTTGTATCAATGTGAAACTTTTGTGAATTGATGGATAACGGTGTTGAATGAACATTGTGAAACTTTTGTAGTATGTAACGATGGAACTATGTGTTGGCTATGTATGTATATATGATGAAACTTGTGTGTTGGATATGATCTGGTGGACGCAGGTAACATCGTTACATATGGCCCCCTGTATGTAAGCTAAGCAGATCTGTGTTGTATGTTATTTCTAATATTTTTTAACCTATGAAAATATCAGAAATGAAAAAAAATCCCTAATATTCATACTAGTGGCGCACCACACAAGACACTAATGGCGCACTGTTATAATCACACTAATGGCGCATCACCCAACAATGCGCAATTAGTATGCCAAAGCACATGGTTAAATATGGCCCCCTGGGAGGCATACTAATGGCGCATGGTGTTCTATACTAATGGCGCACTGCTCGGTGCGCCATTAGTATACCAGATACTAATGGCGCACTAGTGGTGCGCCATTAGTAAGAAATACTAGTGGCGTGATACTAATGGTGCACCAGCAGTGTGCCATTAGTGGGCAAAACTGGTGCGCCATTACTAGCCCTTTTCCTAGTAGTGCAGGTACATCCCTAACATGGTCCGCGACGGCCTTGGTGGCGACGAATAGTACAACCCCGGTTCCTGCACCGGTATCTAAACACCAATCACCTTCATTATGGTGGACGTCTTCTTCATCCATGCCATAACCGTCAGAGCCCAGCTATCTGGAGGAACAAACATACTTACGAGCTCACCTCCAAGGTTGTTGATAAGCTCGTTCATGGAGTCGCTGTTCCAAGCACGTCGAGGCATGCCGTGGAAGGTAAGCTTCGTTAAAAACTCAAGCTCAGAGGGCACCGAGCCCCATCCTGGGTGCCACCGATCAAAGCTCACCAACGCGCCATCGCAGAACAAACGTAGGGAAGATTCGGACACACGACTGCAGTCGAAAGTTGTCCGGAACCTGACAAAGAAATCAGCCGGTGGTGTACAGACTTCTACAAGCAAGTCACTTATTTGGATGCCATGCGCAATGCCAAGAGCTTTGACATGGTCGTCCGACGAGATGGGAGGCCGGTCGCCGTTGGTGGTTACCATCAGCAATTTGCCGGCAAACTGGTCGTCAAGCGCCGCCATGCCACTGTTGAGCGACAGCACGCAGCGACCGAAGGCAGGGCGGACCTCAGGATCTCCGGCTCGGAGATCCGCGTTCTGGCGGCATGATAGTGCGCTTGAGTACAGGGAGTACAGGAGGGGGATTTGGGGGAACTGGAGTAGGAATCGAGATTCCAGAGGTGGGGGAGGGACGGGAGATTGGGGATGAAAAGGTAGCATGAATTTCGAGCACGCGCCAATATGCTCTCGGCACGCAAGCGCACGAAAACACCGGTGGTGCCCACATGTCGGCCTAAGAGTCCTTATTCTTTCTATTTTGGAGAGCCCGGCCTTTTTTTTCAGTATCTTTTGAGAGCCCGGCCTAAGAGTCATAATTAACCTGTTTGGCATTGCGTTACTACTCGGACCATATTCAACGACACCTCACTGGCCCAAACAAGTGTACATCATCAAAAAGACACTGAGCTCAAATTATATAACTTGAAAAAAAGGAGATATACTCTGAACACTGGAGAATGGTGATGCCCTCATTTAGCCCACCAGTAGTTCGAGACAATAAACAGTTCGAAACAACGATATATACAACATTCAAACACTGACTAGTGACTACTAACAGCAAGACATGATAGTTCATAAGAAGTCTTACTACACCACCAAAACGCACCCATCTGCAGTGCTCAGACTCTCGTGATCCAGACGAGAATGACATTCTAAACAGAGGCAACTATTACATAGTAAGAGTGACATAGATGATGATGACCAAATGACAAGGAATATGCATAACAAAAGAAAGAACTACCCATCAGAACCAGCAGCAAAGACAACAAAGTCATTCGAAGAGATGATCCAACACTATCATAATTTGCAGCCCCGCTTTAGCGACCAGTGATCCGGAGACACCAGTACTCCACCCTTTCAATGCAATAGCCCAATTACCTATCATCCTGAAGGCTTGAACCACATCACTGCCTGTCGTAATTGAGACATCCAAGGATCAAAGTTAATACGGATGCCTTTGTCATTCTCACCTTCTTTTGGCTGTAGGCTGTATTGTTTACAATCAAGGGAGTTTGCTCCCGAACTCCTAGGGCTCGCCGTGTAGACACAGTTTTCCATAGCAAACAGAGCCTCTTTGCCATCAAGGTCCTTGCCAATGGTGATCTCCTGGTTAATCGGATAATTGAGTCCGAGAAACAGAGAGTGTGAACCAAGGCTGTTTACCCACCTCCAACTAAAAAATCCTAAAGGCCCCAACAAGCTGGTATCCTGCTCATAGATGTAAAAACCATTGTCCGGATACTCACGTATTACATGGTGCTTGTATACAGTGGGGTTTTTGCAATATAACTTTTCCGGCTCATGTGTCCGAATGATCATCAGTCTTTTGCCGTCGTCTGATCGAGCGAGGAACCACTTGTGCTTCCCTATTTTTGGCAAAGGTGGTGTGATTACAAAGGGCAGTAACTGTAGGGACACTGCATCATATCGAAAAGGATAGGCATTGTTAATGTAAGATCAACATTGTTCAAAGTATGAGTAGGATAATGCAAGAAACATCATTGATATGTCCCTGTTGGAACTGGGAGGAAAATACAAGGAAATGTATACTGGGTTCGAAAATATAGAAGTGCCATGCATGGTTATACTCATGTTATCTCGCAATTGATTCTTCACAGGAAACTACCATGTCATGCATGTTATGTAATCATGTTCTGTCCTCACAAACAAATTCTTGAAGGTAACTAACAGACCATGCATTGTTATATACTCGTGTTCTGTGGGCAAATTTTTTGTGAGGATATTATTCTAGCCATTGATTGCTGAAGGGCGAATATAGGTATGTACACATGGTAAGCATTGCAGAATTTCACTACTTCCAAATATTTAGTTCTCCATATGCACATTTACTTCCCTAATGTATGGTTAGATGAAACCAACAGTGTGGTGCATGTTTCTACATCATGAAAATGAGGAAACTAACATGGCCATTGATACACACTCATATTTAGTAGCAGTATATAGATTACTATAAAATAAGGATAATATCCATATATTCCTAACCATTTGATTATTCAGGGTACAAATTGGTTGTAATGACATGGTCACAATCGCATGAATTAACTCATTCCAAATATAGCTGATTTACGACGTCTCTAATACATTGCCATAGTTCTACTCAAATTCTGCTCAAACAGGGATATGCCAATCATCACAAAAAATTTCAAACAGTGTCATGAAGTCATCATTAACATGAGACGAAAACAACTTACACGTGCCGTCCCAGCAATACGTGGTGCCATCTGCTTTGTTGATCGCGTAGATGATGCCATTGTGTTCAATAGCATCACAAAAGTGTGTATCAGCTTTGACGATGATCCACTGCGAGCCGAGTTGTCTCCAGCTAAAGAAGGCACCGGCGTAAAGATAGGCGAGTCCGCGGTCGAACAAGGCAATTAACTTGAAGTCTGTGTAATTCGCATGTCATGTGGGCACTTGGCAGATTACAATCTTCTACAAAACAAGGTCCGTCCAAGTGACGTAGTAATGTAGATGACTTGGACCGCGATGGTAATACTCTATATAATCCAACGGAGGAGGGATAATCTCATGGGAGGTATGGAAGTTCATGAGCACCAACTTTTTACCGTCTTCTCTGAAGGCAGCCATCTAGTGGGAGTTCATGCCGACCTAGTACATACCTGCCAAGAAGTTTCGGGCGATGGTGATCGGATCGATGTCGAGGGAAATGATGTACGGCGACCCACTACATACCTGCAAAGAAGTTTCGGCTAATGGAGATCGGATTGAAGTCGAGGGGCATCAAGCATGCCTCCATATCATGGTGAGCCAATCTTGCCAGACCAGATAGCAACAAGTAGGGTGTCTTGAAAAGCTTAGGCCTCGCTTCGATAATGGCCATGTGCATGTCCCTCGAGCATGCAGCCAGCCGCAGGGCACTCAACATATCCATACACGAACAACAGAGGTCGAGGATGTCACTAGGGAGAATTCTCCAATCGCGGCTCATATGGATGCTGCGCGGTTCGCGTTCGGCCATGGTGGAGTTTGGAAGGGGGCTTGATTTACGGGGGAGAAGGATGTCGGTGCTGGAGTGGCTAGTGAGGGAATAGTGGTACTGGGGGAGGCGAGTGAGGCAACGGTACACGGGGGCACAGTGAGATGGAGACAGAGACGGAGACGGAGAAGGTGATGGAGATGGAGTGGTGCTATGGGAGCGGAGAGGGAGACGAGGCGAGGCGCCAATGTGCTGTACATCGGCGGTGACAGACTGCACAGTGCACAGGGTGAGGCTGACTTTGGTAACCCGAACACGCCGCCTGGACTAGTGTCAGGCGCAGGGTGTTGTCACTTCACTGTGAGGACCGGATGAATAGTATTTTGACCATCAAGTGTACCACAGTTGTACTACTACTACTCTACTACTACTACTACTACTACTACTACTACTACTACTACTACTACTACTACTACTACTAGTAGTAGTAGTAGTAGTAGTAGTAGTAGGAACATGAGTACTCCAGTATTGTATAGCGGAAATAGGTCTCCCGTGCTAGCATGCCTGTTCACTTCATTGTTCAGGTATCATCCATATTGCGAGCAGAACCAAATTCTCGTGCATGCCCAATCAACACCCTACCGCGATGCATGCAGTGGTCGTTCTGGTGCATCAAGGACGGCATGCAGATCGTTCCACACTTGAGAAGAGGAAAAATGGAAAGGTAGAACGCGGCAGCAGAGGAAGAGAATGCTGGCTAACGAGGCTGGGAGGGGATTGAGCAGGAAGTTAATGCTCCACGCCTAAAGGTTTTGGGAAAACCTGATTTTCATAAGGTGACTAATACTCACCTAAACGGAGGGAGTATTCCTTAACCAGAGAATGGTGTGTCTCCCACTCACGCGCTATAAAAAAACTACGACACATTTTTTTATCTGTTTGCATGCATAGGTCCCACCTATCAGGACGGATGGGCACGTACATGAACAGGTACGACTCATGAGTCTACCCGCATAGCCTTTTCAGTTAGTCTACCTAGCCGTCTAATCAACTGCCTGCACGCCACTTCTCCCATTTACTTCTCCATCGAGAACCGATTCTCCTCGGCTTCTTCACCTCCCCTTCGTCTTCATTTGCATCCAAACCCCGTACATATGCAAGCCAATCTCCACTCGCACCGAGCCTAACCTGTGAAACAGTGGGTAGGGGGAGAATTAGGAAATGGACATGAAAGTAGTCTTTAGAATGCATTTACTACGTGATCAAACTCATCTTACCTGCTCATCGAAGGAAATCCGAGTTCCCCTCAACATCGGCATATCAAGGGGCGTGAACTCGCAACTACAGCCACGCCGCGCTGGAGAGACCCCCAAGGAAACATCCTCGTGCGTTCCATGGAACATCAAGATGCATTTGTATGAGTAGTTTATCTTGTGAGAGAAAAGGATGAATGAGGGAAGGCCTCTAGAGATAGAGATGGACACTACTACTACCAATGTGCTGGCCTGTGCGTTGCAATGGATCCAAAGTAGTAGAACAATACTTGTTCACATGCTTGAAATGTAAACACTCTAGGTTTGATATACATGTGTCAGCAGACATGACAACTTGTCCATGGAAGTTGAACCACGGCGACCATCACGTTTCTTGTTTCTACCACTGCCACACCCACACGCGATTCCCACGACGCCGCTCCAACCCACGGCACGACGTCCCCCGACGTGGGCATGGATCCTCTGATGTGGCTATCACTGCCTTGCCCTGCCTTTCCTTTGTTGACAGGTGGGACCCACGCTTATGGGTCCCACATGTCAGTGACTGAATGGTAGGATTGTTCGCGTCAGGGGATCCTCATCCCCCCGACGTGCCCCTCATCCCTCTCGGCCCCACCGCTTCTCTGCCTTTGTGTGCATGGCATGCGGGCCAGCTGAACTGCGGCGACCATCAACTTTCTACCACAGACACACCTGATTGGACGCGGTTTGCCTGCTCCACTGCTGTGCTCCGATCCGTATTCCCGCACCATCAAATTTTCATCCAGCGGCTGTGACACATTTCGTCCTGGGCATCAATCCTCAGCTGGAGTACTTATGTACTCCCTCTGGTCCTTTTTACTCTGCACATTGGATTTGCCGAAAGTCAAACTTTGCTAAGTTTGACCAAATTTATATTAGAAATTATTAGCATCTACAATATCTAATAAATGTAATATGAAAATATATTCCAAGATGAATCTAATGATTTTGGTGTTGTTATGTGAATGTCTATAATTTTTTATATAAACTTGGTCAAAGTTGGATGAGATTGACTTCGGACAAACCTAATATGCAGAGTAAAAAGGACCGGAGGGAGTACTACAGGTAGTACCCGCTGTGTGGCCATCTATGCCTCGTAACGCCCCGACACCCAGCTATGGCACCCTCGCCATGGCCACGCCACCACCGACTGGTTCATCTCGAACGAGTGAGTCACGAACCACGCCACCACCATGAGAATGACATGTGGGCCAGCCGCATTTAAGGTCTGCATGTCATTGACTCATAGGCCGGGCACTAAGTGTGACGCCCCGAGACCATTGCGCCAGGTGTCTTCCAGTTATTCGCTATTGTTGCCTTGTCATTTAATTGTGTGTCGCATCTGGTCATGCCATCATGTGCATTGGATCATCATGTTTTCGAAACTTGCATCCGTCCCGGCCTCCTCGTTCTCTCCGTTGTCCGTTCTGAGCCCAGATACACTTGCACGCGCCCGCGTTATGTCCGAAATATTATTTTATAAGTGGCCGGAAAATGTTCTCGGAATGGGTTGAGAGTTGGCGTGCGGTCTTATTATAGTGTAGGTAGACCGCCTGTCAAGTTTCATCGCATTTGGAGTCCGTTTGATGCCCCAACGAATAACTATAGCGACATTATAGTCAGTCAAACGTCGGACGTTTTCGGTCTCCAAAAACAGTCGCCGGGCCTCCCTCTTTTCTCGTCTCTCAGCTTGAGACCGTCTACACAGCTCACTACCTACCACCAGGTCCAACCTAACCTCTCTCGTCAGCCCGCAGCCCCCCTCTCGCGCGTCCGAAACTCCCCCGAACCCGACCCGGGCAGTCGTCACTGTTGGATCCAGATCATCCCCAAACGTCTATAAAACATCTCCGTTTTTGTTTTTGGACTCCCTACCTATTTGTTTCTCGACCGTCCGATTACGATCTGAGGGACGAGGTAGCCCCTACCCAAAGATCCATATGCCATATATAAACAGATTCAACCCTAATTTCTAGGGGAGATGTCCCATCCATCCCCACGCTGCCGCCACTCTCCCCATCGGGATGCAAAACTAGCCTCCACCTTCTCCTCATTTTCCCCTCCTGTCCAACCACCATCGCCGCCCAAGTCCTGCAGGAGCCCGAGCTCCTCTGCCCGTCGCTCCTCCCCTGTAGCCGCCCGAGCACCAGCCAGCTCGCTGGAGCAGACCACCGACGCCCGAGCCAAATCCCCTCGCGCTACCTTCTTCTTTCCCTTCTTCTTACCCTGTCTCATGCCTCTCTCTTGCTCTGTATGTTCGAACAGGAGGCCATGGAAGCCGCCCGTCCGTACCTCGTCTCCGGCCCCTGCCCGCCGGAGCCGTGCCTCCTTGGATCCGCGGCTGTGGAGTCGGTCTTCATCCATGGCCCGCCCGCCTTGACACACTCACCATCATCGCCGGGAGCTCCAAGCCGCCCCAAGCTCTGCTCCATTCCAGCGTCGCCCGCGCGCCAAGTTCTGCCACTGCCTCGTCCAATCCGCGTCCTCACCGGCATGTCTCCGCGGTTGGATCTCCCCAAGCCCTCTGCACCGGTCTCCACTGCTTCTCCGTGCGGAGACAACGACGATCGGTGCCAAGTTCCCCTGCCTTGCTCGCCTGCATCCGCCTTGCCCCATGGCCGCCTACCCCTGCCTCGCCTTGGGTCTCGCTGGGATGCCGTCTCGCTGCTGGATCCCCATCCCCGCGCCTCCCAGCTTCCTCTGCGCTCGATTCCCGCAGTTCCCGAGCCCAGCCACCGCCCTGGATCTTCTCCATCGCCGACGCCCGTCTCCAGCGCCAAGTCCCGTCAACGCCTGCTCCTGCATCGAGCAGGGGAGCGAGGAGAATGACCCCAGCGCCAAGTCCCGCTCGCCGGTGCTCGTTGACTCCATCGTCCCCACGCCTCACCTGCTGTTGGCGTCGCCCTCCTCCAGCATCGCCGGCCTCACCTGCTACTGCCACCGTCTCCCCTGTCGAACGAACCAGCACGACCCAGCACCAAGTTCGGTTCGATCCCCTGCGCGTTGACCACGACCCTGTATCGTCCCCACACCTGGGCCACAAGGGCACCGAGGCCCATCAACGTCTTCTCATCACCACAACCGGCCCAACTGCTTCTCCACTTTCGGCCCATGGCCCGATGTGAGCATAGCCCAGCCCCTCCGCTATTATGTGCCTATGCGTTTGATAGTTATGTTGCGCCTATTGCCTTACTGGGCCTCTCCTTAGATTCAGCCCAATATAGTTTTTTTTCCTGTTCTGCGAATTTGTCTATTTATTCCAGAGTTTCCAGTTTTGCAGAAAACCCCTCCATCTTCATGCCTATAATAACTTAATAACCGTACATCGGATTAAAACAAACTTAATATGAAAGTTGCTTAGAATTTTGTGTAGTTTCATAATATGCCTTTTTCATCTATGTTTAAAATGTTTAAAATGCTGTTTGTTTAAATTTGCTTAAATAACTTGCTAAAATGTTTTGTTTGATAACTAATTAACCGTAGCTCCGAACTTAATAAACTTTATATGTAAATGGGGTGGAAAAATGCCTAGTTTAACATGGTGGCTTTACTTTGCATGTTTAGCAACTCTAAAATATTGTTTAAGGAAGAACAGTACCAAATCTATAATATGCTCATGAGGGTTTTTCCGGACTTGTTGTTTTGTTGTTCTGGCCTCATTTAAACTTGCCTAGATAGATAGTTTCATCATGATTCACCTCTTGCCATGCTAACAACTTTGAATATTGTTGGGTACATAAACGAGATCAAACTAAATAACTTGAATGTGGTGTTTCGTCAAGATGCAACAGAGTTGCATGTTGAGCTCCACTTAATTTGTAGGATTGTTTGTGCATTTTTCCATGCCATGCTTCATTAAACCGGACATGCATCATACTTGATTGTGCATCATGCCATGTTTACGTGGTGGTTGTTTACTATGTTGTTTTCTTCTTTCCGATGTTGCTTCTTCGGGTTAGTTACGATAACGTCGTGTTTGTGAGGATTCGTTCGATTACGTCCGTTTGTCTTCTTCATGGACTCGTTCTTCTTCCTTGCGGGATCTCAGGCAAGATGATCATACCCTCGAAATCACTTCTATCTTTGCTTGCTAGATGCTTGCTCTTTTGCTATGCCTATGCTACGATACCTACCACTTGCTTTTCATGCCTCCCAAATTGCCATGTCAAACCTCTAACCCACCATGTCCTAGCAAACCGTTGATCTGCTATGTTACCGTTTTGCTCATCCCCTCTTATAGCGTTGCTAGTTGCAGGTGAAGATTGGAGATCGTTCCTTGTTGGAACATTGTTTATTGTTGGGATATCACCATATTATCTTGTTATCTTAATGCACCTATATACTTGGTAAAGGGTGGAAGGCTCGACCTTTCCCTAATGTTTTGTTCCACTCTTGCCGCCCTAGTTTCCGTCATATCGGTGTTATGTTCCCGGATTTTGCGTTCCTTACGCGGTTGGGTTATAATGGGAACCCCTTGACAGTTCGCCTTGAATAAAACTCCTCCAGCAATGCCCAACCTTGGTTTTACCATTTGCCACCTAGCCCCTTTTTCCCTTGGGTTTCCGGAGCCCGAGGGTCATCTTTATTTAAACCCCCCCGGGCCAGTGCTCCTCTGAGTGTTGGTCCACCTCGTCAGCCGCCGGTGGCCACCAGGGGCAACTCTGGGCTGGCCTACCGGAAGTTTGGACAATCGGAGTGTGCCCTGAGAATGAGATATGTGCAGCCCCTATCGGGATTTGTCGGCACATTCGGGCGGTGTTGCTGGACTTGTTTTACCATTGTCGAGGATGTCTTGTAACTGGGATTCCGAGCCTGATCGGGTCTTCCCGCTACAAGGAATATCCTTCATTGACCGTGAGAGCTTGTGATGGGCTAAGTTGGGACTCCCCTGCAGGGATTTGAACTTTCGAAAGCCGTGCCCGCAGTTATGGGCAGATGGGAATTTGTTAATGTCCGGTTGTAGAAAACCTGAAGTTGACCTTAATTAAAATACATCAACCGCGTGCGTAACCGTGATGGTCTCTTCTCGGCGGGGTCCGGGAAGTGAACACGGTGTTGGAGTTATGCTTGACGTAGGTTGTTCTAGGATCACTTCTTGATCATAGTTGTCCGACCGTGCTTTTGCCTTCTCTTCTCGCTCTCTTTTGCGAATAGGTTAGCCACCATATATGCTAGTCTCTTGCTGCAGCTCCACCTCATACCTTTACCTTACCCTTAAGCTGAAATAGTCTTGATCGCGAGGGTGTGAGATTGCTGAGTCCCCGTGACTCACAGTTACTTCCAAAACCAGATGCAGGGACCGATGATACCGTTCCAGACGATGCGCTTGAGCTCAAGTGGGAGTTCGATGAAGACTCTTGTCGTTACTATGTGTCTTTCCCAGATGATCAATCGTGGTGCCCAGTTGGGGCGATCGGGGATCGTGTCACATGTGGGGGTTGATCTTTTATTTTGGCACCGTAGTCGGACCATGTGTGTGTTGGATGTTTGTAATGTTATTCATGTATTTGTGTGACGTGGCGAGTGTAAGCCAACTATGTACCTTTTCCCCTTTTATCTATTTACATGGGTTGTTGTGAAGATTACCTTACTTGCGACATTGCTTTCAATGCGGTTATGCCTCTAAGTCGTGCTTCGACACGTAGGAGATATAGCTGCATCGAGGGCGTTACAAGTTGGTAATTAGAGCCTTCCCCGACTTAGGAGCCCCCTGCTTGATCAAATTGTTGGCGTTGTTGAGTCTAGAAAAATGTTTTGAGTCATTTAGGATTATATATATATATCGGAGAGTTAGGACTTCTTTTTACTCCTCAGTCCCTTCGTCGCTCTGGTGAGGCATCCTGACATAGAGTTTAGACTCTTCTCTTCTCAAATTTCACTAATTTTTTAGGATCATGCGGGTATCTTGGAATCGTTCCGATGGTTTTGTGACGAGAACATTGTTCTTGGTGCCTCCTGTCATTTAGGGGTTGTGGCAGTGTCCCGGGGAGTTAAGCTCCGAGGTGTTGTTGTCACAATTTTATCGTTGCAGTTCTGGAATACCTGAGTTTAGTTTCGCCGACATTGAAAATCTCTTTTATGCAGTTGTTGGTGAGATAACCTCGACGCCACCCAGTACTGTGGCGGGAGTTCGGGAGTATTGCCATAACTCGTATAACAGATGCTTTTCGGAGGTTGAAGTAAACGATTTCCGAAGGTTTCTTGGTTATGTGTTGAAGGATGGATAAAGTTGGATGTAGGATTTGTTAGTTTTGGGTGAGATATTATGCTTCCACTGTATCCCCAACACCTGATTGCATAACCGAAAAGTTTCGGGAGTTTATAAGTGGGAATTCAAGTAGCTCTTAGGATATCTTTCCGATATATGTATGATATGAAATTGGGGTTCGACGTCTAGTGGTCCGCCTATCCACGGTTGGTTTTACTGTGGTCTCGTTGTGTTTTAAAGAGTTATTGGCTGTGCCGACTCGGGGACGCTTCGTATGTCATGTGCACTGCCTTGTACATGATGGTGCTGTACGATCGAGCCCGTGTAGGCCCCACCACGAAAACTTCGGACGAAATCTCTATCATATGTTTGTTTCGGCTTATTTTGCAAGCCAACACTTTGTTTTTGTTTTGAGTTGTGGTATTCGAGTTGCTTCGAAGTCAAGTGTTGATTCCATACCTTTCCTATGCGGTGTTCTCATACTCCCATGTGAATACCAATCCTTTATGATAATCGAGATTGTCACGCCATTCCTTTGAACCGGTGTGTTTCTCTTCAAGTGGAACCGATCATTTTAAACACCTGCAAGTTCAATTCTAAGTTCTCTCAACGGTGCTCGTTTCATCCGCCCCCAAGTTGTCCTTGTTTTCCCGCCCACCCACCTCTTTTTCTTCAAGGTTTCAGATTTCCTAATCAACTATCCATTTTATTGATGGAAGTCTCTCCATTCTTTTTCCTTCATGTTCTTACCCGGTGGTTCTCTTGAAGATGTTCTACTAGTTCATCATTCTTCGTTCTCTTTCTTCTCCGATGGATCCAAGTCAAGCTTTGTCGATCATACCCTTTCCTCATTTCTATGCCTTTTCATGCCGGTGCACCTCTTAATCATCCATTTCTCGCTATTCAATTATTCTGGAGTGCTAAAGATATCTCAGAAGGATCGTCTTGTCATTCAAGATCCGTTCAACCTATTTCGAGGTTGTTATCTCATTCAAGCCATTTAATTCAACTGGTGCAACCTCTCTTTTAAATCATTTCAACGGTGTTTTTTTGAGTGGGCCCTAACCCACAAGTCTTTCCCAGGATCTTACCTGACTCTTCTAATTTTTCCCGAAGTTACTCCCAAATTCTTTTCGAAGTTTGATGTAAGAATGAGTTATCATCAGCCACATGCCTTTCTCCAAGATCTTTCAAATTCTTTTCATCGTTGGATCAACCTTTCCATTCTTCATTCCGGAGTGCCTCTACAATTATTGTTGGTGTTTCTCATCGTCATTCTCAGATTTTGAAGACCGAAGAAGAGTTTTCCTCCATATCTATCCGCTCTCTTAGAGATTCATGGTTCTAGCTTGATGTCATCCTCTCATAATTGTTTTTGATTTCAGAATTCTTTTCACCCATCCGGAGTAATTCAAGAGTCTTCTCAGTTTGGTTATCCGGAGTCCATCAATTCACGTTTATTCATTCGCAGCTTTCAGCTATCATTCTCTAATCTTACCGGAGCATCAGTCAAGTATTCTTTAATCAGTTCGTGAACTATTCGTCCTCTTGTATCTAAATTCTCTTAAGTATCTTCGTTCATTTCATAATTCTTCCCGGTGTTTCTTTATCTTTTCTGCGTTCATTTTCAATTCATACGGTGGTTTGCTCATGATTCTCTTTCGTTGCTATGGTATTAATTTATCCGTTGTCACAATCCTACCGGTGTTTCGTTGAAGACCTTATCAAGTTATCGATATCTCTCTTAATCCTTTCCACGAGAATAAGTAGTGTGCAAATCCATTGTTTGTCATCAATTAAATTGGTGAAGGATAAGAATAATGTAATTCTTATTCTTGTTTCATCCATATGTTAATCTTTTCTTCCAGAGTTTGTTCACGATGATTAAATTCTTGGTTTCAAGTGCTCGTCTTTCTTTCCCGGAGTTCCAAGCTCTATTTATCACGGAGATCCATCTAAATCATTACAAGGTTTCACCTTGTGTTTCCAACTTCTCTTTATTTTTGTTATTCTTTTTGTTTACCAGAGTTCTTCATGAAGGTTCTACATGATGGTTCATAAAGGATGTTATTTCTTCTCGAAGTTTTAATCGAGATTCTTTTCTAAGGAGCTCAAGTTTTTTCTTCATCTTGCAATCCGGAGTGCAATTCTTTCTTCCATATCATTGGAGGTGGTATTATGTCATTCTTGAGATTTTGAGTCATGTTTCATGATTCACATGTTGTTAAGAATGAGGTATATTAAATCCATCAACCTCTTCGTTGGAGTTATCTTGGGTTATATTTCACCTAAAGCTTTTTCTAAGGATTGTTGCTATTATGGTGCTTATAATTGACCCAAGTTCTTTTATCCTCCCGGTGGTATAAGTTTCTCGTCTCCTTGTCGATATCTATCCAATCTATCGTTTCCATCAGTGGCAGAATTTCAACTCAGTTTTGAGATGTTCTCCATAAGCCCACTACAAGTTTACTCTTTTTCGTTGTTGGTCTTCCAACAACTCCGTTCGACCCTTCGCCTAAGGATGCTTTTTACAAGCTCTTTTGTGGCAGAAGTTGTCCTTTTCTTCTCCATTCTTTTATTTCAATTATCTATCTTCTATTCTTTTGATCCGGAGGCATTGTGATGTTGCTCTTTTCAACCCATCATCCCGGATTGTCAAAGATCGTGTTCTTTTCGTGCTTATCCATTTAACCAGAGTGTTTTCAGCTTTGTCATCTCCGTTGCATTCTTTTCTCAAAATGGCTTAACCTTTGCAAGGTTCTTTGGTTTCACTCGTTTGTCAAAGGAGCAACTTAGTTTTACCTCTTCTCTTTCTCTTCCGTTTTTCCTTCCGGTGCCATTCTTGGTCTCGGGACGAGATCCTCTTGTAGTGGTGGACTGTTGTGACGCCCCGAGACCGTTGCGCCAGGTGTCTTCCAGTTATTGGCTGTTGTTGCCTTGTCATTTGCTTGCGTGTCGCATCTGGTCATGCCATCATGTGCATTGAATCATCATGTTTTTGAAACTTGCATCCGTCCCGGCCTCCTCGTTCTCTCCGCTGTTCGTTCTGAGCCCAGATACACTTGCACGCGCCCGCGGCATGTCCGAAATATTATTTTATAAGTGACCGGAAAATGTTCTCGGAATGGGTTGAGAGTTGGCGGGGGGTTTTATTATAGTGTAGGTGGACCGCCTGTCAAGTTTCATCGCATTTGGAGTTCGTTTGATGCCCCAACGGATAACTATAGCGACATTATAGTCGGTCAAACGTCGGATGTTTTCAGTCTTCGAAAACAGTCGTCGGGCCTCCCTCTCTTCTCTTCTCCCAGCTCGAGACCATCTACGCAGCTCACTACCTACCGCCAGGTCCAACCTAACCTCTCTCGTCAACCCGCAGCCCCCCTCTCGCGCGTGTGAAACTCCCCCGAACCCGACCCGGGTAGTCGTCACCGTTGGATCCGGATCATCCCCAAACGTCTATAAAACATCTCCGTTTTTGTTTTTGGACTCCCTACCTGTTTATTTCTCGACCGTCCGATTATGATCGGAGGGACGAGGTAGCCCCTACCCAAAGATCCATATGCCATATATAAACAGATTCAACCCTAATTTCTAGGGGAGATGTCCCATCCATCCCCACGCCGCCGCCACTCTCCCCATCGGGATCCAAAACTAGCCCAAGTCCTGTAGGAGCCCGAGCTCCTCGGCCCGTCGCTCCTCTCCTGTAGCCGCCCGAGCACCGGCCAGCTCGCTGGAGCAGACCACCGACGCCCGAGCCAAATCCCCTCGTGCTACCTCCTTCTTTCCCTTCTTCTTACCCTGTCTCATCCCTCTCTCATGCTCTGCATGTTCGAACAGGAGGCCATGGAAGCCGCCCGTCCGTACCTCGTCTCCGGACCCTACCCGCCGGAGCCGTGCCTCCTTGGACCCGCGGCTGTGGAGTCGGTCTTCATCAACGGCCCGCCCGCCTTGACACGCTGACCATCGTCGCCGGGAGCTCCAAGCCGCCCCAAGCTCTGCTCCATTCCAGCGTCGCCCGCGCGCCAAGTTCTGCCGCTACCTCGTCCAATCCGCATCCTCGCCGGCGCGTCTCCGCGGTCGGATCTCCCCAAGCCCTCTGCACCGGTCTCCACTTCTTCTTCGTGCGGGCACAACGACGATAGGCGCCAAGTTCCGCTGCCTCGCTCGCCTGCATCCGCCTCGCCCCATGGCCGCTGACCCCTGCCTCGCATTGGGTCTCGCTGGGATGCCGTCTCGCTGCTGGATCGCCATCCCAGCGCCTCCCAGCTTCCTCCGCGCTCGATTCCCGCAGTTCCCGAGCCAAGCCACCGCCCTGGATCTTCTCCGTCGCCGACGCCCGTCTCCAGCGCCAAGTCCCGTCAACGCCTGCTCCTGCGTCGAGCAGGGGAGCCAGGAGAACGACCCCGGCGCCAAGTCCCGCTCGCTGGTGCTCATTGACTCCGTCGTCCCCACGCCTCACTTGCTGTTGCCGTCGCCCTCCTCCAGCATCGCCGGCCTCACTTGCTACTGCCACCGTCTCCCCTGTCGAACGAACCAACATGACCCAGCACCAAGTTCGGTTCGATCCCCAGCGTGTTGACCACAACCCTGTATCGTCCCCATGCCTGGGCCACAAGGGCACCGAGGCCCATCAACGTCTTCTCATCACCACAACCGGCCCAACTGCTTCTCCACTTTCGGCCCATGGCCCGATGTGAGCATAACCCAGCCCCTCCGCTATTATGTGTCTATGCGTTTGATAGTTATGTTGCACCTATTGCCTTACTGGGCCCCTCCTTAGATTCAGCCCAGTATAGTTTTTTTCCTGTTCTGTGAATTTGTCTATTTATTCCAGAGTTTCCAGTTTTGCAGAAAACCCCTCCATCTTCATGCATATAATAACTTAATAACCGTACATGGATTAAAACAAACTTAATAGGAAAGTTGCTTAGAATTTTGTGTAGTTTCATAATATGCCTTTTTCATCTATGTTTAAAACGTTTAAAATGCTGTTTGTTTAAATTTGCTTAAATAACTTGCTAAAATGTTTTCCTTCATAACTAATTAACCGTAGCTCCGAACTTAATAAACTTTATATGTAAATGGGGTGGAAAAATGCCTAGTTTAACATGGTGGATTTACTTTGCATGTTTAACAACTCTAAAATATTGTTTAGGGAAGAACAGTAGCAAATTTATAATATGGTCATGAGGATTTTTCCGAACTTGTTGTTTTGTTGTTCCGGCCTCTTTTAAACTTGCCTAGATAGATAGTTTCATCATGATTGACCTCTTGCCATGCTAACAACATTGAATATTGTTGGGTACATAAACGAGATCGAACTAAATAACTTGAATGTGGTGTTTCGTCAAGATGCAACGGAGTTGCATGTTGAGCTCCACTTAATTTGTAGGATTGTTTGTGCATTTTGCCATGCCATGCTTCATTAAACCGAACATGCATCATACTTGATTGTGCATCATGCCATGTTTACGTGGTGGTTGTTTACTATGTTGTTTTCTTCTTTCCAATGTTGCTTCTTCGGGTTAGTTACGATAACGTCGTGTTTGTGAGGATTCGTTCGACTACGTCCGTTTGTCTTCTTCATGGACTCGTTCTTCTTCCTTGCGGGAGCTCAGGCAAGATGATCATACCCTCGAAATCACTTCTATCTTTGCTTGCTAGATGCTTGCTCTTTTGCTATGCCTATGCTATGATACCTACCACTTGCTTTTCATGCCTCCCAAATTGCCATGTCAAACCTCTAACCCACCATGTCCTAGCAAACCGTTGATCTGCTATGTTACCGCTTTGCTCATCCCCTCTTATAGCGTTGCTAGTTGCAGGTGAAGATTGGAGATCGTTCCTTGTTGGAACATTGTTTATTGTTGGGATATCACCACATTATCTTGTTATCTTAATGCACCTATATACTTGGTAAAGGGTGGAAGGCTCGGCCTTTCCCTAATGTTTTGTTCCACTCTTGCCGCCCTACTTTCCGTCATATCGGTGTTATGTTCCTGGATTTTGCGTTCCTTACGCGGTTGGGTTATAATGGAAACCCCTTGATAGTTCGCCTTGAATAAAACTCCTCCAGCAATGCCCAACCTTGGTTTTACCATTTGCCACCTAGCCCCTTTTTCCCTTGGGTTTCCGGAGCCCGAGGGTCATCTTTATTTAAACCCCCCCGGGCCAGTGCTCCTCTGAGTGTTGGTCCACCTCATCAGCCGCCGGTGGCCACCAGGGGAACTCTGGGCTGGCCTACCGGAAGTTTGGACAATCTGAGTGTGCCTTGAGAACGAGATATGTGCAGCCCCTATCGGGATTTGTCGGCACATTCGGGCGGTGTTGCTGGACTTGTTTTACCATTGTCGAGGATGTCTTGTAACCGGGATTCCGAGCCTGATCGGGTCTTCCCGCTACAAGGAATATCCTTCGTTGACCGTGAGAGCTTGTGATGGGCTAAGTTGGGACTCCCCTGCAGGGATTTGAAATTTCGAAAGCCGTGCCCGCAGTTATGGGCAGATGGGAATTTGTTAATGTCCGATTGTAGAAAACCTGAAGTTGACCTTAATTAAAATACATCAACCGCGTGCGTAACCGTGATGGTCTCTTCTCGGCGGGGTCCGGGAAGTGAACACGGTGTTGGAGTTATGCTTGACATAGGTTGTTCTAGGATCACTTCTTGATCATAGTTGTCCGACCGTGCTTTTGCCTTCTCTTCTCGCTCTCTTTTGCGAATAGGTTAGCCACCATATATGCTAGTCTCTTGCTGCAGCTCCACCTCATACCTTTACCTTACCCTTAAGCTGAAATAGTCTTGATCGCGAGGGTGTGAGATTGCCGAGTCCCCGTGACTCACAGTTACTTCCAAAACCAGATGCAGGGACCGATGATACCGTTCCAGACGATGCGCTTGAGCTCAAGTGGGAGTTCGATGAAGACTCTTGTCGTTACTATGTGTCTTTCCCAGATGATCAGTAGTGGTGCCCAGTTGGGGCGATCGGGGACCGTGTCGCATGTGGGGGTTGATCTTTTATTTTGGCACCGTAGTCGGACCATGAGTGTGTTGGATGTTTGTAATGTTATTCATGTATTTGTGTGACGTGGCGAGTGTAAGCCAACTATGTACCTTTTCCCCTTTTATCTATTTACATGGGTTGTTGTGAAGATTACCTTACTTGCGACATTGCTTTCAATGCGGTTATGCCTCTAAGTCATGCTTCGACACGTAGGAGATATAGCCGCATCGAGGGCGTTACACTAAGCCACTGAAGTTCAGTCCCGTGGGACCCGAGAGGGAAATGTAACTCCTGCGGCAGGCCTTGTGGTGATCCCGCAGTACGAGCTCGTGCCAAAACTGGAATTTGTTTCTTACTACTACCAACTACTAGTACTAGTAAGGTACACGTGCATTGCACGCATGAGATTCTGGTGGTTTGTGCATTATGCTTCTACATGTGGAGCTTTCTAGATTCTAACATGTGGTAAAATCTGGTGGAATGTAAGGTTAGGCAAGTTTGATTAACTTAGGTGAGTGTTTGGTTCAACCCACACCTTAGGCAAGCCACAGTAAGGCCCCACATGACATACACACAAAAAATGTGGCAAGATTCCCTTAGGCTTGCCAACTTGTTTCTCTCATTTCGAAGAACTAATAACTTTGCCTAAGCTTAGTTGTGGCAAAGTTAGGGTCTGTTTGATTCAAAGGATTTTCATAGGATCTTTGAAGGATTAGAATCCTGAGGAATTTTTCCTACGTTGGTCTTTTGATTCGTAGGATTGAATCATGTAGAATATTTTCCTAACGATTCATTTGTACTACGTTTCACAGGAATTCTAACATGCACTCCAACCTCTTGAAAGAAATCCTTTGTTTTTCATGTGACACAATCAAACAAACTCAAATCCTATAGGGATCCAATGAACATGCCATTCCAATCCTACTTTTTTTCCTATTCCTGTGTTTATGCAATCCTATGAATCAAAGAGGCCCTTAGTCATGAATTAAGTTCAACCATGGAGTCTTCTAGATTATACATGTGGTAGAATATGGTGGATGATATCCAACGACCAGTAGTGCACGGATTTTCCATCTTTGTACCGTCGGATCGGCTTCATCCAACGACCAACTTTCAAAGTTTTTCACACACTATATAGGGGGTATAGATATAGATGTGCCGGTCCATTGTAATGGATCCAAAGTATATATATCTATTTAGTGGAGTGCACTCTAAACACATTATCTATTTATTTTTATCTAACCTTCCGTAGCCATGCAACCAAGCCACATAAGCTTCATTGGTGCCCCCCACATCATATTATTCATACTACGTTGATTGAAAAAAAGATAAATCACCCAAAACAAGATCTTCCCATTTTTTGTTCCTACGATGTTGTGCCGTGCACGTACCTACTAGTTGTATAGTGGTAGTACTAGTAATATAGTATTAGGAGTACAAACTTGGTACTAGTAGGAGTAGTACTAGTACGGAATGCTCCTACTCTATCAACGAGCCCCGTCTGACACCAAATTTCTTGGCTTCCATGCTACAGCTGGATCTTCCCCTCGTTTCTGTTTTCCAACCCATCAGCGGGCGGGGTGTCGGTTTGCTCAACGGCGGTCCCACACGAAAGTGAAAATGCTAGGCAACACACCTTCCCTAAGCTATGTGTTGTGCCGGACTGGCCGTGTTGTACTCCCGGTTCCTGGGCGTGTGGGGGTGCGATGCGAACGCGGCAGGCCTTTTCCTTTTACCAGCAATGTGCCCGTGCGTTGCGACGGATCCAAAGTAGTAGAATAGTAGTATTTGTTCACAAACTTGAAAGAAATCACTATTGTTTTGATATACTCCTAATATATTACTCCCTTCGTACCTAAATATTTGTCTTTTTTGAGATTTCAAATGGACTATCACATACGGATTATATAGACATATTCTAGTGTTTCTAGCAAGATGCCCGCGCGTTGCACAAAGTTGATGGAAAAGGTAAGAACAACTTATAAATTGACGGATGGAGTACTAGTTACAGTGATGCATATAATTAAGCAAAGGGATCGCACATGTCGGTATTGACTGGAACGAGAATGCAACAACACAATAAGAATTAAGGCCACGATGATGCGATCGCAGTGGTGGTTACAGAAGGCAAGAAGAACGATGGATCCACGAACGTACGACCTCCTCCTCCTCAACTTAGTGCGCCGGGCCACCGACCGACGGCTAAGGAGCGGCGGCTTTCGTGGCGAGGTCGAGGTGCTTCTTAGCAAAGGCGTCCAAGCCTTCCAGCCGGTTGAGGAAGGCCAATGTCCTAGCGTCCTCACTGGCCTTGTAGACACCTATGTACACGATTTCCTCGTACATGTGGATGTGTAGGTCGACGAATTCTTGCAGGGCGAGGTGCCTCATGGCGAGCGCGACCTCCAGGTGGACATTCTTCGTGGCGTCGGCAGGAAGTCGCAGGGCCACTAGTGCTTGAAAGAGGTTCCGGCCATGGAGGCTGATTAGGGTGGCAGGCAATGAGGAGCCCGGGCACGCGGGCTAGAGGAGTAAGGCGATGTCGTCCGCGAGCTTCTTGAGGACGGTGAACTTGTTGCTGGTGGCAACGATCATCTGGTCCAACTGAGAGTCGTAGTTGGCGTTGAAGGCGGCCATCCACCAGCCGGTCTCCAACACCGTCTGGAGACGATCCTCGGCGCCATGCCGCAGGCCGGCGTCGTGGACCATCTGGCACAGCCGCTGGCCGCTCACGAGCATCGCCGCCATGGGTCTGGAGTGAGCTCTTTTGCGCTTAGTGTAGGTGCTTAGGCAAATGCTTAGGTGCGTACGATGTGGTAGATGCATTAGAATGGAGGGGCGCCTTTATATGAGGGCAATGAGGGAAAACTGTGTTGCATTCACATCGTGCAGCCTCTTTTCCCGGACCTCCTCCCATTACTTCCCTCATGCATTAATTGAAGGTGGATGCATTGGCCGTTCAACATATCGGGAACCGCTACCCCCTCCCTCGTCTGCATTAAAGCCGTATCGGGAACTGCGCCGCCCGCTGTCAAATTGAATACTCCCTCCGCCTAGGTGAGTATTAAGTCATCTTATGAAAACCAAATAGTAAACACATAGGCGTGGTGCATTAACTCTCACGTTGTTTATTATTTTTTGACATAAATAGAGGAATCAACCAAGAAGAGATGTGGGGCTTGTATGCTTTTAATGACTTGAGACTATCAAACAAGACATGCAGTGGTCAGTTCGTTGCACAAGAACAAATACAACCCACGTCAGCACACACACATCTTATATAGCATCACATCCAATGGCTATAAAAGATGAATGAGACCAAATTATATGTCATCTAGATGAGTTCTAGCAAAATTGTATTAATAATACTTAGTACTCCTGCGCCATGTATCATATATTAGTATCATGTAGTACTTTATTTATTTATGAGGTATCCAGATGTCACTGCACCACCAAGAAAAGAGGGTAACATCAAAATTATGGACTACTTTTTTGAGTATGTTGGTAAGGTCCGGTCATAATCACTTGTTGAAATCTCTAAAAAGACAAATACTCCCTCCGTCCGAAAATACTTGTCATCAAAATGGATAAAAGGAAATGTATCTAGACGTATTTTAGTTTTAGATACATCTCTTTTATCCATTTTGATAACAAGTATTTTCGGACGGAGGGAGTAGAAAACAGAGTTGGTGATGATGGTGTGCGTGCCATCCTGCAATATAGGCCGTCGGATTTATATCTAACGGATAGGAAATAAACTATGGCAATTTTGCAAAAATATACCCACATGTCTCTCCACGTTCGCAAATAAGGCCTTCCCTCGTTCAACCTTTTCTCTCACAAGATAAACTACTCATACAAATGCATCTTGATGTTCCGTGCAACGCATGGGCAGCTAGCTTATTTCTTTTAAAATAGTTGCTGCGATAATTGGGTTGAAGTGATATATTTTATGTCTGCCCCGAATGATTTCAGATTCACTAGTAGTAACAAAGAAAAGGTTGCCTTGTTAATTAACAGAAAATAGGGTGAAAACTATCACATGAGAATAAGGCACACTGGATTCAGCGTCATCGTCACTACAACTGTGCGCACGCGAGAAGTCTACATATCGAGGGGGCTACCAAGCGAGGCACTAAGACACAATGTTTGAGAGAGAAACCAATTGACAGATTATGATCAGATCGAGTTGTCATCCTTCTGCTGTCATTGTTGGGGGGGGGAGGGAGTGTCGTGGATCTAAGACTGACAGTAGAATAGGGGGTAGGTATGAGGAGGCAACATCCTAGCTATG
>NC_041390.1:29066487-29083939 GCF_002162155.2 Triticum dicoccoides
TCACTACAACTGTGCGCACGCGAGAAGTCTACATATCGAGGGGGCTACCAAGCGAGGCACTAAGACACAATGTTTGAGAGAGAAACCAATTGACAGATTATGATCAGATCGAGTTGTCATCCTTCTGCTGTCATTGTTGGGGGGGGGGAGGGAGTGTCGTGGATCTAAGACTGACAGTAGAATAGGGGGTAGGTATGAGGAGGCAACATCCTAGCTATGGTGTAGTTGTACGCACGAGTTTTACGAGTTCAGGCCCTTCTCGGAGGAAGTAACAGCCCTACGTCTCGGTGCCCTGAGGCAGTCGATTGGATTATACGTGTGTGTGTGTGTGTGTTTACAAAAGTGCGAACCCCTGTCCCAGAGGAGGGAGGTGGCTTATATAGAGTGCGCCAGGACCCCAGCTCCCCTCCGTTACACAGAGCTCAATGCTCATAAAGGAAAGGCGTTACAGGTAACATCTACAGTAAATGTCATAAGTGCTCATAATGCTATGATTTAAGTCTTAACCGTTGCAGAGTGGAGGGTTCCTGATCTTCTAGTGGTCGAGTGTCTTCAAGGTGGTCGAGTGAGCGCATCTCCATGTTTGAGTGGATGATGATTTCTCTTCGACTGCTTCTGATTCTTTGTAAAGATGTACTTGGGGAGGGTATGCTGGACAGGTCCATGACCCTACCCTAGGTACATAGCTTCATCATTAGCCCCCGAATGGATCAGGGTTTGAGTGAGGAAGGGGTCGAGAACACTTCCGACCCACTCTTTGTGCCATGAATATGCCTTGTCCTGAAAGAATGAGTTGAGGAGACGATGTTGAATCCTTTCTCAATTGCCTTGGTCCATTCTTGGTTGTTGTCGAGTGAACTTTAATGGTTGAATTCCGAATGATGATATAGAGGGTGTTTGTCTTCAGTCTGACAGGTTGTTCCGCTCTCCGCGGATCTCGGGGGATTCGAATTTTGGGAATCGCGCCAGACGGGAGGAAACAAGGTTATCGGGACAGATTAGGCAAGTCTCCTCGATCCCCGCGCCACCTTTTTCGCCACGTACTGCCCGCGCGACTGTTGCGGGATTTGTTTAGATCGCTTGGGTCCACTAGTCAGCCACTCGGTGGAAGGCCTTATAAAAGGTCTCGGGCCAGGCCTCTGCTCCGCACGCCCCCATTCTCTCTTCTCTTTCTCCCGATCCCTCCGCCACTCTCGCTTCCGCCTCGTCGCCGGACCTCTGCTCGAGCTCGATCCGCCACCATGGGGAAGGACAAGACGGCGGCGTTGGAACGCGCGAAGAAGGCGACCGCGAAGGCGAAGGGCAAGCGGACCAGCCGGGGCGGATCCTCGTCGAGGTCCGGACTGCCGGCGGGCTAGATCCAGGGCGACTGGATCCGCTCGGCAATCACGCAGGACGACCTCGATGACCTGGTGGAGGGGGATTGATCCCCCACAAGTCGGCTCGGCTCCCGAGGGACGAAACTGAGCGGCAACCTAGAGAGGGTGAGTCTGTCCTCTTAGCAACCCACGTACATCGCGGATTCTTGCTTCCTCCCCACCCTTTCTTCCGGGTTTTTTTGAACATCTTTGGGGCTCAGCTCCACCATTTCACTCCGAACACCATAGTCTATCTGGCCGCTTTCGTGTCCTTGAGAGAAAACTTCTTGGGCTGTCGACCGCACTGGGGGCTTTTCAAACACATTTTCACTTGCCGCTCCTAGTCGGTTAAAAAGGCCAAGTCGAGTGACGAGAGGACGTGGGTGATCCAGATGTGCGGTGGTCTGGGTATCCAGATGAGGAGCAAGAGTACTTTCCCAGCAATGATCCTTCCTGACTCGGTCCGGGGCTGGCAGTCGACTTGGTTTTACTGCAGGATCAGCCAACTCCTGGCCAGTCGACTGGACTTCCTCCTTTCTCCTTGGATCGAGTGGAGAAGCCTGCTCCCCTGAAGGTAGTTCCAGAAGAGAAGGCACAGGTCAAGGAGCTGGTCGAACGGGTCGTCCAGCTTGTCCGCGACGGAGTAACCGGGATGGATCTGCTAGAGGTCTTTCTCGGTCGACGCATCCAACCTCTTCAGGCGCGCGACCATCCAATGTGGATGTACTCTTGGCTCGAAGATACCACTCGGATCCACCCGGAGGAGGTCAGCGAGGATATCTTGGAGAACTGGTTGAGGGGAATCACTGGCAATAAAGACAACCCTCGGGGATCCAGGAGGGTGATTCCATTCGACAACTCGTGCCAGCCGGAGCAGGTATATTTCTGTTTTATCAAGTATCTTTCCGATTCACCACGTGATGTCCCGTTTGTGGTCGACTGAATGTCTTTTGATTGTTATCCTTTCAGGCCCTCATTGAAATGTACTCGATGCCCAACGGAGTGCAGGACCCCGGCGCTGAAGAAGAAGGGAGCGGGGCGAGAGCGGCGAGGAGCATTTGGAAGCCGAGGAGGACGAGGAGAGCGATGAATCGACCGATGAGGAAGAAGTCGACTCGCCTCCTCGCAGGGAGAGGAGGTCCAAGCACACTCATGACCCGGCATGCTCTCCGGACTTGGTGGCTGCGCCGATCGGGCAATCCTCGAAGCGCCCCAGGACGTCTTCCCCGACGTCGACTGAGAAGCCTCCAAAGCAATCCAAGGTCGCGCCGCTTTCAGCGCCGAAAGTGCTGAAAGCCATCTCTTCCAAACCGCCCAAAGCTTTGCCTCGGATCAAAGTGACCGTTCCTACTATCTCCGGGTAACCATCTGACTTGTCCTTTATGTGGATTCAATTAGCTGGATGTAACCAGTTGAATGCGGGCCTTTGCAGTGCTGCTACGTCAGGGACCTCTTCATACCAGTACTGGGACGAGGAAATGGAGGATGCGGTGACCTCTAACCCAGGTATGAACTCTTGCAATTTCGAATCTTGATCCTTTTAGCGTCGAGTGGTTCACTTGGGGTTGAATGTTCTGTCTTGCAGCTCCACCCAACATCATTGACCTTCTGGACAACAATGAAGATGTGGCTCCTAAGCCTAGGAAGAGCAAGAAGGTAACAGCTGGCAGGGTGGCTCGGCAGGAATCAACTGCAATGCCTCCCGTCTGTCAGGCTGAAGATGCGGGCAGGGCCGCTGTGACGTTCGCTGCACCCTTGCCGAGTGGGCACGCCACGTGGTCGATCACGCCTGTGGTTCCTTCAACTATCCAACTCCACACCGCGGAGCCTCAAGCAGCTGCACCTGGGTCGTCTGCACATTTTTTCACCAGCTACCCCGTCCCAGACAACCAGTCGGAAGCGGCTGCAGAAGCCATCCGACAGGATGATATGATGATGGAGCGGGTGAAGATAGTGCACAAGAGCAGTCAGGCTGCCTATGATGCTAGTGCCGCTCTCCGGGCCAACGTCGAGGTGAGTAGACTTTCCAACTATTTTTGTTCTCGAAAAATCTTCTTCTGCACAATCTCATGTTGTTCGCGTTGAATTAGAGCACCCACTGGATGTTGCTGTCATTTTTGGTAGTTTCGCTCTTCCACTGTCACATCCCTAGAATTTGGTTGCAGAAAGTGGCTTTGCATCCATGCATCATGTTTAAATTCAAGAAAACTTGAATTGAGGAAGTTTGAAAGCCTCAAAATTTTAATTAAAAGAAGGGCAAATAACCCTGGAAAATGCATGCAATGTTTCCAAAATGCTCTTCAATGATGTTTAATATTTTTGGCAAGGGTTTTGGTCCAAACCAAAAATATGGAACATTTTTGAGGAATTATTTTGGCCATTTGGATTTAAATCAATAAATATTTGAGTTGGATTTAATTCCTCTATAAAAGAATTGCAAGTCCAACAATTCTGAAAAAAAACCTATGAGTGGCTTTGAATATATTGCATCAAGCCACATAAATATTTTCAAAAGCTAATAAATGATTTGGGCTGTGAACCAAATCAAAACAAAACAAAATAAATAGAAAACTGAAATAGATTAAGAGAGAGAGAAGGATTACCTGGCGCTAACCTACAGCCCAGAGGCCCACTACTGTGCAGCCCAGCCCACCAGGGGCATACCTGTCTTCAACCTCTGGCCAGCACGGTGCCGCCCACGACACCCTGGGACCCCCTTTGCTTCTCCCTTGCTCTCTGGACCTCTCTTCCCTCGCTCTTCTGCTTTCTTCCCCTAGCAGAGCTCGCCGTCGCTGCTCGTCACCACCGCGGCCACCGTGCCCCCCTTGCCTATCCAGCTCGTCGCCGAGGTCCGCCATGCCCCAAAGCCCCTCTACGACGAAGATGAAGACCCCAGGAGCCCTGCAGCGTCGCCACCACCACCATCTCCGTCCCCTGCCTTGGCGGCCGCCGTTGCATGATTCGCCGCTTGACGGTCGTTCCCGAGCCCGCTGAAACCACCGCCGGCCCCACTGTGAGCTCGTCTGCCTTTTTCCCTCGCTCCTGTGCTCAGCTTCTCTTCGTAGCCGCCATTTCGCCGATGACCGAACTCCGGCCGCCGCTAACCTCGCCGCCGCCATCGCAACAGGCCATCCCCGACGGCCCAACGGCCTCCCCTAGACGCGCACGGGCCTGGGCTTCCTCCTGGTGCCCTCGCCCGCCATCCCCGTGGCCTGCCGAGCGGGCTCCGCCGTGACTTGAGGTCGCCGGCGACTAATCACCGGCAGTGCTGACGTGGCAAGTCATTAGCCACTAATGACGCCCGAACTAACCCTTAGACTCACTGCCATGTGGGCCCCTGTACCTGTTTAGGTTAGTTTTATTTTCTGTTTAGATTAATTCATAAATAGTGGGACCCACGCGTCGGAATTGACCTACTGACGTGGCCATTGACTAGTTCCACATGTCTGTGACCCTAACTAGCACCGTGACACTGACTAGTGGGACCCACTAGTCAGGTTTGACTTGGACCTTCTCCGTTGACCTGCTGATGTCACACCGATGTCATGCTGACGCAGTAATAGGCTTTTCTGGATTTATTTTTTCAGGAAATTTCAGAAAATAACCAAAACTTGTAAAATTCATAGAAATTCAACCGTAACTCCAAATGAAATAATTTATATATGAAAAATTATCAGAAAGATCCAATCTATTCATTTATGCTACTTTCATGCATGATCAACCAACTTATACCTACTGTATAAGTGAAAACATGATAATGGCATTTTAAATGCTAAATATGGAGTTTGCATATGAACCCTTGGTCCATATGGACTACATTTAAATTGTTGCTAGATGCATTAGTGCAAATCAGAACATTATTGCCATGTCACATTCATGCATCATATTGCTGCATTGCATTGATTGTGTTTCCTCTCTGTTGCCGGTGTTTGTCCCCTCTCAGTAGATGATGTTCCGATGAATTGATCGATGACACCGATGAAGAACTAACTATCTTCTGAAGTGCCAGGCAAGCAAAACCCCCTTGTTCATTCCGATACAATCCCACTCTCTCGCTCATGCTCTCTTTTACTGCATTAGGACAACAACGTTACAACTGTTACATGCTGCGGTAGCTGAACCCCTTTCCTCTGCATGACCTGTCATTGCCATAGTAAATAGATGAAACCCACTAGCATGAGTAGGAGTTGTTTGAGCCCTGATGTGCCGACTCATTCATGCTTGTTTGTCATGCCTGCTACTGCTTAGAGTTGAGTCAGGTCTGATTCATCGGGAATGAATTCGAATGTGGTGAACATGTCCTACTATTGAGAGCTAAGTGTGTGAACACGATTTGGTAAAGGTAGCGGTGAGAGGCCATGTAGGAGTACATGGTGGGTTGTCTCATTGGAGCCGTCCTCAGGAACTGAGTTCTGTGTTTGTGATCCATGAACAGTTACTACCACACATTGGGTTCCGGTAACTCGGCCCCTCTCGGCTTATTAATCAACTCGATCTCTGTCCAGGAGTTGCAATTAGTTTCTGCTGTTTGTAGGTAGTGTTAGTCGTCTACCAAGTGGCACCTGGTACAGGTGGGCTTGGGACAGACTAGGCACAGTGGCACGGTGTACCAAGTGGCACCTGGATGGTGGGCTTGGGAACCCTGCACACATCGTTTGGGGCCGTGAGCGACACCCCGGCCGGATCTCCTTGCGGATGGAACCCGAATAGGCAATAAACCTGGACTGGAGACTTTTTCGTTAGTCAGGTCGTGGCCGACTCCCTCGCCCGGCTTCCGCTTGAAGGTTGCCGAGGTACATGACGTGTACAGGGCGATAAGTGGCGAGAGCGTGTGTGAAGAAGTACACCCCTGCAGGGTAATCATTATCTATTCGAATAGCCGGATTCCTCGGATATGGAAACTTGGACCGCTTGCATAGTTCATAGACAAGTGGAAGTGGATACTCTAAAACTCACAAGATAAGCGTGAGTGCTATGGATGGCGTTCTCGCAGGGAGACGGGCGTGGATCCATAGTTGTGTATTGGTATGGTGAATATGTGGACTTGTGTGCGCCACTTCAAAAGAGTTGCTTGCAGTCGTAGTTCAGGTTAGCCACTGAGTCAAAGCTGGCTTGCTGCAGTTAAACTCCACCACCCCCTTTGTTGATACCGATGCATATGTAGTTAGTTCTGATGTAAGTCTTGCTGAGTACAATTGTACTCACGTTTGCTTAATTTATGTTTTTACAGAGAGACTTCAGTCTCGCTAGTAGTTCCGCATGGACTTCGACGTTTAGCTTGATACCTCAGCTACGATCTTGTGCCCTCAGCAGGATCTGGTAGATAGTCAGGCTTCTCAGCCTTCTTCATTTGTAGTTGTCTGTACTCAGACAAGTTAAGCTTCGGCATGTGCTTGTTGCTTGTATGCTCTGTATGTTGGGTCATGAGACCCATGTTTGTAATATCTCCCTCCTCGGAGCCTAAGGAAGAAATACTTGAGTCGTAGAGTTATGTTGTGATGCCATGTTGTATTTACACATGTCGAGCATATTGTGTGTATGATTGAAATGCTTGGTATGTGTGGGATCCGACAACCTAGTTGTTTATCCTTGGTAGCCTCTCTTATGGGGAAATGTAGTCTTGTGCTTCCATGAGCCATAGTAGTCCGCTACAGCCCGGTTCACCGGAGTCCTGCTAGCCCAGCACTACTGCTCAGGACACTTGACTGGCCGGCATGTGTTTCACTTCGTTCCCGTGTCTGTCCCTTCAGGGAAATGTCATGCGGTGATATCCGGAGTCCTGCCTAGCCTGCTACAGCCCGGGTTACCGGAGTCCTGTTAGCCTAGTGCTACAGCCCGGATTCACACGCTGCTGACCAACATGCTCGAAGTTGATTCATGTATGCCTGTCCCCATGGGTTAGTGCCGCTTTGGGTTCACGACTAGCCATGTCGGCCCGGGTTCTCTGTCATATGGATGCTAGCGACACTATCATATACGTGAGCCAAAAGACGCAAACGGTCCCGGGCCCTGGTAAGGCGACACCCGTGGGCATACCGTGCGTGAGGCCGGAAAGTGATATGAGGTGTTACCAGCTAGATCAATGTGAGTTGGAATCGGGGTCCTGACAGTTTTGGTATCAGAGCCTGAGTGCCTGTAGGATTACCAAGCCAAACTGGTCGAAGTCGTGTCTAGAAATGCTTTAGCTATGTAAGGGAATTGATTGTGGAAGGGAACGTAAGGCTCTTTTTACTCCTTATCCTCATGACCTTCTGATCTGAGTCATCTTATCTTTTCTACGGGGTTAAGAACTAGTATTCTCTTCTATCTCTCAGGATGACGTGTTACTAAATCGTAGTTGTCTAGGATTGTTGAGTTCAAGCCTCAGTTCAGTTCCTACTACTTCCGTATGTTGACCGTTGATCCCGGAACTTTGATATTGTGATGTTGAGTGGTTATGCCACCATTTTGCAGGATGTCTCAAATCTTTTGAGCATTTACAGCCGTTATGCTGTCCGAGTCATCCCAGGTTTCTAAATAGTCTGATGCATTTGCAAATCCCTTCTTTCCGTTCCGATGTCCTTTTGGGCCAGGTTAAGCACACCAATCGGTCTGTTGAGGTACTCCATTACCTTAACATATTTGTTGGAGCTATTATTATGACCCTTGGTGTCTTAGAGGATCACCTAGTAATCTAGCCATGTTTTGTATCCCCAGCATGATAATTCTGGCCATCATTCTTGAAAGCATCCCGTGATGCCATCTAGTTTAGTAGGTATTCTATCCATGGGTTCCTGAAACCCATGAGTCATCCTGAACATCTCTGTTGATAGTGTTTGCTCGTTCCTTTAGGATATTAGTAACCTTTGCGATAGTCCTCAAGGTCCGTGGTAAATCCTTCTTTCAATACCATGCACTGCTTGTGGCAGAAGTTCTTTTGAACCAAAAGATCACAACCAGAGTGCTCTTGATGAGTTCTCCATTCTACATTGTGACTCTGCCAGTTGTACCTTTCTGCATGGGTTATCTGGAAGAAATATGTTGGATTTGTTCGACATACTAATCCATGCGTCCACAACTCAATAAAAATTTATATGTTCCTTGAGTTGTCCCCCCCTTTAGTTGTATTCCGACCTTAGCCTATCACTTGTTAGCCAAGAGTATGTGTTCATTCGTGTTTATCAGTGCCTATTATTCTTGTGGTCCGTCGAGCCGTTCTATTTCAAAATGACTAGGAGAAACCAACTCTAGTACCTCATCCATATCTAGGATTGGGTCAAAGTAGTTGTATTCCGCAGATCAAAATGCCAATCCAGCTTTGATTCTGTTCTACCTTGAAGTATTGCCCTCTTGATGCCAGAAATGTCATGATAATTGCACCAACTCTTATAAATTCTTGTTGCAGTGATACTTCTTGCCATCATTGTTCATTCTCGGTTTCCATGTTATTGTAACCGGAATGCCGACAAGTGAATTGTGATGTGTGAAATCAATACTCCTAGCAACCCTTTGCTTGGTAGTTAATGGACATTAATATCATTCTTAGTGTGCTGATTATTGAATCATCACCCTAAGGTTGATCGTGCTACCTAGTCCTTATTTCCTGGTGCACTCTTTGATCAATGAGTTAGGATTGTATCAATCCCTCGCTCTTCCTGATCATATCGTCTTGCCCTGGAAAGAAAGTTTGCTCTCGAGCTTAGTAACATATCGGTGCTTCGTGATTGTCCGGATATCTTCACGGAAGTATCACTAGGTCGTCCCCTGACCGATATGTGGAGTTCGTGATCAAGTTGGTTTCTTGTAAACTAGCCATTCTCCAAGAATCTGTGTTGGATACCCCCGAGCTAGTTGGTTAAGCTAAACAACAACTTGGAGAGTTGGAAGATAAAAGCTTGTCTGACTTAGTTCATATCTAAGGGATATCCTTGTGTTTGTGTGTGTTAATTGAAGAAAGACGATATCTTCATCAATTGGTCCTCGTGATCAGTTGTTGGATATATTGTCTTGTCCAAACTTTTATTTGAGTGTGGGCTATCCTCAAATCAAATCAGAACCAACGATGTTCGTAATGTTGTCTTACTCGAGGTTTATCCCTCGGGCATACACCATTACATCCTTTGGTCTGACCAGTGCTACCACCTTGTTCACATAGTCATGGAATTCCATCTTCATGGGAACCTGGATGAATTGTTGTTGAGCCCATCGACGACATCCTTATCTTGTCCATGATTCATGTCGAACACCTAGGTAATGTTGGAAACTTTTATAAGCATTATCTTCATGTCCCGTCCATGAAGCATATGTTCGGATGAAAGAAGTGACTTCCTCAAATACATGTGCATTTGATGCAAGTTGCTGCCGTGAATTCAAGAAAGTCAATGTTGCTTCCTCTGGAACTATCCCAAGTCAGTCATGCGTACGTGCGAAGTATTCTGTGGTTTGGAGACTTGCAACCTTCATTCTATATGTATCCCTAGCACACCAAGCCACTGATTGATTGTTCAAGGAGAAGAAGTCTCTTCTTAAGAGCAAGACTTATGCAAAGACTTCGAAACCCTTGATGATGGTTCCTGACCAGAATTCGATAGTGTTTTATTATAAGACTACTATGTGGTCATTCTTGTCTTGGACAACATGCTCACATGTGTGTTGCAGAACCAGCTCATGTTTTGGAGCTTGCTATCGTAGTTCATCTCCCGAGAGTCTCGCAACGTTATCTCGTCGACTTGTGTTGCTACCCTTCTTTTCTAGACATGTTGTCAAAAAAAATCATGTTACCAGTCAGATCTGAATCTCAGGCAGATATGATGGCTGGAACATCTCCAAGATCTATGATGTAGGTCCCGACGAGGTTGATGCTCTGGCCGACACACCTAACCAGAAGATCTATCATTGTAGTATCTTGATTGAGCTATTTGACCATCTTCTCCATGAGGACTTAGTGTGACCTATTCTTGAAGTTGTTCCTTAGGGATCCTTGTGCTCTCAGTTTCTTCGATGATTCTATAACCATTGGAACGTTGGAAACACTCTCGACTGTTGAGTTCTTCCCCAGTTACCAGAATCATTCCCAACATTTGCATTTTGTTCCCAGCTTGCACCCCAGTAGTTTTTATTCAGGATCATCTTCAAAAGTGGACTTACCATGGGTCCCATCCATTTCCAATGATAAGCTAGAAATCATCCATTGTGTTGTCTTCAACAAGGTAGTCCACATCATCCATCCTTGTCGGAGTATGCCATTCTTTCGAACCCCTTCCAACAATCGATTGTGATTACCTTAGGCTGGTATGAAGAGTTTTAATGATCTATGGATCAAAAGTAATTCTTTTTGCCACCTAAGGAAATAATTCTACGAGTCACCTCCCCTAAGGTGCCCCATTATAGAATCATGGTGATTATTTCATCGCTATCTTGAGATCTTGCCCCACCCATTTCAGCGTGGGATTTTTGCCTACCAGTAGAACCTTGTCATCTACCTCTTTCCATCACTCCTAATGTGTGCTTCTCGTCTCAGCTCGTGAGATGTATCTATGGCTCATTACGTGAGTTAATCCTGAGTTGCTCGATCTTCGAGAAAATTGATCCCTCTAGAGTTTCACCTTTCCTCTCGTTGCCATGTTGGTTGGAGTTCTCAGAGCAGGACATTGAGACAATGATGGTGATCGAATCAACGCTCTAAAAGCAGGCAGTTGGATCGAGAAGATCGTGTTAGCTTTGTGTCCCCGATGTCTTCTTACCTCACGTCTTGAATCTCGGGACGAGATTCTCGTTTAGTGGGGGTGAGTTGTCACAGCCCTAGAATTTGGTTGCAGAAAGTGGCTTTGCATCCATGCATCATGTTTAAATTCAAGAAAACTGGAATTGAGGAAGTTTGAAAGCCTCAAAATTTTAATTAAAAGAAGGGCAAATAACCCTGGAAAATGCATCCAATGTTTCCAAAATGCTCTTCAATGATGTTTAATATTTTTGGCGAGGGTTTTGGTCCAAACCAAAAATATGGAACATTTTTGAGGAATTATTTTGGCCATTTGGATTTAAATCAATAAATATTTGAGTTGGATTTAATTCCTCTATAAAAGAATTGCAAGTCCAACAATTCTGAAAAAAACCTATGAGTGGCTTTGAATATATTGCATCAAGCCACATAAATATTTTCAGAAGCTAATAAATGATTTGGGCTGTGAATCAAATCAAAACAAAACAAAATAAATAGAAAAGTGAAACAGATTGAGAGAGAGAGAAGGATTACCTGGCGCTAACCTACAGCCCAGAGGCCCACTACTGTGCGGCCCAGCCCACCAGGGGCATACCTATCTTCAACCTCTGCCTACTGGCAGAGGCAAGCCGAGCACGACACCCGCGCGTGCCGGCACGCAGCTGCCTGCCTGGCCTCCCATGGCCAGCGCGGTGCCGCCCACGACACCCTGGGACCCCCTCTGCTTCTCCCTCGCTCTTTGCACCTCTCTTCCCTCTCTCCTCTGCTTTCTTCCCCTAGCGGAGCTCGCCGTCGCAGCTCGTCACCACCGCAGCCACCGAGCCCCCCCCCTTGCCTATCCAGCTCGTCGCCGAGGTCCGCCATGCCCCGAAGCCCCTCTACAACGAAGATGAAGACCCCGGGAGCCCCACAGCGTCGCGACCACCACCATCTCTGTCCCCTGCCTTGGCGGCCGCCGTCGCACGATTCGCCGCTTGCCAGTCGTCCCCGAGCCCACTGAAACCACCGCCGGCCCCGCTGTGAGCTCGTCTGCCTTTTTCCCTCGCTCCTGTGCTCAGCTTCTCTCCGTAGCCGCCATTTCGCCGACAACCGAACTCCGGCCGCCGCTAACCTCGCCGCCGCCGTCGCAACAGGCCATCCCCGATGGCCCAGCGGCCTCCCCTAGACGCGCACGGGCCTGGGCTTCCTCCTGGTGCCCTCGCCCGCCATCCCCGTGGCCTGCCGTGCGGGCTCCGCCGCGACTTGAGGTCGCCGGCGACTAATCGCCGGCAGTGCCGACGTGGCAAGTCATTAGCCACTAATGACGGCCTAACTAACCCTTAGAGTCACTGCCATGTGGGCCCGTGTACCTGTTTAGGTTAGTTTCATTTTCTGTTTAGATTAATTCATAAACAGTGGGACCCACGCGTCAGAGTTGACCTGCTGACGTGGCCATTGACTAGGTCCACATGTTTGTGACCCTAACTAGCACCGTGACACTGACTAATGGGACCCACTAGTCAGGTTTGACTTGGACCGTCTTTGTTGACCTACTGACGTCACACCGACGTCATGCTGACGCAGTAATAGGCTTTTCTGGATTTATTCTTATTCAGGAAATTTCAGAAAATACCCAAAACTTGTAAAATTCGTAGGAATTCAACCGTAACTCCAAATGAAATAATTTATATATGAAAAATTATCAGAAAAATCCAATCTATTCATTTATGCTACTTTCATGCATGATCAACCAACTTATACCCACTGTATAAGTGAAAACATGATAATGGCATTTTAAATGCTAAATATGGAGTTTGCATATGAACCCTTGGTCCATATGGACTTCATTTAAATTGTTGCTAGATGCATTAGTGCAAATCATAACATTATTGCCATGTCACATTCATGCATCATATTGTTGCATTGCATTGATTGTGTTTCCTCTCTGTTGCCGGTGTTTGTCCCCTCTCAGTAGATGACGTTCCGATAAATTGATCGATGACACCGATGAAGAACTATACTATCTTCAGAAGTGCCAGGCAAGCAAAACCCCCTTGTTCATTCCGATACAATCCCACTCTCTCACTCATGCTCTCTTTTACTGCATTAGGACAACAACGTTACAACTGTTACATGCTGCGGTAGCTGAACCCCTTTCCTCTGCATGACCTGTCATTTCCACAGTAAATAGATGAAACCCACTAGCATGAGTAGGAGTTGTTTGAGCCCTGATGTGCCTACTCATTCATGCTTGTTTGTCATGCCTGCTACTGCTTAGAGTTGAGTCAGGTCTGATTCATCGGGGATGAATTGGAATGTGGTGAACATGTCCTACTGTTGAGAGCTAAGTGTGTGAACACGATTTGGTAAAGGTAGCGGTGAGAGGCCATGTAGGAGTACATGGTGGGTTGTCTCATTGCAACCGTCCTCAGGAACTGAGTTCTGTGTTTGTGATCCATGAACAGTTACTACCACACATTGGGTTCCGGTAACTCGGCCCCTCTCGGCTTATTAATCAACTCGATCTCTGTCCAGGAGTTGCAATTAGTTTCTGGTGTTTGTAGGTAGTGTTAGTAGTCTACCAAGTGGCATCCGATACAGGTGGGCTTGGGACAGACTAGGCACAGTGGCACGGTGTACCAAGTGGCACCCGAATGGTGGGCTTGGGAACCCTGCACACATCGTTTGGGGCCGTGAGCGACACCCCGGACGGATCTCCTTGCGGATGGAACCCGAATAGGCGATAAACCTGGACTGGAGACTTGTTGGTTAGTCAGGTCGTGGCCGACTCCCTCGCCCGGCTTCCGCTTGAAGGTTGCCGAGGTACATGACGTGTACAGGGCGATAAGTGGCGAGAGCGTGCGTGAAGAAGTACACCCCTGCAGGGTAATCATTATCTATTCGAAAGCCGGATTCCTCGGATATGGAAACTTGGACCCCTTGCATAGTTCATAGACAAGTGGAAGTGGATACTCTAAAACTCACAAGATAAGCGTGAGTGCTATGGATGGAGTTCTCGCAGGGAGACGGGAGCGGATCCATAGTGGTGTATAGGTATGGTGAATATGTGGACTCGTGTGCGCCACTTCCAAAGAGTTGCTTGCAGTCGTAGTTCAGGTTAGCCACTGAGTCAAAGCTGGCTTGCTGCAGTTAAACTCCACCACCCCCTTTGTTGATACAGATGCATATGTAGTTAGTTCTGTTGTAAGTCTTGCTGAGTAAAATTGTACTCACGTTTGCTTAATTTATGTTTTTGCAGAGAGGCTTCAGTCTCGCTAGTAGTTCCGCATGGACTTCGACGTTTAGCTTGATACCTCAGCTACGATCATGTGCCCTCGGCAGGATCTGGTAGATAGTCAGGCTTCTCAGCCTTCTTCATTTGTAGTTGTCTGTACTCAGACAAGTTGAGCTTCCGCATGTGCTTGTTTCTTGTATGCTCTGTATGTTGGGTCATGAGACCCATGTTTGTAATATCTCGCTCCTCGGAGCCTAAGGAATAAATACTTGAGTCATAGAGTTATGTTGTGATGCCATGTTGTATTTACACATGTCGAGCATATTGTGTGTATGATTGAAATGCTTGGTATGTATGGGATCCGACAACCTAGTTGTTTATCCTTGGTAGCCTCTCTTATGGGGAAATGTAGTCTTGTGCTTGCATGAGCCATAGTAGTCCGCTACAGCCCGGTTCATCGGAGTCCTGCTAGCCTAGCACTATTGCTCAGGACACTTGACTGGCCGGCATGTGTTTCACTTCGTTCCTGTGTCTGTCCCTTCGGGGAAATGTCACGCGGTGACATCCGGAGTCCTGCCTAACCTGCTACAGCCCGGGTTACCGGAGTCCTGTTAGCCCAGTGCTATAGCCTGGATTCACACACTGCTGACCGACATGCTCGAAGTTGATTCATGTATGCCTGTCCCCATGGGTTAGTGCCTCTTTGGGTTCACGACTAGCCATGTCGGCCCGGGTTCTCTGTCATATGGATGCTAGCAACACTATCATATACATGAGCCAAAAGACGCAAACGGTCCTGGGCCCTGGTAAGGTGACACCCGTAGGCATACCGTGCGTGAGGCCGCAAAGTGATATGAGGTGTTACCAGCTAGATCAATGTGACTTGGAATTGGGGTCCTGACATCCACTCGGTCTGGGCGAGTGGGATCAGAACCGGTGGGGGCACGCCAAGTGCACCCACTGGGTGTAGTCCTCGAGACCGCGGTCGACTGCTGGCAGTAGACTATGGTCTGAGTTCTTCTTTTCTTGGCGGTGCAATTGTTCTTTCTCTCTCTCTTTTTTACTCCTTGCACTCGACTCCGGTGGGCCGAGCGAGTGGGATCAGAACCGGTGGGGGCACGCCAAGTGCACCCACTAGGTGTAGTCCCCGAGACCGCGATCGACTGCTGGCAGTCGACAGGGGTCTGAACAGCTTGTTGTCCACTTCTTTAGGTTTTATTCATTCGGAAATGAACTGCTTTCGAACCTATCGATTGACCTGTCTCTTGCCTCTTGTAGAAGTCTTGTACTCTTATCTCCAAGTTTGCCGAACTCGAAGAGAAGCAGAGGTAACTCGACTTAGACTTGGAATTGGCTCAGCGAAATCTGAAAAAAGCTCAAGACGAGGCCGCTGGTATGGAAGGTAACTGATTGCTGACTGAATTTCAATATATCTCTTTGATCTCTTTTTTGATTCGATTATTTCTTTTGCAGAGAAAATGAAGTTGGCTCTTGACAAGAAGGACTCGAACCTCGCCGTCGCGCAAAAAGCAGCCCAAGACAAAAGCGCTCTCGCAGAGAAGAAGCTTGCTTCAGTCGGAACGCTTGAAGGAGAGGTGACTAGACTGACATCTTGTCTTAATGAAGCTAACCGCGAAGTGACCAGCCTGAAGAAGGATAAGGTCGCCCTGAATGAAAAGTTGGAGTCTGCGATCCACAAGAGGAACGACACAGAAGCCTATCTGAGGACCCTCGCCAAGAAGCTTTATCTAGTGCTGGGAGGTATCTCTTTTAATACGATTGTGTTGATGTTTGCCATCGGATTTTGCTCGGTTGATTGAACTGACTCTTGGCCGCAGAACTTTGTCAAGACTTTGACAAAGAAACTGGGAGGGTCGAGACGGGCCTGGACCCTATCGCTTCCCCGGTCTGCGACGAAACTGCGATGAACGTGCTCCGACTGGAGTCCCGTATCACCAGCGCCACAAGCTACCTCGCACGCCTGAAGGAGGTTGTCTCTCGAATCGACTCGACGCTTTGGCCGGAGGTGATGCTTCAGAATGATCTGGAATCTCTGATGACTCGACTGAACGAGATCCCTGACCGAGTGCAAGAATGGAAGCAATCCTCCGCCCGGTGTGGTGCTGAGGTGGCGCTGTCCCTGGTGCGAGTCCATTCCAGTCCTTCATGGAGACTTTCATTGCTGCTACCACTCGGATCGCTGATGGGATCGATCTGGACTCATTCGTGGAGCCTGCCAGTCCTCCTCCGGCTGAGTGAACAATCTTATGAAACTTGGATACACTTTAAATTTGCCTCGGAATGTCGAGTGGTTTCTGTAACCGTTAAACTCCTTCGGGCTTGGTGCCCGAGTACTTTTGATTCGCTGCTTGGAACCTTTCAGTATTTATCTGAATTTGGTTTATCTCCGAATGTGCTTGTGTTTGCCTTCGGATGGACTTTGCTTGCTGCACCTCTTCATCCTTGCGGATAGGGATGGAGTGGACGTTGTATTTGTGCCGCAGCTTCGAAGGAGAAGGTGGCAGTCGACCTGCACCTCGTCGTCCTTGCGGATAGGGATGGAGCGGACGTTGTATTTGTGTCGCAGCTCCGAAGGAGAAGGTGGCAGTCGACCTGCACCTCGTCGTCCTTGCGGATAGGGATGGAGCGGATGTTGTATTTGTGCCGTAGCTCCGAAGGAGAAGGTGGCAGACGACCCGCACCTCATCGTCCTTGCGGATAGGGATGGAGCGGACGTTGTATTAGTGCCGTAGCTCCCAAGAAGAAGGTTGCAGTCGACCTGCACCTCGTCGTCCTTGCGGATAGGGATGGGTCTTAAACTTAGGCGAGTACTGAACTGCAGCTAAGCCCCCCGAGTGGGAGGATTGCTCTCCACTCGGTAGGATTTTTCCAAACTTAGGCGAGTGCTGGACTGCGGTTAAGCCTCTCAGTGAGAGAACTTAGGTGAGTGCTCGACTGCAGCTACGCCCCGAGTGGGCGGACTGCTCTCCACTCGGTAGGATTTTTCAAACTTAGGCGAGTGCTGGACTGCCATTAAGCCTCTAAGTGAGAGAACTTAGGCGACTGCTCGACTGCAGCTAAGCCCCCGAGTGGGAGGACTGTTATCCGCTCAGTAGGATTTTTTTCAAACTTAGGCGAGTGCTGGACTGCCCTTAAGCCTGTAAGTGAGAGAACTTAGGC
>NC_041390.1:29084756-29099463 GCF_002162155.2 Triticum dicoccoides
CATTAAGCCTCTTAGTGAGAGAACTTAGGCGAGTGCTCGACTGCAGCTAAACCCCCGAGTGGGAGGATTGCTCTCCACTTGGTAGAATTTTTCCAAACTTAGGCGAGTGCTGGACTGCCGTTAAGCCTCTTAGTGAGAGAACTTAGGCGAGTGCTTGACTGCAGCTAAGCCCCCGAGTGGGAGGATTGCTCTCCACTCGGTGGGATTTTTTCAAACTTAGGCGAGTGCTGGACTGCCATTAAGCCTCTTAGTGAGAGAACTTAGGCAAGTGCTCACCTGCAGCTAAGCCCCCGAGTGGAAGGATTGCTCTTCACTTGGTAGGATTTTTTCGAACTTAGGCGGAATGGATTCACGACTAAGCCCACCCACTGGGGGATTTCATGAGTAAATAAGAACAACACAATCGAATGAGAGAACCGTAAGCTCTTGTCTTTGATAAACGAATTACAAAAGGTGTTGCTTATTACATTTTATTCGAACGAGTGTTTAAGTATAAAAGGGGCGGGGCAGCTCCGTGTTCCAAGCCCGTGGCTTGTCTTTCTGATGCTCGATACTGTAAAGATGGTATGCTCTGTTGTGGAGAACTTTGGTGATGATGAAGGGGCCTTCCCAAGTTGGAGCGAGCTTGTGTGGTTTCTGCTGCTCCACTCGAAGAACCAAGTCTCCTTCTTGACAGGCCCGACCCCTCACATTCCTGGCGTGGAACCGACGCAAATCTTGCTGATAAATGGTCGAGCGGATCAAGGCCATCTCTCTTTCCTCCTCTAAGAGATCGACTGAATCTTGCCGGGCCTGCTCTGCTTCTGCTTCGAAGAAGAGTTCAACTCGGGGTGTGTTGTGGAGCAAGTCACTTGGGAGGACAGCGTCGGCTCCATAGACTAAGAAGAAAGGAGTTCTTCTAGTAGACCGATTAGGAGTTGTCCTTAAACCCCATAGAACTGACGGAAGTTCATCAACCCAAGCACCTGTTGCGTGTTTGAGATCACGCATCAGTCTGGGCTTCAGTCCTTTGAGAATTAGGCCATTGGCTCTTTCTGCTTGTCCGTTCGACTGCGGGTGAGCAACAGAAGCATAGTCGACTCGAGTGCCCTGAGAGGCGCAGAAAATTCTGAACTCATCAGAATCGAAGTTCGATCCGTTGTCTGTGATGATGCTATGTGGGACTCCATATCGGACGTTAATTCTCTGATAAAACTGACAGCGGTGCTAGCGTCAAGGTTCTTGATGGGTTTGGCTTCGATCCATTTGGTAAACTTGTCGACTGCAACGAGCACGTGAGTGAATCCGCTTCTGCCGGTCCTCAGCGGTCCAACCATATCCAGTCCCCAAACAGCGAAGGGCCAGACGAGGGGGATGGTCTTCAGGGCTGATGCTGGCTTGTGAGACATATCGGAGTAAAATTGACAGCCTTCACATCTGTCGACTATATCTTTCGCCATCTCATTTGCTCATGGCCAATTGAATCCAGCTCGGTATGCTTTAGCCACGATGGCCCGAGAGGACGCATGGTGACCACAGGTCCCCGAGTGGATGTCATTGAGGATCATTCGACCTTCTTCTGGTGTTATGCACTTCTGACCGACTCCAGTCACACTTTCTCTGAACAACTGCCCTCTTATCACAGTAAAAGCTTTAGATCGGCGGGCGATTTGTCGAGCTTCTTCTTCATCCTCTGGGAGCCCTTTCCTGAGGATGTACACAATGTAGGGCACCGTCCAGTCGGGAGTAATGGCTAGAACCTCCATGATTAGGTCGACCACAACTGGGACCTTGACATCAGTCAGATCCGTGGCGCTCTTGGGTTGTGGAGGCTCTTCAATGAAAGGGTCTTCCTGAACTGTCGGCGTGTGAATATGCTCCAAGAACACATTGCTATGAATGGCCTCTCTCTTGGAACCTATCTTTGCCAATTAATCGGCTGCTTGATTTTTCAATCGGGGGATGTGGTGGATTTCTAACCCCTCGAACTTCCTCTCAAGCTTTCTCACCGTGTTGCAGTAACCAGTCAAGGCTGGGCTTCTGACGTCCCACTCCTTCATCACTTGATTAACTACCAAATCTGAGTCGCCATAGACCATGAGGCGACGGACGCCGAGTGAGATGGCCATACGCAACCCATACAGGAGTGCTTCATACTCTGCTTCATTGTTGGAGGAATCAAAGTGAATCTGGAGGACATATCTGAGCTTGTCTCATCGGGGGGATACCAGAACTACTCCAGCACCAGAACCGTTCAACATCTTGGATCCGTCGAAGAACATGGTCCAGTGCTCTGAGTGAACTTGAGTCAGCAGTTGCTCTTCGATCCACTCGGGAGGAAATCAGCTATTGCTTGGGACTTGATAGCTTTCTTTGCCTCAAACTTAATATCCAAGGGAAGGAGTTCAATCGCCCATTTTGCCACTCGACCAGTTGCATCCCTGTTGTGCAGAATCTCTGACAATGGAGTGTCCCTGACGACTGTAACAGAGTGATCTGAGAAGTAGTGTGCAACCTTCTTCGTGGTGATGTAAACTCCATAGACAAGCTTCTGATAGTGAGGATATCTCTGCTTTGACGGGGTCAGGACTTCAGAAATATAATAAACTGGGCGTTGAACTTTGTATGCTTTTCCTTCTTCTTCCTACTCGACCATAAGTACTATACCGACGACTTATCCAGTGGCTGCTATATAAAGCAAAAGAGGCTCTTTGCTGATTGGAGCAGCAAGCACCGGCTGGGTGGAAAGCAGGGCTTTTAGCTCTGCAAATGCTGTATCAGCTTCTAGAGTCCACTCGAATGCATCTGATTTCTTCATCAGTCGGTAAAGAGGTAGGGCCTTTTCACCGAGGTGAGAAATGAATCGACTTAGGGCGGCCAAGCAACCAGTAAGCTTCTGGAAATCATGCACACGCACAGGGCGTTTCATTCGAAGTATAGCGCCTACTTTCTCTGGGTTAGCATCGATTCCTCGTTCGAAAACAAGAAAACCGAGTAACTTTCCGCCTGGAACTCCAAACGTGCACTTTGATGGATTGAGATTGATATCATACCTTCTGAGGTTGGCAAAGGTTTCGGCGAGGTCGGTCAGCAGGTCAGAACCTTTACGTAACTTGACCACAATGTCATCCATGTATGCTTCCACATTTCGACTGATCGGAGTGAGCAGACACTTCTGAATCATTCACATAAATGTGGCTCCAACGTTCTTCAAGCTGAATGGCATTGTGACATAACAGAAGCACCCGAACAGGGTGATAAAAGCTGTCTTTATTTCATCGGGTCCGTATAGACGGATCTGGTGGTACCCGGAGTAGGCATCCAAAAAGGACAAACGCTCGCACCCAGCAGTCGAGTCAACTATCTGATCGATGCGAGGGAGAGGGAAGTGATCTTTCAGGCAGGCCCGATTGATATGCTTGAAATCGATGCACATGCAGAGTGAGTCATCTTTCTTTGGGACCATGACAACATTGGCTAACCACTCGGAGTGGTAAATCTCTCGGATAAACTCAGCTGCCAAAAGCCGAGCCACCTCTTCGCCGATTGCTTTTCTTTTCTGGACGGCGGACCATCGAAGATGCTCTTCGAATGGTTTCACTTTCGGGTCGACTCACAAACGATGCTCAGCCAGTCCCCTGGGAACACCTGGCATGTTAGAAGGCCTCCATGCAAAGATTTCCCAGTTCTCACGGAGGAACTGGATGAGCGCTTCTTCCTATTTGGAGTCGAGTGTGGTCGAAATGTGTGTCGGAGCTACATTGGGGTCCGTCGGGTGAATGTGAACAGACTTCTCTCGCTAGATGACTGGAATGTTGAATCTGTGGCTGGCTTCTTGGCTTGCAACAAGTCACTTGGGTCTGCATTTTTCTGGTATTCTTGCAATTCTGCCACGGCCATCTGGGCATCGGCGATCTTTGAGCCCTTCTGGAAACACTCTTCCGCCTTTTTCTGATTACCAGAGATAGTGATCACCCCTCTGGGACCAGGCATCTTCAGTTTGAGGTACACGTAACAAGGTCGAGCCATGAACCATGCATAAGCTGGCCTGCCCAGAATTGTATGATACGCACTCTGAAAATCCACGACTTCAAACATCAACTTCTCTTTGCGGTAATTTTTGGCATCACCAAAAACCACGTTGAGTGCAATCTGACCGAGGGACGCAGCCTTCTTGCCTGGGATGACCCCATGGAAACTCATGTGGCTTTCACCGAGTCTGGACATCGGAATGCCCATTCCTTTCAACGTTTCTACGTACAGAATGTTCAGGCCACTCCCACCGTCCATCAGGACCTTTGTCAGTCGAGTGCCTTCGACCACCGGGTCAACCACCAGCACTTGCCTCCCAGGGGTGGCGATGTGCGCTGGGTGATCAGACTGGTCGAACGTAATGGCAGTCTGCGACCATTTCAAGTAATTGGGTGTCGCCGGAGCGACCATGTTCACTTCTCTGTTGATGACTTTCAATCGACTCTTGTTTTCAACATTAGCAAAAATCATCAGAGTTGAATTCACGTGAGGATAACCATCATCATCTTCCCCTTCACTCTCAGCCTTGTCTGCCTCCTTCTCCTTTTCAGTGGGTTGTTTCTCTTGGAACTGCTGGATCAGGAGCCGACACTGTCGAGTGGTATGCTTCGGGTAAATGAAATTACCTTCTTTGTCTTTTTTGGTGTGGATATGGCACGGCAGATCCAACACGTCATTTCCATCTTGATCTTTTACTTTCTTGGGGTTCCACGGCCCTTTGGGATTCCCCTTTAACTTTCCTTGAACCACAGCCAAGGCCTCACCCGGAGCAGCTGGTTCGGCCTTGCGTTTTTGTTTCCAACTGGAGTTTCCTCCTCCGGCTTCGTGGGCGACTGCCTTGTGCTTGCCACTCCACAGTCGCTCCTCCTCTACACCATTGGCATACTTGGTGGCGATTTCCATCATTCGAGTCAAAGTCATGTTCCCTGTCCGACCGAATTTCAGATTCAACTCTCGGTACCTGGCACCTTCCTTGAAAGCACAAATTGTCTGATGATCAGACACATCTTCCACCATGTGGTGCAGGGTGATCCACCTCTGGATATAATCTCCCAAAGTTTCATTCGGTTTCTGGATGCAACACTGTAATTCCGTCAAACCTGCTGGCCGCTTGCAAGTACCCTCAAACGTTCTGACAAACACTCGGGCGAGATCTTCCCAAGTATAGATACTGCCAGGCGCCAACTGATTCAACCACGCCCTAGCCGAGCCCTCCAACATCAGAGGAAGGTGTTTCATGGCCACCTCATCATTGCTGCCACCAATCTGGACAACTACTCGGTAGTCTTCGAGCCAGGTGTCAGGATTGGACTCTCCGGTGAATTTACTGACTCCAGTCACCAACCTGAAGTTGGGGGAATCACTGCAGCTCTGATAACTCTGTTGAAGCACTCTGGGCCAGAGACATGCACCCTGTTGCTGGTTTGCGGGCCTCTGTCATGGCCATCTCGGGGAGCTCTGTTTCTGTCGACCAAGCCTGGTACGAGAATAGATCTCGCATCAAATCCTGGCTCCCTAGGGTCGGCTGGAATACCTCTTCCGACGCTGTTAGGGCGCCTGTCTTCATGTGGCCACGGCATGTACGACCCACTCCTTGGAGGAGGCATGGGCACTCGACGGCGACCATCGCGATCGGCTCGACGATCATACCGCTCATGGTTTCTGTATTGATCACGCTACTCTCCACGTCCCTCACGCCTCGGGGGCGATCTCGGGCTATGGGCCAACTGGACCGTATCTGCGACCACAGATCTGCTATGGATCCTATCCCGCGACTGAGACATGGCCATATTCTGCTCTCCTGCTGCCCGGAGCAAGGCCCTGATCTGCGTCAGACCTCGGCCAGGTTCTGACTGGGAAGGTTGAATCAACTCTGCTATCCGGGCCGCAACTGCTAGGTTTTGGATCGGCGTTCGGTATACCTGAGTCGGAGGTGGAAAAAGTTGGCGTCGGTTGGACTCAGGAGCACGTTGACGAGCGCGATTGTCGAGTGTGCGCTGTAGGTTCTCCAGCCGAGTGCGCTCAGCCAGATTGGCCAAGCAAGCCTGTTCCAAGGCCTGGGCCTCGGGCATTTCTCCAACTATAGGAGTATGCAGGGCATCCATGTTTCGGCGAAGAAGTTCTTCTCTCTGCTGCGAGGAGAGAGGCTCAGGGCGGTACTCCTCGTGAACGCGCGACGGATCGCCGTTCCCGTCGCCTCCGTCTTCACGATCGAAGCCAGAAGGACCGCGTGGTCCATTGACCATCAGGACTTCCGCTACCGAGTCATTGCTGCCGCACTCGGATGCAGTCTCTATGGAGCCAGTCGACAGGTCGAACAGGTCATAGAGAGACTCGTCGGGCTTGAGCGCCGCGACTTGAGGGGTGGCCGACTGGCGGGCCACCGCATGCTTCACCCACCGTTGAACCCTCGACCGGCCGGTGCGCTTGTTCTGGCGGGTCGCAGGGAGGGGGAAAGCCGTAGGAATCGACTGGTACTGGGTCGACGGTTGCCGCAGGAGGACGCCGCGGACACACGCGTGAAAGTGCGTCGCCCTGCGGGTGGGGAGCGCATCGACATCGAGTGGTGCCTCCTGAAGCCAACTGGAGTCGTCGGCGACAAACACGAGCGCGCTGAGACGGATCTCGCGGCCCTCAGCCAAACCTCCGCCTCGAACCATGATGATGGGGATCGGAAAAACTGCAACTTCTCCAAGAATTCGCTAAGACACCTGCCCCATGGTGGGCGCCAACTGTCGTGGATCTAAGACTGACAGTAGAATGGGGGTAGGTATGAGGAGGCAAGATCCTAGCTATGGAGTAGTTGTACGCACGAGTTTTACGAGTTCAGGCCCTTCTCGGAGGAAGTAACAGCCCTACGTCTCGGTGCCCTGAGGCGGTCGACTGGATTATACGTGTGTGTGTGTGTGTGTGTTTACAAAAGTGCGAACCCCTGTCCCAGAGGAGGGAGGTGGCTTATATAGAGTGTGCCAAGACCCCAGCTCCCCTCCGTTACACAGAGTTCAATGCTCATAAAGGAAAGGCGTTACAGGTAACGTCTACAGTAAATGTCATAAATGCTCATAATGCTATGGTTTAAGTCTTAATCGTTGCAGAGTGGAGGGTTCCTCATCTTCTAGTGGTTGAGTGTCTTCAAGGTGGTCGAGTGAGCGCATCTCCATGGTCGAGTGGATGATGATTTCTCTCCGACTGCTTCTGATTCTTTGTAAATATGTCCTTGGGGAGGGTACGCTGGACAGGTCCATGACCCTACCCTAGGTACATAGCTTCATCAGGGAGAGAAAGACATATCGAGAGTGTGCGTGGTAGGCACAGAGACACAACTAGCAAGTGTGTGTGTGTGTTTGTGTGTGTGTGTTTGAAAGAGGAGTAGATAGATTATTATCAAGATCGATGTGCCACCCTACTCCTTCGGTGCCGGGTAGTGTGTGTGTGTGTTTGAGAGAGAAGCCAGTCGATAGATTAGTATCAAGATCGAGGTGTCACCCTACTCCTTCGGTGTTGGGAAGTGTGGGTGTGTGTGGGGGGGCAGTGACACTCACATATCTCTACTCTTATAAAAAACAGAGTTGGTGATGATGGTATTCCTGCCATCCTGCAATATAGGCCATCCGATTTATATCCGACAGACATGATGGAAAATATGGCAATTTTGCAAAAAGATACCCACACCCCTCTCCACATTTGCAAATAAGGCATTCCCTCGTTCATCCTTTTCTCCCACAAGATAAACTTCTCATACAAATGCATCTTGATGTTCCGTTCAACGCATGGGCATCTTGCTAGTAGAGAGAAGGAGTTTGTGTGACACATATCTAGCTATATCAAGGGATAGATAGATAGCATATGTGTGAGAGACATTATTATACTTTGAGATATTAGTGGCTGTGGGTGGGGAGAATTAAAGGGGTGGGCATGTTAGACATAGAGAGCGTGTGTATTTCTATGTGAGAGACTTGTAGGACGGGGTAGAAAGACGAATTTAACCCTGAAGGGGGGAGAGAAATACGTGAAGTGCGCGTGTGTGATTCCAATGCCCATAGGGAAATGAGATATGTATGCGTGTGAGAGAGATTGCACAATTCATTCACGTATCACTATCTTGCGATCGTGGACGTGCATCGCTTGAACATATGTCAATATCTACTTCGTATTGTGGCCAAAGGTACAATACTGATTCAACGCTATAAAGATTGGACACGCACATATCACATTTTTTCTATTTAAATAAACCTTTTCAGTTGTGCATGCCAAAGTTACAGTGATGTTTCTTCAAACAACCAATGTAGCTATCATGTACATGCACCATTGTTACTCTTGCATTCATATTCATTAGTCTTGGATGATTTAAGTTTCTATTTGGAAGTAATAGATGTAATATTCATATATGAATTCAACGGGTATGCAATTTATGAAATGGAGGCTATGTAATCATATGAGGTAACACTTTTAAGTAGCTGACTACAATATCCATTTCTTTTTGTGCGCCTCTACACTAACACGTCAATGCATTTTGTTTAAAGTAAATAACCAATGGCACTAAATTATCTATTTACACGAGAAATACATAGGCAGAGGGTTTGATCCCTTTTTTGTGAACGCGCCACTACACCCGTATGATTGGTCGCGCCCGTGTGAACGTCCAAGTTATCGGCGCATCATCCCAAGTTATTGTCTTTTTTTGGGGTGGAATTCACACTAGTTATTAACTGCTGACGCGTGCCCTATGTACACAGTCTAGCATGACCTTCCCGCTAGCATGATCCAAAATTAGTTGAAACTGGATACGAACGATCTCGCGGGTGGCAAAATCTCCCGCCTCCTTCTAAAATTTCCGCCACCTTAGTCTTTAGCATGCGAAATACCCCTTTTGTCCTTGTTGCACGGAGACCAACAGTTACAATACCGCCTGTCGTGGTTCTAAGACTGACAGTAGAATAGGGGGTAGGAATGTAGAGGCAAGATCCTAGCTATGGAGGAGTTGTACGCATGAGTTTTATGAGTTCAGGCCCTTCTCGGAGGAAGTAATAGCCCTACGTCTCGGAGCCCAGAGGTGGTCGACTGAATATATGCGTGTGAATTACAGAAAGTGTGAACCACTGTCCCAGAAGAGGGGGTGGCTTATATAGAGTGTGCCAGGACCCCAGCTCCCCTCCGTTACACAAGGTTCAATGCCCATAAAGGAGGAGCGTTACTGGTAACGTCTGAAGTAAAGTGTTGTCAATGCTCATAAAGCTATGGCTTAAACCCTGACTGTTGCAGAGTGGAAGGTTTCTCATCTTCTGGTGGTCAAGTATCTTCTAGGTGGTCGAGTGAGCACATCTTCACGGTCGAGTGGATGATGGTTTCTCTTCGACTACTTATGATTCTTTGTAGAGATGTCCTTGGGGAGGGTATGTTGGACAGATCCATGACCCTACCCTAGGTACATAGCTTCATCATTAGCCCCCGAATGGATCAGGGTTTGAGTGAGGAAGGAGTTGGGGACACTTCCGACCCATTCTTTGTGCCATGAGTATATCTTGTTCTGGACGCCGTCGACTCCTTTCGCAGTCGCCTTGGTCCATTCTTGGTTTTTGTCAAGTGAATTTTTGCGGTAGAATTACGAATGATAATGTAGAGGATGTTTGTCTTCAGTCTGGAAAGTTGCTCTGCTCTCTACAGATTTCGCGGGTTTCAAATTTTGGGAAGTGCGTCAGATGGGCGGAACCGTGCTTATCGGGATGGATTAGGCAAGTCTCCTCGATCCCTGCGCCACCTTTTTCGCCACGTACTACGCGCGCGACTGTTGCAGGATTTGTTTAGATCATCTGGGTCCACCAGTCAGTCACTCGGGGGACGACCTTATAAAAGGCACCGGACCAGGCCTCTGCCCCGTGCGCCCCCATTCTCACTTCTTCTTCCCCCGATCTCTCTACCACGCTCGCTTCCGCTCTCGTCGCCGGACCCTCGCTCGAACTCGACCCATCGCCATGGGGAAAGAGAAGACAGTGGCGCTGGAGCATGCGAAGAAGGCGACTGCGAAGGCGAAGGGCAAGTGGACCAGCCGGGGCGGATCCTCGTCGAGATCCGGCCTGCCGCCGGGCTGGATCCAGGGCGACTGGATCCGCTCGACAATCAACCAGGACGACCTCGACGACCTGGTGGAAGGGGGACTGATCCCCCACAAGTCGGCACGGCTCCCGGGGAACGAGACCGAGCCGTAGCCAAGGGAGGGTGAGTGTGTTCTCCTCGCCACCCATGTAGATTGCGGATTCTCACTACCTCCCCATCCTTTTTTACGAGGTTTTTTGAACTTCTTTGGGGCTCAGCTCCACCATTTCACTCCAAACACCATAGTTTATCTGGCTGCTTTCGTGTCGATGTGTGAAAATTTCTTGGGCTATCGGCCGCACTGGGGTCTTTTCAAACACATCTTCACCTGTCGCTCCCAGTCGGTCAAAAAGGCCAATCCGAGTGACGAGATGACACAAGTGATCCAGATGTGCGGGGGTCTGGGGATCCAGATGAGGAGCAAGAGTACCTTCCCAACCATGATCCTTCCCGACTCGTTCCGGGGCTGGCAGTCGACTTGGTTCTACTGCAAGGATCAGCCGACCCCGGGTTAGTCGACCGGACTTCCTCCCTTTTCTTTGGCTCGAGTGGAGAAGCCCGCCCCCCTGAAGGTGGTTCCAGAAGAGAAGGCGCAGGTCAAGGTGCTGGTCAAGCGGGTCGTCCAACTCGTCCGCGACGGGGTGACTGGGATGGACCTGCTGGAGGTCTTTCTCCGCCGATGCATCCAACCGCTTCAGGCACGCGATCATCCGATGTGGATGTACTCTCGGCTCGAGGATTCCACTCGGGTCCACCCGGAGGACGTCAGTGAGGACACCTTGGAGAAGTGGCTGATGGGGATCACCAGCAACAAAGACAACCCTCGGGGGTCTAGGAGGGTGATTCCATTCGACCACTTGCATCAGCCGGAGCAGGTATGATTCTATTTTATCAAGTATCTTTCCGATTCACTATGCAACATCTTGTTGATGGTCGACTGAATTTCTTTTGATCGTTGTCTTTTCAGGCCCTCATCGACATGTACTCAATGCCCAACGGAGTGCAGGAGCAAGACGTCGAGGAAGAAGCGAGCGGGGGCGAGAGGGGCAAGGGGCACTCGGATGCCGAGGAGGACAAGGAGAGCGACGAATTGACTGATGACGAAGAAGTCGACTCGCCTCCTCGCAGGGAGAGGAGATCCAAACACGCTCATGACCCGGCGAGCGCTCCGAACTTGGTGGCCGCGCCGATTGGACAGTCTTCGAAGCGTCCCAGGACGTCTTCCCCAACGCCGACTGAGAAGGCCCCAAAGTAGTCCAAAGTTGTGCTGCCTCCAGCGCTGAAAGCACCAAAAGCCACCTCCTCCAAACTGCCAAAGGCTTTGCCCAGGATCAAAGTGACCATCCCTACTATCTCCGGGTAATCATCTGACTTGTCCTTTTCGTCGACTCGATTAACCGGACGTAGCCGATTGAATGCGGGTCTTTGCAGTGCTGCTACGTCACGAACCTCTTCTCTCCAGTACCGGGACGAGGAGATGGAAGATGCGGTAACCTCCAACCCATGTATAAACTCTTGTGATTTTGTTCTTGATTCCTTGGTCGATTGTGTTCTAGTGGTTCACTTGGGGTCGAATGATCTGCCTTGCAGCTCCACCCAATGTCATCGATCTTCCAGATGACGATGAAGATGTGGCTCTTCAGCCCAGGAAGAGCAAGAAGGTAGCACCTGGCAGGATGTCTCGGCAAGAACCAACTACGACACCTCCCGTCCGTCAACCTGAAGACGCAGGCAGGGCCTCTGTGACCTTCGCTGCACCCTTGTCGAGTGAGCACCCCGCACCGTCGACTGCACTTGTGATTCCTTCAGTCGTCCAATTCCACGCCACGGAGCTCCAAGCCGTCGCACCTGGGTCGTCTGCTCACTTTTTCACCAGCTATCCCATCCCGGACAACCAGTCGGAAGCGGCTGCGGAAGCCATCCGACAGGCTGACATGATGATGGAGCGGGTGAAGACGGTGCATGAGAACAGCCAGTCTGCCTACGACGCCAGTGCTGCTCTTCGGGCCAATGTCCAGGTGAGTAGACTTTCCGATTGCTTTTGCTCAATTAGGATATGTTACCCAAAAAATCTTCTTCTACACAATCTCCTGTTGTTTGCGTCGAATTAGGGCACCCACTGGGTGTTTTGTTGTTTTTTGTAGTTTCGTTCTTCCACTTGGTTTGGGCGAGTGGGATCTAAACTGGTGGGGGCACGCTAAGTGCACCCACTCGGTGTAGTCCCCGAGACCGCGGTTGACTGCTGGCAGTCGCCTGGGGTCTGAGTTCTACTTTCCTTTCTTTTTCATTTCTTACAGTCGACTCAGGCGGACCAGTCGAGTAGGATCCAAACCGGTGGGGGCACGCCAAGTGCACCCACTGGGTGTAGTACCTGAGACCGCAGTCGACTGTGGTCTGAGCAGCTTTTTTTACTTAGTCCGGGCAGACCGGTCGAGTTGGGTCTTAGTCAGCGGGGGCACGCCAAGTGCACCCGCTGGGTGTAGCCCCTGAGACCGCAGTCGACTGTGTGCAGTCGGCTGGGGTCTAAGCGAACTTCTTTAGGTTTTATTCACTCAGAAGTAAACAACCTTTGATCTTATCGACTGATCCATCTTTTGCCTCTTGCAGAAGTCTTGTACTCTTATTTCCAAGTTTGCTGAACTTGAGGAGAAGCAGAGGCAAGTCAACCTCGACTTGGAATTGGCCCAGCAGAATCTGAAGAAAGCTCAAGGCGAAGCCGCTGGTATGGAAGGTAACTGACTGTCGACTAACTTTCAATATATTTCTTTGATCTCTTCTTTGATTCGATTGCTTCTTTTGCAGAGAAAATGAAGTTGGCTATGGAGAAGGACTCAGACCTCGCCGCCGTGCAAAAATCAGCCCAAGATAAAACTGCTCTCACAGACCAGAAGCTTGCTTCAATCGGAACGCTGGAAGGGGAGGTGAACAAACTGAAATATTGTCTTAATAAAGCTAACCACGAAGTGACCAGTCTGAAGAAGGACAAGGTTGTCCTGAATGAAAAGTTGGAGTCTGCGATCCGCAAGAGGAATCACACGGAAGCTTATCTGAGGACTCTTGCCAAGAAACTCTATCTCACGCTGGAAGGTATTTCTTTTAAACCGACTGTGTTGATGCTTGCGATCAGATCTTGCTCGGTCGATTCACTAATTTTTGGGCTGCAGAATTCTGCCAAGACTTCGACGAGGAAACTGGAAGGGTCGAGACGGGTCTGGACCCTATCTCTTCTCTAGTCTGCGACGAAATTGCAATGAACGTGCTCCGACTGTAGTTCCGTATCGCCAGCGCCACAAGATACCTCATGCGCCTGAAGGAGGTAGTCTCCCGAATCGACTCATCGCCTTGGCCGAGGGTGACGCTTCAGAATGACCTAGAATCCCTGATGACTCGACTGAACGAGATCCCTGACCGAGTGCAAGAATGGAAGAAATCCTTCGCACGGTGTGGTGCTGACGTGGCGCTGTCCTTGGTGCGTGTCCATTGCAAGGAGGCTCGTGAAGACAAGCTGGCTGCGATCAAAGTCGCTAACACCAAAAAGCATGACTTCTAGTCCTTCATGGAGACTTTCATTGCTGCCGCCACTTGGATCGCTGATGGGATCGACCTGGACTCATTCGTGGAGCCTGCCAGCCCTCCTCCGGCCGAGTGAACAAACTTATGAAACTTGAATCTACTTTAAATTTGCCTCGGAATGCCGAGTGATTGCTGTAACCGTTGAACTCCTTCGGGCTTGATGCCCAAGTACTTTTGATTTGCTGCTTGGAACTTTTAGGATTTATTCGAATTTGGTTTATCTCCGAATGTGCTTGCGTTTGCCTTCGAATGGACTTTGCTCACTGCTCGGAATAGTCTTTGCGCTGGAGATGCAACTCTGAGGTGGTGGCTCCAGTCGACCTGCGCTTCGTCGTCTTTGCGGATAGGGATGGAGCGGACATTGTACTTGTGCCGTAGCTTCAAAGGAGAAGGTTGCAGTCAACCTGCACCTCATCGTCCTTGCAGATAGGGATGGAGCATACGTTGTACTTGTGTCGTAGCTCCGAAGGAGAAGGTTGCAGTCGACCTGCGCCTCGTCGTCCTTGCGGATAGGGATGGAACATATGTTGTACTTTTGCCGTAGCTCCTAATTAAGGAGAAGGTTGCAGTCGACCTGCACCTCGTCGTCCTTGCGGATAGGGATGGAGCGTACGTTGTACTTGTGCCGTAGCTCCGAAGGAGAAGGTTGTAGTCGACCTGCACCTCGTCGTCCTTGCGGATAGGGGTATGTTTCGGACTTAGGCGAGTACTGGACTGCAGCTAAGACCTCCGAGTGGGAGGATTGCTCTCCACTCGGTAAGATTTTTTCAAACTTAGGAGAGTACTTGACTGTAGCTAAGCCTCCTAGTGAGAGAACTTAGGCGAGTACTGGACTGCAGCTAAGCCCCCGAGTGGGAGGATTGCTCTCCACTCAGTAGGATTTTTTTAAACTTAGGCGAGTACTGGACTACAGCTAAGCCTCCTAGTGGGAGAACTTAGGCGAGTACTGGACTGCAGCTAAGCCCCCGAGTGGGAGGATTGCTCTCCACTCGGTAGGATTTTTTCAAACTTAGGCGAGTACTGGACTGTA
>NC_041390.1:29099913-29152304 GCF_002162155.2 Triticum dicoccoides
CCCGAGTGGGAGGATTGCTCTCCACTCGGTAGGATTTTCTTCAAACTTAGGCGAGTACCGGACTGCAGCTAAGCCTCCTAGTGAGAGAACTTAGGCGAGTACTGGACTGCAGCTAAGCCCCCGAGTGGGAGGATTGCTCTCCAATCGGTAGGATTTTCTTTAAACTTAGGCGAGTACTGGACTGCAGCTAAGCCTCCTAGTGAGAGAACTTAGGCGAGTACTAGACTGCAGCTAAGCCCCTGAGTGGGAGGATTGCTCTCCACTCTGTAGGATTTTCTTTCAAACTTAGGCGAAACGGATTCGTGACTAAGCCCACCCACTGGGGGATTTCGGAAGTAAATAAGAACACAACAATCGAATTATAGGACCATAAGCTCTTGTCTTTGATAAACAAATTACAAAGGTGTTTCTTATTACATTTTATTCGAACGAGTGCTTAAGTATAAAAGGGGCGGAGCAGCTCCACGTTCCAAGCCCGTGGCTCGTCTTTCTGATGCTCAATACTGTAAAGATGGTATGCTCCATTGTGGAGAACTTTGGTGATGATGAAGGTGCCTTCCAAAGTCGGGGCGAGCTTGTGTGGTTTCTGTTGATCTACTCGAAGAACCATGTCTCCTTCTTGAAAGGCTCGACCCTTCACATTTCTGGCGTGGAATCGACGCAAGTCTTGCTGATAAATGGTTGAACGGATCAAGGCCATCTCTCTTTCCTCCTCTAAGAGATCGACTGAATCTTGTCGGGACTGCTCTGCTTCCTCTTCGGAGAAGAGCTCGACTTGGGTGCGTTGTGGAGCAGGTCACTTGGCAGAACAGCTTCGGCTCCATAAACTGAGAAGAAAGGAGTTCGTCCGGTCGACCGATTTGGAGTTGTCCTTAAACCCCACATAACTGACGCAAGTTCATCAACCTGAGCGCCTGTTGCGTGTTTGAGATCACGCATCAATCGGGGTTTCAGTCCTTTGAGAATTAGGCCATTGGCTCTTTCTGCTTGTCCGTTCGACTGCGGGTGAGCGACCGAAGCATAGTCGACTCGAGTGCCTTGAGAAGCGCAGAAAGCTCTGAACTCTTCGAAATCGAAGTTCGACCCGTTGTCCGTGATGATGCTGTGTGGGACTCCATATCTGAATGTCAATTCTCTGATAAAACTGACAGCGATGCTAGCATCAAGGTTCTTGATAGGTTTAGCTTCGATCCATTTGGTAAACTTGTCGACTGCAATGAGCACATGAGTGAAGCCGCTCCTGCCAGTTCTCAGTGGTCCAACCATATCAAGACCCCAAACAGCAAAGGGCCAGATGAGGGGGATGGTCTTCAGGGCTGGCGCTGGCTTGTGAGACATGTCGGAGTAAAACTGGCAGCCTTCACATCTGTCGACTATATCTTTCGCCATTTCATTTGCTCGTGGCCAATAGAATCCAGCTCGGTATGCTTTAGCCACGATGGCCCGAGAGGACGCATGGTGACCACAGGTCCCCGAGTGGATGTCATTGAGGATCATTCGACCTTCTTCTAGTGTTATGCATTTCTGACCGACTCCAGTCACGCTTTCCCTGAACAGTTATCCTCTTATCACAGTAAAGGCCTTGGATCGACGGACGATCTGTCGAGCCTCTTCCTCATCCTCTGGGAGTTCTTTCCTGAGGATGTACGCAATGTAGGGCACCGTCCAGTCAGGAGTAATGGCCAGAATCTCCGTGATCAGGTCAACCACGGCTAGGACCTCGACTTCAGTCGGATCTGTGGCACTCTTAGGTTGCGGGGGCTCTTTAGTAAAAGGATCTTCCTGAACTATCAGCGTGTGAATATGCTCCAAAAACACATTGCTGGTAATGGCTTCTCTCTTGGAACCTATCTTTGCCAAGTCATCGGTTGCTTGATTTTTCAGTCGGGGTATGTGGTGGAGCTCTAACCCCTCAAACTTCTTCTCAAGCTTCGGCACCGCGCTGCAGTAACTAGTCATGGCTGGGCTTCTGACGTCCCACTCCTTCATCACTTGATTAACTACCAAATCTGAGTCGCCATAGACCATGAGGCGATGGACACTGAGTGAGATGGCCATGCGCAACCCATACAGGAGTGCTTCATATTCTGCTTCATTGTTGGAGGAATCAAAGTGAATCTGGAGGACATATCTGAGCCTGTCTCCTCGGGGGGATACCAGAACTACCCCAGCACCAGAACCATTCAGCATTTTGGATCTGTCAAAGAACATGGTCCAGTGCTCCGAGTGAACTTGAGTCAGCAGTTGCTGTTCGATCCACTCGGCGAGGAAATCTGCTATTGCTTGGGACTTGATAGCTTTCTTTGCCTCAAACTTGATATCCAAGGGAAGGAGTTCAATCGCCCATTTTGCCACTCAACCAGTTGCATCTCTGTTGTGCAGAATCTCTGACAATGGAGCGTCGCTCATTACTGTAATAGAGTGATCCGAGAAATAGTGTGCAACCTTCTTCATGGTCATGTAAATCCCATAGACAAGCTTCTGATAGTGAGGATATCTCTGCTTTGACGGGGTCAGGACTTTAGAAATATAATAAACTAGGTGTTGAACTTTATAAGCTTTTCCTTCTTCTTCCCGCTCGACCGTAAGTACTGTACTGACGACTTGTCCAGTGGCTGCTATATAAAGCAGTAGAGGCTCTTTGCTGATTGGAGCAGCAAGCATCGGCTGGGTGGAAAGCAGGGCTTTTAGCTCTGCAAACGCTGCATCAACTTCTGGGGTCCACTCGAACTTATCTGATTTCTTCATCAGTCGGTAAAGAGGCAGCGCCTTTTCACCGAGGCAAGAAATGAATCGACTTAGAGGCAGCGCCTTTTCACCGAGGCAAGAAATGAATCGACTTAGGGCGGCCAAGCAACCAGTAAGCTTCTGGACATCATGCACACACACAGGGCATTTCATTCGAAGTATAGCGCCCACTTTCTCTGGGTTAGCATCGATTCCTCATTCGGAAACAAGGAAACCGAGTAACTTTCCACCCGGAACTCCAAACGTGCACTTTGATGGATTGAGCTTGATATCATACCTTCTGAGGTTGGCAAAGGTTTCAGCAAGGTCAGTCAGTAGGTTGGAACCTTTACGTGACTTGACCATAATGTCATCCATGTATGCTTCCACATTCCGACTGATCTGAGTGAGCAGGCACTTCTGAATCATCCGCATGAATGTGGCTCCGGCATTCTTCAAACCGAATGGCATTGTGACATAACAGAAGCACCCAAACGGGGTGATAAAAGCTATTTTTATCTCGTCGGGTCCATACAGACGGATCTGGTGGTACCCGGAGTAGGCGTCCAAAAAGGACAAACGCTCGCACCCTGTAGTCGAGTCGACTATCTGGTCGATGGGAGGGAGAGGGAAGCGATCTTTCGGGCAGGCCCGATTGATATGCTTGAAATCAATGCACATGTGAAGTGAGTCGTCCTTCTTTGGAACCATGACAACATTGGCTAACCACTCGGAGTGGTAAATCTCTCGGATAAACTCAGCTGCCAAAAGCCGAGCCACCTCTTCACCGATTGCCTTTCTCTTCTGTACGGCGGACCGTCGAAGATGCTCTTTGACTGGTTTCATCTTTGGGTCGACTCGCAAACGATGCTCAGCTAGTCCTCTGGGAACACCCGGCATGTTAGAAGGCTTCCATGCAAAGATGTCCCAGTTCTCACGGAGGAACTAGATGAGCGCTTCTTCCTATTTGGAGTCGAGTGTGGTTGAAATGTGAGTCGGAGCAGCATTGGGATCTGTCGGGTGAATGTGAATCGACTTTGTTTCACCGGATGACTGGAATGCTGAATCTGTGGCTGGCTTCTTGGCTCGCAACAAGTCATCCGGATCTGCATTTTTTGGTATTCTTGCAATTCTACCACGGCCATCTGAGCATCAGCGATCTTTGAGCCCTTCTGGAAGCACTCTTATGCCTTCTTACGATTACCAGAGATAGTGATCACTCCTTTAGGACCATGCATCTTTAGTTTGAGGTACACGTAACATGGTCGAGCCATAAATCGTGCATAAGCTGGCCTGCCCAGAATTTCATGATAAGCACTCTTGAAATCCACAACTTCAAATGTCAAGTTTTCTTTGCGGTAATTTTTAGAATCACCGAAAACCACGTCGAGCGCAATCTGACCAAGGGATGCAGCCGTCTTGCCTGGGATGACCCCGTGGAAACTCATATTGCTTTCACTGAGTCTGGACATCGGAATGCCTATTCCCTTCAACGTCTCTGAATACAGTATGTTCAGGCCACTGCCACCGTCCATCAGGACCTTTGTCAGTCGAGTGCCTTCGACCACCGGGTCGACCACCAGTGCTTGCCTCCCAGGGGTGGCTATGTGCGCTGGATGGTCAGACTGGTCGAATGTAATGGCAGTGTGTGACCACTTCAAGTAACTGGGTGTCATCGGAGCGACCATGTTCACTCCTCTATTGATAACTTTCAATCGACTTTTGCTCTCAACGTCAGCAAAAATCATCAGAGTGGAATTCACGTGGGGATAACCATCATCATCTCCTTCCTCATCTTCAGCCTTGTCTGCTTCCTTCTCCTTTTCCTTGGGCTGTTTCTCTCGGAATTGCTGGATTAGGAGCCAACACTGCTGAGTGGTGTGCTTCGGGTAAATGAAATTACCCTCTTCATCTTTTTTGGTGTGGATGTGGCACGGAAAATCCAACACGTCATTTCCATCTTGATCTTTTACTTTCTTGGGGTTCCACGGCCCCTTGGGCTTCCCCTTGAACTTTCCTTGAACCACAGTCAAGGCTTCACAAGGAGCAGCTGGCTCGGCCTTGCGCTTTTGTTTCCGGCCGGAGTTGCCTCCTCCGGCTTCGTGGGCGACTGCTTTGTGCTTGCCACTCTGGAGTTGTTCTTCTTCTTTACCATTGGCATACTTGGTGGCAATATCCATCATCCGAGCCAGAGTCATATTTCCTGTCCGGCCGAATTTCATATTCAACTACCGATACGTGATACCTTCCTTAAAGGCACAAATTTCCTGATGATCTGACACATCTTCTACCGTGTGGTGTAGGGTGATCCATCTATGGATATAATCCCTCAAAGTTACATTCGCTTTCTGAACACAACACTGTAATTCTGTCAAACCTGCCGGCCGTTTTCAAGTGCCTTCGTATGTTCTGACAAACACTCGGGCGAGATCTTCCCAAGTATAGATGCTGCCAGGCGCCAACTGATTCAGCCATGCTCTAGCCGAGCCCTCCAACATCAAGGAAGGTGTTTCATGGCCACTTCATCATTGCCGCAAACAATCTGGACATCAACTCGGTAGTCTTCAAGCCAAGTGTCAGGCTTGGACTCTCCGGTGAACTTACTGACTCCAGTCGCCAACCTGAAGTTGGGGGGAATCACCGCAGCTCTGATAGCTCTGCTGAAGCACTCTGGACCTGAGACATGCACCCTGTTGCTGGTTTGTGGATCTCTATCATGGCCCTCTCAGTGAACTCTATTTCTGTCGACCAAGCCCTGCACAAGAATAGATCTTGCATCAAAGCCTGGCTCCCTGGGGTCGACTGGAATACCTCATCCGACACTGTGAGGGCGTCTGTCTTCATGTTGCCGAGGCACGTATGACCCACTTCTTAGAGAAGGCATGGGCACTCGACAGCGATCATCGCGATCGGCTCGGCGATCGTACTGCTCTCGGTTTCTGTACTGATCACGTCGATCTCCACGTCCCTCATGCCTTGGGGGCGATCTTGGGCTATGGGCCGACTGAACTGTGTCTGCGACCACGGATCTGCTATGGATCCTATTCCGCGACTGAGATACGATCGTACTCTGCTCTCCCGTTGCCCGGAGCAAGGCTCTGATCTGCACTAGACCTAGGCCAGCTTCTGTTTGGGAAGGTTGGATCGAGTCTGCTATCCGGGCAGCAGCTGCTAGATTCTGGATCGGGGTTCGGTATACCTGAGTCGGAGATGGAAAAAGATGGCGTCGACTGGACTCAGGAGCACGTTGTTGAGCGCGATCATCGAGTGTGCGCTGGAGGTTCTCCAGTCGAGTGCGCTCAGCTAGGTTGGCCAAGCGCGCCTGCTCCAAGGCCTAGGCCTCAGGGGTTTCTCCAACTATAGGAGTATGTAGTGCATCCATGTTCCGGCGGCGAAGTTCCTCCCTATGCTGCGAGGAGAGGGGTTCGGGGCAGTACTCCTCGTGAACGCGCGACGGATCGCCGTTCCCGTCGCCTCCGTCTTCACGGTTGAAGCCAGGAGGGCTGCGTGGTCGATTGACCATCAGGACTTCCGCCGCCGGGTCGCCGCTGTCGCACTCGGATGTGGTCTCTACGGAGCCAGTCGACAGATCGAACAGGCCGTAGAGAGTTTCGTCGGGCTTGATCGCCACGACTTGAGGGGTGGCCGACTGGCGGGCCATCGCATGCTTCACCCACTACTGAAGCCTCGGCCGAGCGTTCTCTCCGGCGGTCCGCAGGGAGGGGGAAAGCTGCTGGAGTCGACTGATACTGGGTTGACGGCTGCCACAGGAGAACGCCGCGGACGCACGCGCGAAAGTGCGTCGCCCCGCGGGCGGGGAGCGCGTCGGCGTCGAGTGGAGCCTCCTGAAGCCAAGCGGAGTCGTCGGCGATTAACACGAGCGCGCCGAGATGGATCTCGCGGCCCTCAGCCAAACCTCCGCCTGGAACCATGATGAAGGGGATCAGAAAAATTGCAACTTCTCCAACAAGTCGCTAAGACACCTGCCCCACAGTGGGCGCCAACTGTCGTGGTTCTAAGACTGACAGTAGAATAGGGGAGTAGGAATGTAGAGGGAAGATCCTAGTTATGGAGGAGTTGTACGCACGAGTTTTACGAGTTCAGGCCCTTCTCCGAGGAAGTAACATCCCTATGTCTCGGAGCCCGGAGGCGGTCGACTGAATATATGCGTGTGAATTATAGAAAGTGCGAACCCCTGTCCCAGAGGAGGGGGTGCCTTATATAGAGTGCGCCAGGACCCCAGCTCCCCTCCATTACATAGGCTTCAATGCCCATAAAGGAGGAGCGTTACTGGTAACGTCTGAAGTGAAGTGTTGTAAATGCTCATAAAGCTATGGCTTAAACCCTTACCGTTGCAGAGTGGAAGGTTTCTCATCTTCTGGTGGTCGAGTGTCTTCAAGGTGGTCGAGTGAGCACATCTTCACGGTCGAGTGGATGATGGTTTCTCTTCGACTGCTTCTGATTCTTTGTAGAGATGTCCTTGGGGAGGGTATGTTGGACAGATCCATGACCCTACCCTAGGTACATAGCTTCATCACCGTCCTCATCTACATGATAGGTCGGGGCTGCTTTGGTAACTTCCGGTTCACCCACTACACGGCACCCCCATTTTCTCTCCCCTCCCGCAAAAACGACTAACTTCACAGCACCAGAGCATCTTACATCACGCCATCCGTACTTCATCGCCCTTTCTCCCCTCCCCTCTCGAAACCCTAGACTGATCATCCACCAGCGTACCATAGCCCATTCACTGCCAGCGGCGTCCACCTCGCCGGATTTGCTTCTCCGACCGCATCTACCCCTCCCACCTCCCCTAGAAACAAGTAGACTACTCATCCACCATTGTACCATAGCCCATTCAGTGTCGGCCTTGTCCACAGCGCCGGATCTGCTTCGCCGGTACTCTCGTCAACCGTCGCGCATCTGCAGCGGCTCATTCGTACTCCCCACTGGAAACACTTACACCCCCGGAGCCGCCCCACCGACGCCCCCGTCGACGGCCTCTGATCCTCTTCATCGACACCTTCCTCAACCCTACCGGAGCCGCTTTGCCGACACCTTCCTCAACCCTACCGGAGCCGCTTCGCCGACACCATCGTCAACCCTACCGGGGCCGCTTTGCCAACTCACAAGTCCACGTCCTCAGATCCGCTTCCTCACACCCTCATCCAACCTACCGGAGTAGCTTCTGACGCCCCGTGCATGGCTGCAGATCCGCATCGTCGACACCACCCTTAACCCAACCACTGAAGCAGCTTCTGACGCCCCGTCCACGGCCGCAGATCCGCATCATCGACACCATCCTTAACCCAACCACCGGAGCAGCTTCTGACGCCCCGTCCACGGCCGCGGATCCGCATCATCGACACCATCCTTAACCCAACCACCGGAGCAGCTTCACCTACGCCCTCGTCCATGGCCACAGATCCGCTTCGCCCACACCATAGTCCACCCTACCGGAGCCGCTCCACAAACACCCTACTCGACGGTTCTAGATCTCCTTACCGGACCCCGACAACCAGCGCAGCGTCATCACCCTCGATGTTTCTAACCTGATTCCCACCGTCTGGAGAGATGCCAAGCACCCGCCACGGCCTAGGTACTTGTAACCTTTAAACCCGTCCAGCATCACCTGCCCGATGTACTTCAAATATACTAACCAGCCGCTGTTACCTGTTATGCAGCTGGCAAAAACTACAAGGACGATGTTTCTTCTGGATCTAATAGCTTGGCCAACCAAGATCCTGGATTGAGGCATTGCTATGTTCTTGTTAGCGCGTCTCTCTCTCTTGTATTGTTCTCTGCCTGCCAGCGTGCTTTGCTAGGATTTTGACCAGTAATCCCTATGTGCAGACAATGATTTCTACTACTGGCTGCTAAATTAGATATGTAGATGTCATACATGATACTACCTCGTACCTTCGTTCCTAAATATAAGTCTTTCTAGAGATTCCACTATAGGCTACATACGGAGCAAAATGAGTGAATCTACACTCGAAAATGCATCTATATACATATGTATGTGGTCCATACTAGAATCTCTACAAAGACATATATTTAGGAACAGGGGCAGTACATTACACAAAATCGTAGGTGGCATGTAGGAATTCCAGTGCACTACATTAGCCTCCCTTAGAGTGTCTGCTAGTCCAGCATACAGAGTCATGGCTAGTTTATGGTACGCACACAATTGTTAATTGGTGGTTTAAATATGCGCAAGGGATATGCAATGTTGTATCATGTAGAGATGTCTGAAATTAGCTGTGTCAACTTGCAGATAGGGTTACACAATGAAAAAGTACAAGATGTATGTGGCAATTTCATGGAACATCGCAAAAAAGGAGAGGCATCGGTGAGCCTATACAGTGTGCTATGGTACGTCACTCCTCCATTGCAATCATCGTGACATGTTATTTGTATGCCAGTTCTATTAGCCAAGTTTCTTAGGGATAGTTATTACGAGTTATCATAAGAAAATAAGCACCTGTGAATATAAGCTCCATGTAATAAGCCAACCAGTTCTTTTCATTGCGTTTTCAACTTATCTTTGGTATGATCAGTGGAAAGTCTAGATTGCATTATATTTTTTCATTTTGCTGCCCATATGGAAATTAATTTGACTTGCAAACATCACAAATTGAACCCAGTGCAGTAATTAATATGATAGGAAAACAGACCATCACTATTTGCTCAAAATGCAAATACAAAGATACCATCTACTTGGCACAATCTACTTTGGTCAATGTTTTCCATAGAGATCCCATTGCCTAATTTAAAAGAAGAATGCATGACCCACATTTAAATGAAGAACAATTATTTATTGAAATTCGATGGTCCAAGTGGCTGGTTATTATCGTATAGCAGCACTACCTGAAAGCATCATATAGCAGCAGCAGCAACTCATATCAACTCATCATACAGCAGTACCAGTCTACAATTCATCATATACCAGCAGCAGCTCATAGCAATTCATCATATAGCAGCAGCAGGAGCAGCTTATAGCAATTCATCATATAGCAGCAAGAGGAGCAGCTCATATCAATTCATCATATAGCAGCAGCAGGAGCATCTTGTAGCAACTCATCATATAGCAGCAGCAGCAGCTCATAGCAATTCATCATATAGCAGCAGCAGCTCATAGCAACTCATCATACAGCAGCAGCAGCTCATAGCAATTCATCATATAGCAGCAGCAGGAGCATCTCATAGCAATGCATCATATAGCAGCAGCAGAAGCAGCTCATAGCAATTCATCGTATAGTGGATCAGAATGAAAATTTGGCGAAAAATCAGAGGAGATACTCACCTTGTTGGATGAGCTCATCCTTCAATAGCACCTCAAGTCCATGGCCTGGGAGGAGGGAAGGGGGAATAAGGTGCCTTCTGCCGCAGTGTGGCATTAGCCATAGTTGTGTAGCGCCCGCCGTAGTAGTGCGTTGGACGAAACACAGTGGAGCAGCTGCTGAAGACCATGAGAATGACGGGCGGCGCCAGAGGGAGGAGTAGCCAGGGAGATTTGCCCCTACCTGCCGGCCATGTAGCCTAGCTGGACATAACATCGTCGAGGACCAGGCCAGATGTGACCAGTGGCGATGGTTCGCTGGAGGAACCCTAGTGCTGCAGGCAGGGGATCGAGGTAGAGGGAAAGGGGAGAGGAGATGCAAGCGGGCAGGGCAATGAATGCTTGCGTGTTTGTTTTACTTGAGGGTCAGGTGTGACACGGGCGTCAGCAGTTGCATTTTGAGTGTAATATAGGCAGACAGCAGAGTCATTTTACTATTCCCCTTCCCTTCAATTTTTAGTGAGGTTCTACCCGAAACACCCCCCTCCAAAGCAAAATTAGTTAAGCCCAAGCCATAACTCAAAAGTGACTTCTTTACATCTTTTATGGCTTATTTTGACAATATGCCCTGAAAAGGCGGAATCGAACAGGCCCTTAACCTGCAATTCAATTGTGCGTGCAATGATGAATCACTCCTGCCTGCTATCTGTACATTTAGGCATCATCATACATGGCATAACCTAATACATGTGCATTCCATTGTAGAATCTGGAATATGCAATGTTTATGTTAGTTCATACGTTGCACATGATGTTTAAATGCCCCTTAAATCTGGTCAGTCAAGTGATGGTCTTTAAGCCTCCTTCTTTGCTTCTTTTCTTGATATGTAAGATTTGCTCACACATCTGTTCAATTTGTTGTTTGCATCAGCCAGCCATACTAGGACTATTTGCTTTGATTACTTGCTATTCTTGACCTAACACTCTAATAGAGCTTGTCAATGATTTAAACACTAAGGGCTGCTGTAGTGGGGCCTTGTCTAACTCATAGGTGACATAAAGGTTTGGCTGTACACTACAGTAGGCTCTCCAAGAGTAGCTGGAGATCCGGTTCGAAGGTATGCCTAGTTTTTATATAGGGCAGACATAGTAAATGCTCATTTCATTGTGTGCAAGTGCAAGAGATGCGGCATGTTTCATTATGTGGTATTGTTTTGTTATAATCTCATTTTTTTGTGTTCACAGACTGGAAAGTATGCATATTTATCTTCCAAGGAGATGAGTAACTAGTTTGTGTCACCTTGAAGAGGGAGTGCAATGAAGATAAGATTGAGGATTTCCAAGTACAATATGTTAGGAAGGAGCCTTGAAAGAGAAGTAGGAGCTGCGCTGAGCCTCTTCAACCTGCTAAGGTAAGTCACTGTATGCAACTCAACAGTTCAATTCCTTGTTTGTTTCAGGCATAGTTAATTTTCTCTTTTCAATTGCTTTATTTGTCCTCAGTTAATGAGATGCCCAAATAATCATGGCTGATGTTCGGTACTTGTATCACTATTAGTTGACATAATTAAAGGCCTTACCATTTAATTACCCTGCTGAAGTGTGCCTGAAGCTTTGAAGTCTATTAACCAACTATTATTGCATGAGGCTCACAATCTAGTTTATACTACGCTAATGATTGCATAGTTTTGCCTGCTGTAGTATGTTTGTATGAAACCCTCTGCTGTTCATTATGCTCCCTAAGACTTTAATTGAGGCACAAAATGACCAACTTCTTGCTTACTTATACGCAACATGCTGTCTAAATTTGTAACTTGTCTGTCTTTTCGATTGGGCCCCAACATCATGCTCCTCTGGTGAGCTAAGAGGGATTTCTGTATGCAGGCTGCACATAATATCTTTTTTATAATTTTTAAAATATCACCTGCTTATGCTTCATGACGTGTAACATTTTTTTGAAAGTGGCGTGTAACATTATTGTTAGTCCTGTTTTGCCATGTAGTACAAAATAGTGTATTGTTCGCTTCACTGTTGTAACTATATATTTGCCCTAGTCATGTGTACTTATAGAAACATTTCAGGATGAAGTGACATCAACACAAATATCTGCGAGCAGTGCGGCATGGCCGTTACCGAATGATTATGGATTGCAATTGGAATGTGCTGATGTTCTTGAGCATCAACTAGAGCTGGCAAGACAACGTGTACATGATTGTCAACGTATAATCAACAAGTTGAGACTGGACATGCAGGTATTAGATGCAGGAGTCAAAAAAATGAAACAAGACACTGAGGTAACCATGAAGGAATTGGAGATTTTGCAGACTAAAATTTGTGCTATCTGAATCCGGCCAATCCTATTTTCTGAAGAGATTATAGTTCAAATGGAGTTAAGTTGATCCGCGTCCATGATGTATGAGCTGTATTTGCCCAGTGTATGTAATTTGCTGTTTGTGTATGCTTTATTGTGACCTGTGCCGAACCATAATGCCCAGTGGGTACAATCGGCTGTAATTTCTTTATTGTATAGTGTAGGATTATTCTACCTGTCTATGCCTTGATCTCTTTGTTGTATAGTGTATGATTTTTAGAGGTGATAGTATTGAGTAGGATAATTCTTTTAATATGCTATATCGTTCAAACGGGGGCCAACTCGCCCGACCATGGCCCTTCACGGGCCGTTGGATCCATGGGCCTTCTATGTCTCGTAGGATCCATGGGCCGCCGACTCATTTATGGGTCTTGTACGGGCCTTTAATGGAAATCGTACGTTTTATGGGCTGACCATAACGGGCCGTTAATAGGTCGTATTTGGTGATGCTAGGAAAATGGCCCAACAGACTAACGGTCCACAGACGGGCCGACTGTAACGACGGGCTGAATTTGGCCCACAAGAAGAAAATGACAGTAACGGCCGTAAGTAACTGAATGCTGCAAATGAGCCCAAGAATAAATGGGCCCTTAGAAGGCCGAAAGTTAACTTGGGCTAAAAATGGCCCAAAGGAATAACGGGCCGTTAATGGGTATAAAGTGATACACTGTTCATTACAGGCCAGTTTCACCATGGCCCGTTAATGGGTGTAAAGTAATACAATGTTCATTACGGGCCAGTTTCAGCACGGGCCGCTAATGGGCCAAGAGTTACAAAGGGCCTCATATGGGCTGAAAGACGTCATGGGCTATACATGGGCCAGAAGTGAAAACAGGCTGGAATCATATTAGATGGCCCAGATGACGCTACTGGGCCTAATTCGGATAAGGCGTAACGGGCCTTGGGTTAGCGGGCTGTAAATGGGCTATATGCGAACATGCCGTTAACAGGCTTTCCATCGGCCGGCCCGCCAGCTTTTGACCAAGTCAAACGGGTCGGCCTTTTCACAGGAATGGGCCACTGTTGGGCCGTGCCACGTGTCAACATATCATAGGCGCCTTATGTCCAGTGAGTGGATGGCATCTGTCCCAACGATGAGCCGACACGTGTTTCCTCTAGCCAATGATGATTTTACACATGGAAAATCCCCATTGGTTGGGGCTGTTAACGGGTTATCGAATCCAAAACCTGACCCGATAGCTTAACGGCGTTCCGTTATGGTGGATGCCACGTGTCGGTCACCCTTGACGAAAGCACTTCCGTGACGCGCGATTTATCGTCATGGAAGTGGACACTTCCGTGATGATAATTTTGGTAATGTCATGGAACACTCCTACGACAGCGCAAGTATGACTATCTTGATTCGCTCATAAATTTGTCATGGATGTACATGCATGACAAAAAATGCGACCTACTGTGACAAACACGTATCTTCACGGAAGTGTATTTTTTGTAGTGCCCGCCATAGCAAAAACAGCGATAACAGCGCAAGAGAAAATAACACTCCAGTCGACTTCAGAGGAAACGACGACCACATTGCCCCGGCAGCAGAGCACGATGAAGCTGCAAGCGGCGAACATAGTACGGATCCGACGCCCGAAGACGGCGACGCCGAGGATAACCCTCATCAAACCCCATCGGGGGAGGAAAACAGTCCGGACGAAGATGCACACATCATCCCAGAAACGCACTTGGAGCAAGAGAACCTCTGCAGAAGGCTTATTGCCACAATGAGGAGCCAGGAGCCTGAAGAAGCAGAAGCAAAGGCTTAAGGCCGCACAAAACACACTCAACAGTAGGTGGAACAAAGTGCTCGACAACGAAGCGAAGTATGGTGGAAGTTACCACACAAAGAGCTATCCAAAGCGCAAGCTGTTACCCGAATTCGACGACGAGGCCTTAGAGCCCACACAGCCAAATAATGAAACGGCCAACCAGCCGGATCCACCACCTTGTGGCCACGATAGAGCGGATAACAAATACGCACATAAGTCAACACACGATGTATGTGAGGACTTGCGCCAAAAATCCGGTGCGACCAGATCCATCTATGGATCTAGGAAGCGTGCTTCGGCACAAAATCAAAACCAAATACCACAACCGTCCAAACGCCATGGTACATCCAAGTACAGGGGTGTTGCACAACCCCTATGTTTCACCGATGAGGTGCTGGACCATGAATTCCCAGAAGTATTCAAACCAGTGAACATAGAAGCGTACGACTGGACCACAGACCCTGGGGTCTGGATTGAGGACTTTACCCTCCATATCCATATGGCTCGCGGAGACGATCTCCATGCCATTAAATACTTGCCCCTCAAGCTTAAAGGACCATCTTGGCACTGGCTGAAAAGCCTCCCCAAAAACTCAATTGGAAGTTGGGAGGAGCTCGAGGACGCTTTTCGGGCTAATTTTCAAGGGACCTACGTCCGACCTTCGGATGCATACGATTTAAGTCATATAATTCAACAGTCTGGAGAGTCCGCCCGAAAGCTTTGGAACAGGTTTCTCACCAAGAAGAACCCAATCGTCGACTGTCCGGACGCCGAAGCCTTAGCAGCTTTCAAACACAGCGTCCGGGATGAATGGCTTGCCAGACACCTCAGCCAAGAAAAACCAAGAACAATGGCAGCTCTAACAAGTCTCATGACCCGCTTTTGCGCGGGTGAAGACAGCTGGTTAGCCCGCAGCAGCACCAGCGACCCAAGCACATCCGAAGTCAGGGATGGCAATGGAAAACCACGACGCAATAAAAGCAAGCGTCGAAATAAAGAGGATAGCCCAAATAATACGGCGGTAAATGCCGGATTCAGGGGCTCTCAACCAGGTGAGCGGAAAAAGCCTTTCAAAGGCAGCAGAGACGGACCGTCTGGTCTAAATAAGATTCTTGACAAACTATGTCAAATTCATGGCACTCCCGATAAACCTACAAATCACACCCACAAAGAATGCTGGGCCTTCAAGCAGGCCGGTAAGCTAAACGCCGAACACAAGCGGGGGAGACACCAAGCGAAGACGAGGACGAACCTCGCTAGCAAAGCAGTGGAGGACAGAAAAAATTCCCACCAGAGGTTAAAATAGTCAACATGATCCATGTGATGAAGAGTAAAAGCAAACATGCACTCCAAGACACACGTGCCATACAGCCCGTCACCCCTAGGTTCAACCCCTGGTTAGCCTGCCCGATCACTTTTGGTCACGGGGATCACGCGACAAGCATCTGGCACGAAGGATTGGCTGCCTTGCTGTTAGACCCAATAATAAATGGATACTATCTCACACGAGTCCTCATGGACGGCGGCAGTGGTCTAAACCTGATATATCAGGACACAGTCCGCAAAATGGGGATAGACCCATCAAAAATAAGCCACCGTACTACTACCTTCAAGGGAGTAATACCAGGCCTAGAGGCCCGCTGCACGGGCTCTCTATTACTAGAGGTTGTATTCGGTTCTTCCGACAACATCCGAAGCGAAAGGTCAAATTTCTACATCGCTCCATTCCGAAGTGGCTATTAGGCACTACTCGGAAGAGCGGCTTTTGCTCGTTTTAATGCAATCCCGCATTATGCTTCTCTCAACCTTAAGATGTCCGGTCCACGTGGCACCATCATAGTTAGCGGAAATACTGAGCGTGCTCTACGAGCAGAAGAATGTGCGGCGGCTTTAGCCGCCGAGCACTAGACGGCCTCACCAACCAGAAAAATGACAGATCGTCAAGACCACGGACACGGTTAGACGAGTCCGGTGCACCACTACATATACATGAGATTGGTTTGATAATCAAGCCGTCCTAGACGGTACCAGGGGCTTCCCGCGTGTAATCAGGGCTAGTCCGTCTCAAATTTACTTATCTTAAATTTTAATGGTTTATTGACAATAACCAATTTTCTGTCATGACAACTTTCACCTAAGTTCTTCTCTTTTATAGATGACAATCGTGCTACACCCGTCCAGGACACGGCACAATGGAGACACAGGCGCAGACGTGCAACAGGGACCCGCTCAAAGGTTTGTTTTTAGATTAAGACCCTGCGTCAACCTTTTTTACGGTCTCTTGTTGCCCACATCCTCTGGTTACTCAATACAACCAAGAAGGATGCCGACGTATTGGCATGTGGCCACGTCAGGATATTGCACGTACCTGGACACCCGGAGTTTATTATTAAGGGCATTGTTCAGCCCGACATATGTTATAAAGACCGAATACCTTAGGGAGTGTTCGGCGTCGCGAGTTTGGCCTTATATGCATCAGCTCCGAATCATGTCTTTGGTCAAATGTTGGGTTTGCCCGGCTCCCATGTTTTGGTACCTTACGTTACGCTATATCGGCTAAGGTAGCACTGGGAGAACTACTGCGATTGTGCCCTGGTTCATCTGGATGAGCACCTCAGTAGAGAAAGCCGAAAACTGACTGTCATGATATAGTGCGAGACTGGTCAACCACTCGATGACCCAGCGGAATCTTCAGGATTCCTCCTTGTTAACGAAGGGCCGTTTCCCAGTCATGTATGTATGCGCCTCGTATTCGGACAAGCGCAGAAGTACCAGGGGCTATATAGTAGCCCCACCGTCAAACTCCTATGGCTAAGTGAAAGTGTTAAAGCAATATAGTCTGATTGCCTCGTTCACTGCGCTACCACCTCCTTAATGGACCAAGACATTGGATCAAGTGTGAATGCGCGTTTTTTGTGAACACCCCCGCATTATATGCGTGGGGGCGGAAGCCGACGACTGCAAACTTTTAGGTTATATACATTACATAAACGGCCCCACAGGAGGCATCATAATACTTTCAGGAAAAAGTATAAACACAACCTTCATAACTCAATAAAACATTATTTTTACAATGGGAGTACATGTCACTAGAACATAATATTCTTTGAGCACTGAGCCTCTATCGAACGAGTGTCTTCAAGAACATCTTCAAAGTAGTGCTCGGCAGCCACTCGGCCCACGACCGAACCCTGTGTTGCAACAGTGGTGGCCTCCATCTCTGCCCAGTATGTCTTGAGATGGGCAAAGGCCATCCGTGCACCCTCTATGCACGCCGACCTCTTCATAGCATCAATGTGTGGCACATCACCAAGGAATTGTTGCACCAAACTAAAGTAACTATTCGGCCTTGGCCCTCCCGGCGACAGATGATCCACAACGGACCTCATGGCGAGTCCGGACAACCTATGGAGCTCGGCCCACTCGGCCATTTTCTCATTCAGCAGCAGCGGACGCATTGGAGCATGGAACTATGACCAGAACAGCTTTTCCACTTCGCGATCTCCTTGAACCTTGAAGTACTCGACCGCATCAGCAGCACTTGCCGCCAAATCCACGCAGGCATCCGCAAAACTCCATAGTTGATCAAGAGAAGCATACTTCGGATCTCCGAACTTAGTCCGCAACAAGAAGGGCTTCCCAGCCACGATATCTGTAGCTTGATGCAGCTCCTCCTTCGTCGCTCTAATTTTAGAGCGGGCTTCCTTGGCTGCTACCATGGCCTTCTCTAGGTCCATCTCTCTCGCTCAGTTTTCTTCTTCAAGAAGCTAGTAACGGTCAGCAACATCTTTCAACTCAATGGCCATCTGGGCTATCCTTTCCTTGCTCTGGTGATGCGCGTACTGTTCGGCCCGCATCTCTTCGACCGCCCTCAGAGCGGCCGCATTGCTATTCCTTGCTTGTTCCTTGGCCCCGGCAAGCTCTGCCCGAAGGGTCTCCACGGTGGCAGCTCCATCTGTAGTCACAACATATTAAATATATTGGCATCATGCTCCTCTTACTATGCGTTGATCACTGGAGAAATCACTTACCATGTGCCTCGTCAAGGCGCTTATTGACAAGCACGATGTCGGCATCTGCCGCATCAAGTTGCCGCTTTAGCTCGGCAAACCCATCACTCTGGCTAGCCACCGGAGCTTCAGCCACCTGCACATAAAGGCGGTCTGGTTACTACCTGGGACTATGATCCTTTGTTTGCTGCCGTTTTCGACGACAACCAGAGTCTCAGGGGCTAGTATCTGCATAGGGCACACCTAACATGTGCGGTACTGTCAAAAACATACACTATGTCACGCACCTCAAAGCCTTTTAGCAGACTCATAAAAGCTTCATGCAATCCGCTTTCATCGGATGAAATCCTTTCAACTACCGTACTCATTAGCGTACGATGCGCTTCTGAGATGGTCGCTTGCTCCAGATGATCCTTCAGTATGTCCGACCGCACACTATACGGTCCCGGACTCTCTCTGTTGCTCTCTTTAGGAGCCGAATACTGAGGACTCTGGGTGGCCAAGGGATTACCCACTGGCCTTGGCGGATCAGGAGAAACCCTCCGCGATGACACTTCAGGGTCGCCCGCTTCATGAGGTGGGGTGGCAGGGGGAGGTGTTTCGCTCTCCATCATCTCGGGAAGAAGATCCCCCGAAGACGAACTCTGTCGAGAAGGGCTAGGATCCGAACTACAAGATATAAGCTTCGGTTATTGTCTTCAGAAGTAAGGTAGGATATTTTCACTACTAAGTACTTTTTGATTACTTATAGCTCGGTAGAGGGCTGATTCCCTGGCGGACACTGTGCGGCAAGGGTACCCCCCGGGGCAGGACCCTCTGGCGAAGACTTCTTCCCTCGTTTGGAAACCTTTGTTTCCAGATATTCAGAGGTGGTCCTCTTCCTTCCCCGGGGAGAGGAAATGTCAGATTCTTCTCCCTGGTTGTCCTCCTTCGCGGAGGCGCTCGTTCCTCCGGTTGGGACGAGTAGTGAGAGAGGCTCGCTTCCGGCCTCTTTATTCCCCCTTCCTCTTCCTTCGAGGGCACCTGATAAGATGCCAGCTCCAGCATTCTGTCTATTACTGGATTGGTCAGGCCCTCGGGAAGGGGGGCCGGACACCTGATCATCTTCAACTTTGTTATCCAGTCCTGGTCAAAGAGCGACTTCTCAGAGTGATTTTTATGATGAATAAGAGAAATAGTGTGTTCGGCCATGGGATTACTTACTTGGGTATCCGGGAGATTACAGCTCAGACCCGCATCCTCGGTGGTGTCCGGACACTTTATTTGTGATCCGAAGAACAACTTGTACATCTCCTCGAGCGTCAGGCCGAGGAAGTGCTGAATGATTCACGGTCCCTCCGGGTTGAACTCCCACAAACGGAGGGGTCTACGTTTGCAAGGAGGGACCTGGCGAACTAGCATGACCTGCATCACCGTGACCAGGTTGACGACTCTCTCAATGAGATCTCGGATGCGACTCTGCAATATCGGCACATCCTTTATTGGACCCCAGTTTAGCCCCTCGCTGATCCATGACGTTAGTTGTGGTGGGGGGCCCGTGCGAAAGGCAGGGATGGCTGCCCACTTTGCACTTCGGGGAGCTGTGATATAAAACCACTCCCGCTGCCACAAACTGGATACCTCTGGGAAGGAACCCTCTAGCCATGGAGCATTAGCGCTTTTGCTTATTACGGCACCTCTACACTCTACGTGCCACCCCTCGATCATCTTCGGTTTCACATTGAAGGTCTTGAGCCACAGACCGAAGTGAGGGGTAGTGCGGAGGAAGGCCTCACATACGACAATGAACAATGAGATGTGAAGGAGGGAATCCGGGGCCAGATCGTGGAAATCCAGCCCATAATAGAACATGAGTCCCCTAACAAAGGGATCCAGAGTGAGGCCTAGCCGTCGGAGGAAGTGAGAGACAAACACAACACTCTCGTTGGGTTCGGGAGTGGGGATGACCTGCCCTAGGGCGGGCAGCCTATGCGAGATTTCGGCGGTCAGATATCTGGCCTCTCTCAGCTTCTTGATGTCCTCCTCTGTGATAGAGGAAGGCATCCACCGACCTTGGAGGTTGGATCCGGACATGGTTGAAGGTCTGAAGCGCCTGACCTAAGCCTGGGGTGTTGGAACTCGAGGTGGGGCAAGGATTCGATTGAGCGCAGAGGAAAAAGGGACAGGTCTTGGCCTCTTTATAAAAAGGGTGAATGTCAAGCGTCCTCCTCGCGGCCGTTTTGGGGCTCGCCTAAAATCGAGGAGTCATACCAACGGGCACGAGTGGGTTACCCACGTCTGTATTGATGAGAATCCCGTAATAAGGGGGACACGATCTCTGCTTCGACAAGACGTGTCAAGAAAACCGCCTCGTGATATGTGTGGTGCTGGTTGAGAAAAACAGTTCGAATAATGACCGGGCCATGACGTAATGTCATGCTGTCAAAACACGTCAGCAGATTAGATTTGTGCAAATATTATTCTCTCTGCGGTAGTATGTGGAACTTGTTTTGAAGAGCCGGACACTATTCTGGTGTTCAAAATCTTCTATGGAGTATTCGGAGGAGGAACCCGCCTTGCAATGCCGAAGACAATACTATGCGCCGGACTCATCGTCATTGAAGCCTGGTTCAGGGGCTACTGAGGGAGTCCTGGATTAGGGGGTCTTCGGACAGCCGGACTATATCCTTTGGCCGGACTATTGGACTATGAAGATACAAGATTGAAGACTTCGTCCCGTGTCCGGATGAGACTCTCCTTGGCGTGGAAGGCAAGCTAGGCAATACGGATATGTAGATATCCTCCCTTGTAACCGACTCTGTGTAACCCTAGACCCCTTCGGTGTCTATATAAACCGGAGGGTTTAGTCCGTAGGACAAGATATACAATCATACCATAGTCTAGCTTCTAGTGTTTAGCCTCTACGATCTCGTGGTAGATCAACTCTTGTAATACTCATATCATCAAGAACAATCAAGCAGGACGTAGGGTATTACCTCCATCAAGAGGGCCCGAACCTGGGTAAACATCATGTCCCCTGTTTCCTGTTACCATCCGCCTTAGACGCACAGTTCGGGACCCCCTACCCGAGATCCGCCGGTTTTGACACCGACAATCACTCTTTCTGTAACAGACGTTAGTTCTATATTTGTGCATAATATTTGATTCAAAAAAAAGCCAATAAGGCATAATATTTCATACAACAGCCAAGCAAACAAATAACAATGATACAAATGTACAGATAACTAATCCAGTGAGCTAAAACGCATTGCTGGTAACAGTACAGATCTGGTTTTCAGGTAAAATACAAATCTAGTAACAGTGAGATAATAGTACAAATCTGGTATTTAGCTAAAATACAACTAGATAAACAGATAACTAGTCCAGTGATCTAAAACGCATTGCTGGGTGTGGGTTTTCTTCAGGATTCTTCTTCCCAGAGCTCCAACTTCTGAAGACTGAAGGCCATCATCTGCAAATAATAAATTATGAAAAGTTAGAAACATAATCAAGTGAATCCCTGAATATAAAATTCTCATAACGATGAAAAATTGCTGCAAAACTTTAGATTTAACTGGAAACAATGCATATGACATTCTCATAATAGCGAAAACAGAGATATATTTTGCAAATGATAAGTACCAGCACAGTGCAAGTTAACACAACATATGGATAGTACAAGCTACAAGCAAATGATTTTTCCACTTTAGAACAGGGCACATGCATCAATGTTTATAGTCAGGAGCAAAGAAGACACTGTTGGAAGAGGCCAAAGAGATGAAATACCCTGGGGCGGCCGAAGATGGTGAAATGATGGTCTGCTTGTTCTTAGACAGCTCAAGGAGCACCTGATATAAAAAAATAGGCGTTTAAAGGGAAAAATAGCCTGATTGTACGCTCCAATGAGCTTGCATACAACCAGTAATAAAATTGTTAGGAGAGAGTATACAGTTACCAGCAACATGCATAAAACAACTTTGATGATGTAATATTTATTAAAAATGACAGGCCAGGTTTCAAGTATAAACGACTAATAGAGCATGCAACAAATGTATTTGATACCAACTTAACTAATTCCATATGAATATTGTACGTTCCAATATACACAAAGACTCCAAGATTAAGCTTATTCAGCCAATAAAATAAAGAGGATCACCACCATAATGGACCAATGGGTACAAATCAACCCAAAAAATCACAGAGAAGCTAAAGCATAAAAATAATCAACACTCCCCAGAAGCATGCCGAATTAATCATTTAATCCCAACATCTAGGTACCATAGTACATAACATCACACAATTAAAGAAGAATGTTCGACAGTTCAAGACATTCAGGAAAATAAATAAGAACAGGATTGCACAAGCGAACTTGTACTATGCATAAATGACAATCTAACTCGAAACAAGGAACAAAATTTCCCCATGCATGTCCCTGTACAGCCTATACAGCAATTCTACATATGCTTCAAGGGCGGACAAACCCAGCTTGATTTGGTACATCAACCCATGTAGACACATATCATGTTGAATAAGAAAAGCATGCATGGTACACTCATCCTAATCAACGTGGTAGTAGCACATTCTCATATGAATGGAACAAGCAGTCACACAGCTTGATGAATGGATTAAAACTGAGACGTTTAATTATTTGCAGAACTAAAATTGTTCAAAACATGCAGTTGTACTATCGGAAGTGTATCTGCATCAGACCTTAGCAATCACAAATGATAAATGCAGAAGTAAAACGGAAGTAATATTATTGGTCAACATCTTAATTTTAATGAACAACATATTATATTCATATGAAATCACGTAGATAAAGAAGAAGCAAAGGCATACAACTTCATTTATTAACTAGCACTGCCCTTTCTATTAGCAGAAAAGAGAATTCATGAATGAAAGATAACCAACAACAAACAAAAACTCTACATCTTAAATGACATAAGATGACACATCGCTAAACACACAACAGTTGGAACTGGTGAAAAATATTGACAGCGCGAGCGCAATAGACTGCAGAATGTAGATGATATGTCAGAACAAGTAAAATTAAATGCTCACTGCACATCAACATCACAATTCATAACAGATAAGACAACACCACTGAACTTGCTCAAGTTGCAGGCTATACTGATCTTTACGGTGTAGATAAACTAAAGAACTGACAAAGATTTAACCAATCCAGAGTGTCAGATCCCTAACCCAACACCCCCGCTATGCTACGATACACCAGAATGCAGTCGCCGGGCTGATCAGGGAATCGAAAGTAGCGATTGGGACCAACATACAGATCGGGAGAGGGTGGGATCGGGGCGTGCTTGTTGGATACCTTGGGAGTAGTGTTGCTGGTGGTGGTGCTGCGGCGGGTGGTCCTCGTGAGCGTCGGGGGCGGCGGCGGCATTGGCCTTGTACTTGGTGGCCTTCTTGCTGGCCCTACCGACGACGGCGCTGCCCATGACGAGGAGCTGCCCGAGGAGCCGTCCGGCCTGCCAAACCATCGAATCAGACCATCAGCCACACGATTAATAACAACGGTCGAGTATGGATCAGATCGAGAAAAGGATCGAGAGGACAGTGCACGTACCATCTCGCTCTGGTCCTTCTACACTCCTCCCCTCCCCTCTCCGGCGGCAGCGGCGGAAACCCTAGGACGGAGTCCATGGCCAGGGGGCAGCCGCAGATCCGAGGCGGAGTGAGGAAGCCCGTACCCTGCTCATGGTCCTCGTGTCGGATCCGGCGCGCGGTAGACGTCGCCGGCCATGGTTCGTGGCGGAGAGCCGCCGAGGTGGTGGCTGTAGGGGGCCGCGACATGGCGAGGCACGCCCACACCACCGCCGTCAGCGCCGGGGCGACCACGCACGCCCGCAGGGCCGCGCCGGCGCTGAGTAGCGCCATGGATCCGAGGGGAGAGGGCGCGGCTTGGCTATCTTGGAGGAGGAAGGGTGTCGGGTGGGCTGGTTGGTTTGGTTGGGTGGAGGAAGGGGCGAGGGGGAGGCCATGGACGGCGGCGAGCTCCGCCAGAGGGAGGTGGCGGCGGTGATCTGGAAGGGAGGAGGCGAGCTCTCGCTCTCTCTCCATCGGGCGAGACACCAAGGAGAAGGAAGGGGATCGATGGATGGATGTGGGAAAGAAAGGAGGCGGGAGGGGGGAGGGGTGGCTGGAAAAGGACCTAGGGTTTCAGAGTTAGTGTGGAAGGGTTGAGGACGACCGTTGGATCCGCGAGCATCTGACGGCGTATGATGCACGATCCGCGTGAGACATCCACGGACCAATCAAAATGAAGTATGATGTTGTGACCATCTAAATAGGTCATAGTTGCCTAAAAATAATGCATTAAAATCATGTAAGCTATTTTATGACTTGAGAAATTCAAAAAGAAAATGGAAAACCTTCTCATATTGTCACCAAAATGTGAACAACTTTTCACAAAAAAAATAACAAACATGCAAAAAAGATAAATATCTTTAAAAGGTGTAGTGAGACCTGAGTTTTTTTTGGCAAAAAAGGACATTTTCCATTTTTTTGAATCCGTGAAATGAGTTTTTTTGTGAAGGACCAATAATATATTTGTTGAAAAATTGGACCAAATCAATTTTTTGAAAATGTTAGGCCATATTTAATGCACAATTGGCCAAATGGTTAGGGGTCAGAAGTTTTGATCCACCTCTGGTGAAAAAGACAAATTACCGCCGATTCAGAAGGAAGCGGGTCAAATTTGAACTGCAGCTGCCTTATGGTTTGTTCTTTATTTTTTCCAAAAATCATTTCTAGGTACATAAGTATCTATTTAATCACATAAACATCAAAAGTTTTCCAAGATTCAACCACTAGCTAGGAACGGTCAAGCCCGCCATTTTGACCGCATTTTGAAACGGGCATAAAAAATTCAAAAAAAATCAAAATGGAAAACCTTCGCATTGTGTCATTATATGTGACCAAGTTTCCAGGAAAAATAATAAACTTGTAATACGGAAATTATTTTAAAAAAATGTTCTCAGAAATGAGGTATCATGCGTGAAGATTCATGGCTTTCAAGCCAAATGATCAATCTTATGGCCACATTCATGGCATAGTTTGTTCAAATCATCTCATATTGTGCACAAGGGTGCATATTGGAATGGCAAACAATGTTGCAAAATTGAGTTTTCATTTTCTTTGGACGAAAAATCAATTTTCCATTTTCTGAGTGCCCAAAATGAGTTTTTTTGTGAAGGACCTATCATATATTTGTTGCAAAATTGCACCAAGTCAATTTTCTAAAAATACTAGGCCATATTTAATGCATAATTAACCAAATGGTTGGGTGTCAAAAGGTTCGATCCACCTCTGGTGAAAAAGACAAATTCCCGCCGATTCAGTAGGAAGCGGGTCAAATTTGAACTGCGGGCGCCTCATAGTTTGCTATTTATTTTTTCAAAAAATCATTTCTAGGTACAAAAAAGTATCTATTTAATCAGAGAAACAGCAAAAAAATTCCAAGATTCAACCACTAGCTAGGAACGGTCATTCCCGCCGTTTTGACCGCATTTTGAAACGGGCATAAAAAATTCAAAAAAAAATTAAAAAAATTGGAAAACCTTCGCATTGTGTCATTATATGTGACCAAGTTACCAGGAAAAATAATAAACTTGTAATATGGCAATTCTTTTAAAAAGTGTTCTCAGAAATGAGCTATCATCTCTGAAGATTCATGGCTTTCAAGCCAAATGATCAATCTTATGGCCACATTCATGGCATAGTTTGTTCAAATGATCTCATATTGTGCACAAGGGTGCATATTGGAATGGCAAAAAATGTTGCCTAAGTGATTTTTCATTTTCTTTGGACGAAAAATCAATTTTCCATTTTCCGAGTGCCCAAAGTGAGTTTTTTTTGTGAAGGACCTACCATATATTTGTTGCAAAAATGTACAAATCAATTTTATAAAAGACTAGGCCATATTTAATGCACAATTGACCAAATGGTTGGGTGTCAAAAGTTTTGATCCACCTCTGGTGAAAAAGACAAATTCCCGCTGATTCAATAGGAAGCGGGTCAAATTTGAACTGCAGTGTCCTCATAGTTTGCTATTTATTTTTTCAAAAAATCATTTCTAGGTACAAAAGCATCTATTTAATCAGAGAAACAGCAAAAAAATTCCAAGATTGAACAACTAGCTAGGAACGGTCATTCCCGCCGGTTTTGACCGCATTTTGAAACGGGCATAAAAAATTCAAAAAAATCAAAAAATTGGAAAACCTTCGCATTGTGTCATTATATGTGACCAAGTTACCAGGAAAAATAATAAACTTGTAATACAGCAATTCTTTTAAAAAAGTGTTCTCAGAAATGAGCTATCATCTCTGAAGATTCATGGCTTTCAAGCCAAATGATCAATCTTATGGCCACATTCATGGCATAGTTTGTTCAAATGATCTCATATTATGCACAAGGGTGCAAATTGGAATGGCAAACAATGTTTCCTAAGTGATTTTTCATTTTCTTTGGACGAAAAATCAATTTTCCATTTTCCGAGTGCCCAAAATGAGTTTTTTTGTGAAGGACCTACCATATATTTGTTGCAAAATTGGACCTAATCAATTTTGTAAAAAATTAGGCCATATTTAAGGCACAATTGACAAAATGGTTGGGTGTAAAAATTTTTGATCCACCTCTCGTGAAAAAGACAAACGTTCACCGATTCAATAGGAAATGGGTCAAATTTGAATTGCAGCTGCCTTATAGTTTACTATTTATTTTTTCAAAAAATCATTTCTAGGTACAAAAGTATCTACTTAATCAGAGAAACAGCAAAAAAAATTCAAGGTTCAACCACAAGCTAGGAATGTACATTCCCGCCGTTTTAACCGCATTTTGAAACGGGCATAAAAAATCAAAAAAATCAAAAAATTGGAAAACCTTCGCATTGTGTCATTATATGTGACCAAGTTACCAGGAAAAATAATAAACTTGTAATACGACAATTATTTTAAAAAAGTGTTCTCAGAAATGAGCTATCATCTCTGAAGATTCATGGCTTTCAAGCCAAATGATAAATCTTATGGCCACATTCATGGCATAGTTTGTTCAAATGATCTCATATTGTGCACAAGGGTGCATATTGGAATGGCAAACAATGTTTCCTAAGTGATTTTTCATTTTCTTTGGACGAAAATCAATTTTCCATTTTCCGAGTGCCCAAAATGAGTTTTTTTGTGAAGGACCTACCATATATTTGTTGAAAAATTGTACAAATCAATTTTCTAAAATACTAGGCCATATTTAATGCACAATTGACCAAATGGTTGGGTGTCAAAAGTTTCGATCCACCTCTGGTGAAAAAGATAAATTCCCGCCGATTCAATAGGAAGCGGGTCAAATTTGAACTGCAGTGTCCTCATAGTTTGCTATTTATTTTTTCAAAAAATCATTTCTAGGTACAAAAGTATCTATTTAATCAGAGAAACAGCAAAAAAATTCCAAGATTGAACCACTAGCTAGGAACGGTCATTCCCACCGTTTTGACCGCATTTTGAAATGGGCATAAAAAATTCAAAAAAATCAAAAAATTTGAAAACCTTCGCATTGTGTCATTATATGTGACCAAGTTACCAGGAAAAATAATAAACTTGTAATACAGCAATTCTTTTAAAAAAGTGTTCTCAGAAATGAGCTATCATCTCTGAAGATTCATGGCTTTCAAGCCAAATGATCAATCTTATGGCCACATTCATGGCATAGTTTATTCAAATGATCTCATATTGTGCACAAGGGTGCAAATTGGAATGGCAAACAATGTTTCCTAAGTGATTTTTCATTTTCTTTGGACGAAAAATCAATTTTCCATTTTCCGAGTGCCCAAAATGAGTTTTTTTGTGAAGGACCTACCATATATTTGTTGCAAAATTGGACCTAATCAATTTTATAAAAAATTAGGCCATATTTAAGGCACAATTGACAAAATGGTTGGGTGTAAAAAATTTTGATCCACCTCTCGTGAAAAAGACAAACGTTCGCCGATTCAATAGGAAATGGATCAAATTTGAACTGCAGCTGCCTTATAGTTTGCTCTTTAATTTTTCCCAAAATCATTTCTAGTTACATAAGTATCTATTTAATTAGAAATACATGGTTTAGTGGCGATACATCGAGTTTCGAATGGTGGCCGAGGGCCCCAACTCTAGAGCGCGTAAACTCGCATGCCCGCCGTGTGGTCACCGCGTGACCGTGGCGTTGCCATGCGTTCTGGGCGGCCTAGGCATGTCTAGTGGGTTGGGCACTCCCCAGGTAGGTGCTAGGAAGAAAATTACAACATAATATTATCATGAGGAGACCGAACTATGCTCGAAGAAGAATTAGCAGCCAAGTGTTTGATTAGCGGTACGGGAAATGCACATGGCCAATGGGCGTGAGTTTTTGCTGAGGCTGATCATCTACTAAGAATAATGTCTTCCCAAATTTTCAGCTCAAAAGGAGGATCCTAGGTGGTACTTTCTTTTCAAAGTACCACACTGGACAAAAATATGAATGTTGAAGATGGGCTCAAAATAATGAATGGATTAAGATGAAATTTGGTGGAGGATGGTTATTTGGGCATAGGAAATCACTGTACAAAATTGATACCATTTGATCATGCCGAAGTGGTACTTCCTTCACAATGCTCTTCTCGGGACAGAAACTTGGGAAAATTAGTGAGAGAAATTGGATAAATGAAATGAGCTCAAATTTGGTGTAGGTAAGTGAAACCCACAAGTATAGGGGATCGCAACAGTTTTCGAGGGTAGGGTATTCAACCCAAATTTGTTGATTCGACACAAGGGGAGCCAAAGAGTATTCTCAAGTATTAGCAGCTCAGTTGTCAATACAACCACACCTGGAAACTTAATATCTGCAACAAAGTGTTTAGTAGCAAAGTAATATGATAGTGGTGATAACGGTAGCAGAAGGTAAAAGTAGTAAAAGTAATGTTTTTGGTATTTTGTAGTGATGATAGCAATAGAAACGGAAAAGTAAATAAGCGAAGAACAATATATGGAAAGCTCGTAGGCAATGGATAAGTGATGGAGAATTATGCCGGATGCGGTTCATCATATAACAATCATAACCTAGGGTGACACAGAACTAGCTCCAGTTCATTGATGTAATGTAGGCATGTATTCCGAATATAGTCATACGTGCTTATGGAAAAGAACTTGCATGACATCTTTTGTCCAAAACAAGGGCAAAAGTGTTTTCAAAAGTAGATACATTGGAGACGTATCAACCCCTCAAGCTTAAACCTTTGCTTGTCCTCAAGCAATTCAGTTGACAAACTGAAAGTGATAAAGAAAAATTTTCCAAACTCTGTTTGCTCTTGTTGTTGTAAATATGTAAAGCCAGCATTCAAGTTTTCAGCAAAGATTATAACTAACCACATTGGCAATAACGCATAGGTCTCAAGTTTACTCATATCAATAGCATAATCAACTAGCGAGCCATAATAATAAAACTCGGATGACAACACTTTCTCAAAACAATCACAAAATGATATAACAAGATGGTATCTCGCTAGCCCTTTCTAAGACTGCAAAACATAAATGCAGAGCACCTTTAAAGACCAAGGACTGACTAGACATTGTAATTCATGGTAAAAGAGATCCAGTCAAGTCATACTCAATGTAAACTAACAGTAATGAATGCAAATGACAGCGGTGCTCTCCAACTGGTGATTTTTAATAAGAGGATGATGACTCAGCATAAAAGTAAATAGATAGGCCCTTCGCAGAGGGAAGCAGGGATTTGTAGAGGTGCCAGAGCTCGGTTTTGAAACAGAGGTGAATAATATTTTGAGCGGTATACTTTCATTGTCAACATAAAAACCAAGAGATGGCGATATCTTCCATGCTACACACATTATAGGCGGTCCCAAACATAATGGTAAAGTTTATACTCCCCCTTCCACCACAAGCATCAATCCATGGCTTGCTCGAAACAACGAGTGCCTCCAACCCGGGAGACTTGGAGTCCATGTAAGGGAAGCAACAAGGAAGCCACGAGGCAGGGGGGCGCGCCCACCCCCTGGGCGCGCCCTCCACCCTCGTGGGCCCCTCATGGCTCCCCCGACGTACTTCTTCCGCCTATATATCTCCATATACCCTAAAACGATCGGGGAGCACAATAGATCGGGAGTTCCGCTGCCAGAAGCCTCTGTAGCCACCGAAAACCAATCTAGACCCGTTCCGGCACCCTGCCGGAGGGGGAATCCCTCTCCGGTGGCCATCTTCATCATCCTGGTGCTCTCCACGGCGAGGAGGGAGTAGTTATAATAACACCTTAGTACCTTGAGGTGATACTAAGTGGGTGTGCATCCAACTTGCTTGCTCCAATAACACCTTAAGATACAAATCAACCAAAACCCTAATGTCACCTAGATACTCCAATGTCACCTCAAGTATCCGTGCGCATGATTATACGATATGCATCACACAATCTCAGATTCATCTATTCAACCAACACAAAGGACCTCAAAGAGTGCCCCAAAGTTCTACTGGAGAATCACGACGAAAACGTGTGCCAACCCCTATGCATAGGTTCCCAATGTCACGAAACCCGCAAGTTGGTCACCAAGACATACATCAAGTGGCACGTGGTATCCCCTTGTCACCAGAGATATCCACGGCAAGACATACATCAAGTGTTCTCAAGTCTTTAAAGACTCAATCCGATAAGATTACTTCAACGGGAAAACTCAATTCATTATAAGAGAGAAGAGGGGGAGGAGAAACATAAGATCCAGCTATAATAGCAAAGCTCGCGATACATCAAGATCGTATCACCTCAAGAACATGAGAGAGAGAGAGAGATCAAACACATAGCTACTGGTACATACCCTCAGCCCCGAGGGAGAAATACTCCCTCCTCGCCATGGAGAACGTCGGGATGATGAAGATGGCCACCGGAGAGGGATTCCCCTCCGGCAGGGTGCCGGAACGGGTCTAGATTGGTTTTCGGTGGCTACGGAGGCTTCTGGCGGCAGAACTCCCGATCTATTTTTTTCTGGAAGTTTTAGGGTATATGGAGTTATATAGGCAGAAGAAGCACGTCGGGGGAGCCACGGGGGCCCCATGAGGCAGGGGGCGCGCCCTAGGGGGGGCACCCCCACCCTCGTGGGCAGCTCCCGTATCTTCTGACGTGGGGTCCAAGTCCATCAGGTGTGTTTCCTTCCAAAAATAACTTCTCCAGTTGATTTCATTCCGTTTCGACTCCGTCTGATATTCCTTTTCTTCAAAACACTGAAATAGGCATAAAACAGCAAATCTAGGCTGGGCCTCCGGTTAATAGGTTAGTCCCAAAAATAATATAAAAGTGGATAATAAAGCCCAATATTGCCCAAAACAGTAGATAATATAGCATGGAGCAATCAAAAATTAAAGATACATTGGAGACGTATCAAGCATCCCCAAGCTTAATTCCTGCTCGTCCTCGAGTAGTTAAATGATAAAAAGATAATTTTTGATGTGGAATGCTACTTGGCATAGTTTCAATGTAATTCTTCTTAATTGTGGTATGAATATTCAGATCCATAAGATTCAAGAAAAAAGTTCATATTGACATAGAAATAATAATAATTCAAGCATAATAACTAAGCAATTATGTCTTCTCAAAATAACATGGCCAAAGAAAGCTATCCCTACAAAATCATATAGTCTGGCTATGCTCCATCTTCACCACACAAAATATTTAAATCATGCACAACCCCGATGACAAGCCAAGCAATTGTTTCATACTTTTGATGTTCTCAAACTTTTTCAATCTTCACGCAATACATGAGCGTGAGCCATGGACATAGCACTATAGGTGGAATAGAATGGTGGTTGTGGAGAAGACAAAAAGGGAGAAGATAGTCTCACATCAACTAGGCGTATCAACGGGCTATGGAGATGCCCATCAATAGATATCAATGTGAGTGAGTAGGGATTGCCATGCAACAGATGCACTAGAGCTATAAATGTATGAAGGCTCAACAAAAGAAACTAGTGGGTGTGCATCCAACTCGCTTGCTCACGAAGACCTAGGGCATTTTGAGGAAGCCCATCATTGGAATATACAAGCCAAGTTCTATAATGAAAGATTCCCACTAGTATATGAAAGTGACAACATAGGAGACTCTCTGTCATGAAGATCATGGTGCTACTTTGAAGCACAAGTGTGGAAAAAAAGGATAGTAGCATTGCCCCTTTTTTTATTTGGTCTTTCTTTTTTTGGCTTTCCTTTTTTTATTTGGCCTTTCTTTTTTTGGCCTTTTTTTGGGACAATGCTCTATTGATGATGATCATCACACTTTTATTTTCTTACAACTCAATAATTACAACTCGATACTAGAACAAGATATGACTCTATATGAATGCCTCCGGCGGTATACCGGGATGTGCAATGATGCATGAGTGACATGTATGAAAGAATTATGAATGATGGCTTTGCCACAAATACAATGTCAACTACATGATCATGCTAAGAAATATGACAATGATGAAACGTGTCATAATAACGGAATGGTGGAAAGTTGCATGGCAATATATCTTGGAATGGCTATGGAAATGCCATAATAGGTAGGTACGGTGGCTGTTTTGAGAAAGATATATGGTGGGTTTATGGTACCGGCGAAAGTTGCGCGTACTTGAGAGGCTAGCAATGGTGGAAGGGTGAGAGTGCGTATAATCCATGGACTCAACATTAGTCATAAAGAACTCACATACTTATTGCAAAAATCTATTAGTTATCGAAACAAAGTACTACATGCATGCTCCTAGGGGGGTAGATTGGTAGGAAAAGACCATCGCTCGTCCCCAACCGCCACTCATAAGGAAGGCAATCAATAAATAAATCATGCTCTGACTTCATCACATAACGGTTCACCATACGTGCATGCTACGGGAATCACAAACTTCAACACAAGTATTTCTCAAATTCATAACCACTCAACTAGCATGACTCTAATATCACCATCTCCATATCTCAAAACAATTATCAAGTATCAAACTTCTCCTAGTATTCAACACACTCATAAGAGAATTTTATTATTCTTGAATACCTAGCATATTAGGATTTTAAGCAAATTACCATGCTATTTAAGACTGTCAAAATAATATAAGTGAAGCATGAGAGTTCATCCATTTCTTCAAAATAAAACTACCACCATGCTCTAAAAGATATAAGTGAAGCACTAGAGCAAATGACAAACTACTCCGAAAGATATAAGTGAAGATCGATGAGTAGTCGAATAATTATGCAACTATGTGTAGACTCTCTAACATTTAATAATTTCAGATCTTGGTATTCTATTCAAACAGCAAGAAAAACAAAATAAAATGTCATCTAAGAATAGCAAACATCATGTGAAGAAGCAAAAACTTAGGATCAACCGAAACTATCCGATAGTTGTTGAAGACGAAAGGTGGGATGCCAACCGGGCATCCCCAAGCTTAGATGCTTGAGACTTCTTGAAATATTATCTTGGGGTGCCTTGGGAATCCCCAAGCTTGAGCTTTTGTGTCTCCTTAATTCCTCTTATATCACGGTCTCCCTAAATCTCAAAAAGCTTCATCCACACAAAACTCAATAAGGACTCATGAGATAAGTTAGTATAAACCATTGCCAAAACCTTATGATACTCTACTGTAGAAAATCACTAAAATTATTATTCAACATTGCATACTAAATGCCTCTGCATATTTAATAGTCCTATCCTCAAATAGAATCATTAAAGAAGCAACCATATGCAAACAATGCAAACAAAACAGCAATCTGCCTAAACAGGATAGTCCGTAAAGAATGCTGCAACATCCATATTTCCCTAGCTCCAAAAATTATGAAGGAAAATTCCCACTGTATTAAATTTATCAGAGCTTAATATGCAAAAGGTTTAGACATTTTATCACATTCTGACTTTTCTAGGGAATTATTGCAACAGCGGTAAACTTTCTGTTTTCAAACAGCAACATGTATACTTGTAACATAGGCATAGTAAAGACTATTAATGCCACTTTTATTGAAATAAAATATGCAAAACATTGGTCTAAATAACATCAAGAAAATGCAAAAAAAATAAATTGATGCTCCAAGCAAAACACATATCATGTGGTGAATAAAAATATAGCTCCAAGTAAAGTTACCGATGAACGAAGACGAAAGAGGGTATGCCTTCCGGGGCATCCCCAAGCTTAGGCTCTTGGCTATCCTTGAATATTACCTTGGGGTGCCTTGGGCATCCCCAAGCTTAGGCTCTTGCCACTCCTTGTTCCATAGTCCATCGAATCCTTACCCAAAACTTGAAAACTTCACAACACAAAACTTAACAGAAAACTCGTAAGCTCCGTTTGTATAAGAAAATAAATCACCACTTCAAGGTACTGTAATGAACTCATTCTCTATTAATATTGGTGTAAAATCTACTGTATTCCAACTTCTCTATGGTTTATAAACTATTTTACTAGCCATAGATTCATCAAAATAAGTAAACAACACATGAAAACAGAATCTGTCAAAAACAGAATAGTCTGTAGTAATCTGAATCAAACGTATACTTATGGAACTCATAAAATTCTCAAATAAATTTCTGGACCTGAGGAATTTATCTATTAATCATCTGCAAAAATAATTAACTAAATAGCACTCTCCTAATAAAAACGGCAGCAGTTCTCGTGAGCGCTAAAGTTTCTGTTTTTTACAGCATGATCGCAAAGACTTTCCCCAAGTCTTCCCAACGGTTCTACTTGGAACAAACACTAATTAAAAGCATAAAACCACATATAAACAGAGGCTAGATGAATTATTTATTACTAAACATTAACAAAAAGCATGGAATAAAAATAAAATTGGGTTGCCTCCCAACAAGCGCTATCGTTTAATGCCCCTAGCTAGGCACGATGATTTCAATGATGCTCACATAAAGGATAAGAATTGTAACATAAAGAGAGCATCATGAAGAATATGACTAGCACATTTAAGTCTAACATACTTCCTATACATAGGGATTTTGTGAGAAAACAACTTGTGGGAACAATAATCAACTAGCATAGGAGGGCAAAACAAGCATAACTTCAAAACTTTAAGCACATAGAGAGGAAACTTGATATTATTGCAATTCCTACAAGCATATATTCCTCGCTCATAATAATTTTTAGTAGCATCATAAATGAATTCAACAATATAACCAGCACCTAAAGCATTCTTTTCATGATCTACAAGCATAGAAATTTTATTACTCTCCATATAAGCAAAATTCTTCTCATTCAGGATAGTGGAAGTTTCATAAGAGACTTGGATACGATAAATTGGTTCCACATTAAAAGATTAATGTTCAGAGAAGGAGTAATCATAATCATGACAAGTTTTATAAATATAATCACTACTTTTTATAGCATATGTATCATCACAATAATTATCATAAGTAGGAGGCATGCTATCATCATTATAAATTTGCATATCAAAACTTGGGAGACTAAAAATATCATCTTCATTAAGCGTAGCATCCCCAAGCTTGGGATAAACATTAATTATAGCAAATATATTCTCAAAAACATCATCTTCATCAAATATAGCATCCCCAAGCTTGGGCCTTTTCATATCATAAGCATAATCACTCTCATCATTAATAGTATAGATAGCACCAATAGTATAGCAATTATCATATTCTTCCAAGCAAGTGCCAAAAAGATTTTCAAGATCATAAGAAGTATCATTATCTTCCACAACTATATTTTCATGAGGCACAATAGTAATAGGAGCAGCATTATTTGGGAGAGATATCTTTTTACCTCTCTTCCTTTTTCTTTTCTTCTTCTTCACCACATCATGTGTGGGTTCAATCCTCTTTTTGGAGCTCCTTATTAATGAGATTGGTTGAATAGGAGGCTCCTCCTCGTTACCTCATTCATCATAAGAAATAATAGGAGGATATTGTGAAGTCTCTCCCCTTTCATTAGTATTCTCTTCATCTTATATTTGTTTTCTTTTCTTTATGTAGTTGGCAATATAAGGATTTTCAATGCAATTCACCGCACAATATGTTGGGGAACGTAGTAATTTCAAAAAAATTCCTACGCACACGCAAGATCATGGTGATGCATAACAACGAGAGGGGAGAGTGTTGTCTACATACCCTTGTAGACCGTTCGCGGAAGCGTTATATCAACGCGGTTGATGTAGTTGTATGTCTTCACGTCCGACCGATCCAAGTACCGAAAGCACGGCACCTCCGAGTTCTGCACATGTTCAGCTCGGTGGCGTCCTCGCCTTCTCGATCCAGCAAGAGGGGCGAAGTAGTAGATGAGTTCCGGCAGCACGACAGCGTGGTGACGGTGTTGGTGAAGAACAATCTCCGCAGGGCTTCGCCTAAGCACTACGAAAACTATGACAGAGGATAAACTAGAGGAGACAGGGTTGCCGGCACATGGCTTGGTGTTTCTTGATGTGTCTTTGGTGCTAGCCCTGCCTCTCTATTTATATCTTGAGCCCTGGGGTCGAAACTTGGAGTAAAAGCCTCCACAAAGTCGGTTTCACCCGAAAGGCAAGAGTCCATCTCGGACTCCACGGCCAGACGCCAGGGTTCCCGGCGTCTAGACCCAGACGCCAGGGACCCTGGCGTCTGGCCCCTGGACTCCGCAAAACTTCCTTTTGCGCCTTCCAAAAACCTTGTGGGCTTTCCCCTTTGGCCCAAATAAAGTGTTCTCGTACCCAAACATTTCGGGAAACATCCGGAACCCCTTCCGGTGATTTTCGGAACCCTTCCGGTGACCAAACACTATTATCATATATATCAAACTTCACCTCCGGACCATTCCGGAGTTCCTCGTCATGTCCGTGATCTCATCCCGGACTCTGAACAACATTCGGTCACCAACATACATAACTCATATAGTACTATATCATCAACGAACGTTAAGCGTGCGGACCCTACGGGTTCGAGAACTATGTAGACATGACCAAGACACCTCTCTGGTCAATAACCAATAGCGGGATCTGGATGCCCATATTGGCTCCTACATATTCTAGGAAGATCTTTATCAGTCAGACCGCATAACAACATACGTTGTTCCCTTTGTCATCGGTATGTTACTTGTCCGAGATTCGATCGTCGGTATCCAATACCTAGTTAAATCTCGTCACTGGCAAGTCTATTTACTCGTTTCGTAATACATCATCTCGCAACTAACTCATTAGTTGTAATGCTTGCAAGGCTTATGTGATGTGCATTACAGAGAGGGCCCAGAGATACCTCTCCGACAATCGAAGTGACAAATCCTAATCTCGAAATACGCCAACCCAACATCTACCTTTGGAGACACCTGTAGAGCACCTTTATAATCACCCATTTACGTTGTGACGTTTGGTAGCACACAAAGTGTTCCTCCGGCAAACGGGAGTTGCATAATCTCATAGTCATAGGAACATGTATAAGTCACAAAAAAAGCAATAGCAACATACTAAACGATCGGGTGCTAAGCTAATGGAATGGGTCATGTCAATCAGATCATTCACTTAATGATGTGATCCCGTTAATCAAATAACAACTCTTTTGTTCATGGTTAGGAAACATAACCATCTTTGATTAACGAGCTAGTCAAGTAGAGGCATACTAGTGACACTCTGTTTGTCTATGTATTCACACATGTATTATGTTTCCGGTTAATACAATTCTAGCATGAATAATAAACATTTATCATGATATAAGGAAATAAATAATAACTTTATTATTGCCTCTAGGGCATATTTCCTTCACAATACATATAAATTTTCTCTAGATCAAAATGAAGAAATTTATCAAGATAAAACTTTGGAATACCCTCAGTTACACGTTTCATTTCCTCATACCCCAAAAGAAGACTAAGCTCTTTATGATGCTCAAGTGTAATCAAATTATCACAATTTTTGGATACGATACGGTCATGAAACAATTTGCATTTGATATTTAAATGACCATGTTCATTGCAAAGTTCGCAAGTATGGGTAAGATATCTTAAATTTTCAGCACATTCATCTAGCTCTTCTTGCAACAATTTGGTTTCTAAGTACTTATGCCTCTTGCAATATCTATCTTCCCTATTTGGTGTGTACTTGCAAACCCAGTCTACTCCACAAAAATTGACATGTTTATAGGAGGTATTTTCATCATAACTAGTGCAATCATCATTAGCATCATGGATATTCAAAGAATTCGTACTAACAACATTGCAATCATGCTCATCATTCAAATATTTAGTGCCAAATTTTTTATAGATTTCTTCTTCTAGCACTTGAGCACAATTTTCCTTTCCATCATACTCACGAAAGATATTAAAAAGGTGAAGCGTATGAGACAAACTCAATTCCATTTTTTATAGTTTTCTTTTATAAACTAAACTAGTGATAAAAACAAGAAACTAAAAACTCGATTGCAAGATCTAAAGATATACCTTCAAGCGCTAACCTCCCCGGCAACGGCGCCAGAAAAGAGCTTGATGTCTACTACACAACCTTCTTATTGTGGAAGTTGTTGGGCCTCCAAGTGTAGAGATTTGTAGGACAGTAGCAAATTTCCCTCAAGTGGATGACCTAAGGTTTATCAATCCGTAGGAGGCGTAGGATGATGATGGTCTCTCTCAAGCAACCCTGCAACCAAATAACAAAGAGTCTCTTGTGTCCCCAACACACCCAATACAATGGTAAATTGTATAGGTGCACTAGTTCGGTGAAGAGATGGTGATGCAAGTGCAATATGGATAGTAGATAATAGTTCTTTGTAATCTGAAATAATAAAAACAGAAAGGTAGCAAGTGATAAAAGTGAGCGTAAACGGTATTGCAATGTGTGGAAACAAGGCCTAGGGTTCATACTTTCACCAGTGTAAGTCCCCTCAACAATACTAACATAATTGGATCACATAACTATCCCTCAACATGCAACAAAGAGTCACTCCAAAGTCACTAATAGCGGAGAACAAACGAAGAGATTATGGTAGGGTACGGAACCACCTCAAAGTTATTCTTTCCAATCAATCCGTTGGGCTATTCCTATAAGTGTCACAAACAGCCCTAGAGTCCGTACTAGAATAACACCTTAAGATACAAATCAACCAAAACCCTAATGTCACCTAGATACTCCAATGTCACCTCAAGTATCCGTGGGCATGATTATACGATATGCATCACACAATCTCAGATTCATCTATTCAACCAAGACAAAGGACCTCAAAGAGTGCCCCAAAGTTCTACCAGAGAATCACGACAAAAACGTGTGCCAACCCCTATGCATAGGTTCCCAATGTCAGGAAACCCGCAAGTTGGTCACCAAGACATACATCAAGTGGCACGTGGTATCCCATTGTCACCACAGATATCCACGGCAAGACATACATCAAGTGTTCTCAAGTCTTTAAAGACTCAATCCGATAAGATTACTTCAAGGGGAAAACTCAATTCATTACAAGAGAGAAGAGGGGGAGGAGAAACATAAGATCCAACTATAATAGCAAAGCTCGCGATACATCAAGATCGTATCACCTCAAGAACACGAGAGAGAGAGAGAGCTCAAACACATAACTACTGGTACATACCCTCAGCCCCGACGGAGAACTACTCCCTCCTCGTCATGGAGAGCACCGGGATGATGAAGATGGCCACCGGAGAGGGATTGGCCCCTCCGGCAGGGTGCCAGAACGGGTCTAGATTGGTTTTCGGTGGCTACGGAGGCTTCTGGTGGCGGAACTCCCGATCTATTTTTTTCTGGAACTTTTAGTGTATATGGAGTTATATAGGCAGAAGGAGCACGTCAGGGGAGCCACGGGGGCCCCACGAGGCAGGGGGCGCGCCCTAGCGGGGGTGCACCCCCCACCCTCATGGGCAGCTCCCGTATCTTCTGACGTGGGGTCCAAGTCCATCAGGTGTTTTTCCTTCCAAAAATAACTTCTCCACTTGATTTCGTTTCGTTTCGACTCCGTCTGATATTCCTTTTCTTCAAAACACTGAAATAGGCATAAAACAGCAAATCTTGGCTAGGCCTTCGGTTAATAGGTTAGTCCCAAAAATAATATAAAAGTGGATAATAAAGCCCTATATTGCCCAAAACAGTAGATAATATAGCATGGAGCAATCAAAAATTATAGATACGTTGGAGACATATCATTGATGTATGACTATCTTCTCCTTTTTGTCTTCTCCACAACCACCATTCTATTCCACCATAGTGATATATCCATGGCTCACGCTCATATATTGCGTGAAGATTGAAAAAGTTTGAGAACATCAAAAGTATGAAACAATTGTCTGGCTTGTCATCGGGGTTGTGCATGATTTAAATATTTTGTGTGGTGAAGATAGAGCCTAGCCAGACTATATGATTTTGTAGGGATAACTTTCTTTGGCCATTTTATTTTGAGAATATATAATTGCTTAGTTAGTATGCTTGAAGTATTATTATTTTTATGTCAATATTAAACTCTTATCTTGAATCTTTCGGATCTAAATATTCATGCCACAATAAAGAAAAAAATATATTGAGAAATATGTTAGAAAGCATTCCACATCAAAAATTCTTCTTTTATCATTTACCTACTCGAGGACAAGCAGGAATTAAGCCTAAGGATGCTTGATACGTCTCCAACGTATCTATAATTTTTGATTACTCCATGTATTATATTATCTATTTTGGATGTCAATGGGCTTTATTTTACACTTTTATATCATTTTTGGGACTGACTTACTAACCGGAGGCCCAGCCCAAATTGCTGTTTTTGCCTATTTTAGGGTTTCAAAGAAAAGGAATATCAAATGGAGTCCAAACGGAATGAAACCTTCGGGAACGTGATTTTCTCAACAAACGTGATCCAGGACACTTGGAGTGGCCGTCAAGAAACAAGGGAGGAAGGCACGAGGCAGGGGGCGCGCCTACCCTCCTGGGCGCGCCCTCCACCCTCGTGGGCCCTCCGTTGCTCCACCGACGTACTTCTTCCTCCTATATATATCAACGTACCCTCCAAACATCCAGGAGCACCACGAAAACCTAATTCCACCGCCGCAACCTTCTGTACTCAAGAAATCCCATCTTGGGTCCTTTTTCGGAGCTCCGCCAGAGGGGGCACTAATCACGGAGGGCCTCTACATCAACTCCATGGCCTCTCTGGTGATGTGTGAGTAGTTTACTTCAGACCTACGGGTCCATAGTTATTAGCTAGATGGCTTCTTCTCTCTCTTTGGATCTCAATGCAAAGTTCTCCTCGATTCTCTTGGAGATCTATTCGATGTAATCTTCTTTTGCCGTGTGTTTGTCGAGATCCGATGAATTGTGGGTTTATGATCCAGATTATTTATGAACAATATTTGATTCTCCTCTGAATTCTTTTATGTATAATTGGTTTATCTTTGCAAGTCTCTTCATATTATCAGTTTGGTTTGGCCTACTAGATTGATCTTTCTTGCAATGGGAGAAGTGCTTAGCTTTGGGTTCAATCTTGCGGTGCTCGATCCCAGTGACAGAAGGGAACCGACACGTATTGTATTGTTGCCATCGAGGATAAAAAGATGGGGTTTATATCATATTGCATGAGTTTATCCCTCTACATCATGTCATCTTCCTTAAAGCATTACTCTGTTCTTATGAACTTAATACTCTAGATGCATGCTGGATAGCGGTCGATGTGTGGAGTAATAGTAGTAGATGCAGAATCGTTTCGGTCTACTTGTCTCGGGCGTGATGCCTATATACATGATCATACCTAGATATTCTCATAACTATGCTCAATTCTATCAATTGCTCGACAGTAATTCGTTTACCCACCGTAACACTTATGCTCTTGAGAGAAGCCACTAGTGAAACCTATGGCCCGGGGTCTATCTTTCATCATATTAATCTTTCAATACTTAGTTATTTCTTTTGCCCTTTATTTTACTTTGCATATTTATTTCTCTTTATCATAAAAATACCAAAAATATTATCTTATTATATTTATGAGATCTCACTCTCGTAAGTGACCGAGAAGGGCTTGACAACCCCTTTATCGCGTTGGTTGTGATGTTCTTATTTGTTTGTGTAGGTGCGTGGGACTTGAGCGAGATCTGCTACTGGATTGATACCTTGGTTCTCAAAAACTGAGGAAAATACTTATGCTACTTTGCTGCATCATCCTTTCCTCTTCAAGGGAAAACCAATGCAGTGCTCAAGAGGTAGCAGACTGCAGTTTACTAAATTTAGGCCCCTAAAAAATTTCCTTTGGTAATTTTTCTATGGGGGGGTGCAGCGCCCCCTCAGGTTTGAATGTACCTCTACCGGTGATTCTACATGCTCAGCAACACCGGAACTAATCCAAGACATTTTTGATACATAATCTTTCTGAAGTGCACCGGTTTATTCTCTAAATATAATCTTTACCAGCTAAACAAAACTCGTGTGCAGAAGCATGTTGCAAGAACCGAAAGTGTGGTCATGTACCAGCAACTCCTTTGGGATCCAGCTGGCCCTATTTTTCAATTTTTTTGACCAATGAAAACAGCAGGAGAGACTCCTACTGTTGCTATTTATTTATTTAAATGTTAACCAATGGTTAACAATTGAGAAATGGTTGTTTTACATAGCTTTACAAGAATATAGTAAGTAAAGCAGGAGATTAGATAGTCAAAGAAATGCTAAAACCTTCTAAAAGGTTAATTTTTGAGGGTTGATCATGTAACCTAATATCACAAAGTCTTCCTTGAGTTTCCTTAGCCACTCAGCGTGGGTGGCCGTCTCTTCATCAAATACCTCTCTATTGTGTTGCTTCCAAATATTCCAGGAGGTCAGTATGGTTATCTCTTTGAACAGAGGTCCCTGCTAGCTTGCTTTAGCTCTCTCATATTTGTGTTGCATGTCTAGGTGATTATCCCAATCAATGCCCACAACTCCTCAACACTTTGCAACAAAAGGACACTCATAGAATAGATGTGCATTTGTTTCTAGTACCTCCATGTTGCACATTGGACAATTGTGATCTTCTCCAATATCAAAATGCCTTCTTAGAAGCATATCCCTTGTATTGACCCTATCATGCAACATCAACCATGCAAACACTTTATGTCTCATGATACATTTTGTTTTCCAAACGGAGGTGATGCATTGTGGAGCCAATACATTTCTGAACATGAAGTTGTAAAACTTCTTCGGTTTGAAATCAGTATCACCCCAGCAAAGAATCCATTCATCAGTTCCCCTTTTTTTCAATTTGCCGGGTATGAACCCCCTGAGATGATGTAGGCAGTTGGGTACAGTCTACAGTGGCACACAGGTGGCTTGCATTTCTCTATTTGCTTGGCGATGTACGATCGAGAATCCAGAAGCAGATGACTCTACTTGCTACTTCCATCTGTGCAACAACTCCAAACCTGATGGAATGGCATGTGATCCTATTGGATGTTTCAAGCTGTTGTTGAGGAACGATTATAGTTGTTGGATACCCTACCTCTCCGCTGACCACTATCCAAAAGTGCCTTATCTTCCTCTTCTCACGTCCGGCGATCACCGTGGCAACGGGTTGTGACAAGAGGTTAACCATGCAGCACACAACACCATTTGGTACAGAATGATTCCTGATCTTTCAAAGAGAGCAGAACTCAATTACAGTTAAGTTTCAGTCACTCACACAACAATGATCATGATTCCTAAAGCCAAGCACAACTCTTCCAAACCAAATAATTATACCTGCTACTAATCCAGATTTCTAAAGGTAAAAAAATGCATCGCCCAAATCATCTTCCAAGAATATCGCAAAACTACTAGTATTGCACTCATTTTGCGACATCCCCTGTCACATTAACCGTCCCTAGTTTATCAAGGATCCTCTCTTTTACATTCATGTATGACAAACAAATCAAGCAATGATTACTAGTGTTGTGTAAAATGACGACGAATATTGTGCTTATTCTAACTGGGCTTTGAACATAGCCCATACTATTCAGGACAAGTTTTCAATGTCTGGATAAAACTTGTGAAATTATTTGGCATGATCAATGCCTGCCATGCCACTATCTTTAGTTTGTTTTAACAGATTCACCCGTTTTTCGTGTAACTCGGACAGGGAGCGCCATCATTATAACTTTCCAAATGATAAGTATCACACGTGTGGCACGAAGCAACATGGTTCAAACGCCTTCATTACCATCCATTTTGCAACATCAAACAAATGACATCAGCGGAATATTTTTGGCTTTCGAACTTAAAAATATTTTATCTCTTAAATAAATAATTCGAGTAAAAATCTGTTTTTATCATTAAATCTGTCTTGACGAGATCTTCAAAACTAGATCCGACATTGATATGTTTCCACTTTTTTTTACAAAAAGTGGCCATGATGTTACACTGAAGTTGCCATAGTGTTACACTAAAGTTGTCATGATATGTTTCATCTATTTTTTTCTTCTAGATTTGAAACTACCATTATATTTCAACTACTTTTCACTGTAAATTTTATTAATTGACCATGGCGATTTTAGTAGTTAACCACGGCAATTTTAATTCATGGATCATGGCAATTTTTAGTAACTCATGATGGCAATTTTAGTATTTTGACCATGGCAATTCTAGTATTTTAACCATGGAAACTATTTTTTGTATGAACCATGGCAAATTTTAGTGCATGTATCATGGCAAATTTAAATAATTCATGATAGCAATTTTAATTTCTAGTTCATGGCAAATTTGAGTCATTAACCGTACATTTTTAAAATAATTGACGATGAAATTCTTTTTAATTATGAACCATGTCAAAATTATTTCATAGATCTTGGCAAATTTTAGTAATTCACCGTAGCAAGTTTAATTTTCTTAATTCCCTTTTTTATAACATGCCAAAATTTACTTTAAACGTAGAAGTAAAATTAGTTGAAACATGTCATGGCAACTTCAATGTAACCACTATGACAATTTATTTGCAATAGACACGGCTACTTTTAACCGCCAAAAAAATATTATCGAAACATATCGATATGAGATCTAGTTTTGAAGTCCTCGTTGCGACGGATTTAATGATGAAAATAGATTTTCAATCCAATTTTTATTTAAGAGATAAGACATTTTAAATTTTGAAAACCCAAAAGATTCTCGCTAACATCACCTGTTTTTGTCCTTATTTGCATGCATGTTTAAAAAAAATAAAAAGACTGACGTGGCTAGAAGGGCCTGTGGCCCGACCTCATTCAGCCCACACGTTTGGCATTTACCAGAGTCCTATAACTTAGGACGCCGATAACTGTCACACGTGTGGCATGTAGTAATATTGCCCACACGTTTTTTACACTAAAGTTGCCATAATTTTTTTTTCAAAAAACTAAAACTTGTCGTCCATACAGAAAGTTGTCATGCTTCACAATTAAAGTTGTCATCCTCTTATAACTACAGTTGCCATCAAAAAATATGTGGGCGAAATTGCTTCATGCCACCCGGGTGGACGTTATCATTTAGGATAACTTATGATTTGTTGATTTTAATTCTTGTCCTTCCTTTCTGAAGCATATTATGAATCAGTTAAACAGAGTGAAGTAAAAATCTAAAATTAATGCAAAGTGCCTAAAATGTGAAATATAAGAGTAAACAGCGCGTGGTACATAAACTTGGCAGGCGAGAGCACTTTTATATCGTGCTTTCACTGCTGTAAATTTGGACTGTGTGCTCTTGAAAGCCAAGTTTACAGTGTTGAAAGCACGTTGTGGGAATTGATTTGGTGTTCTCACATGCCAAGTCCGTGTACCACGGGTGTAAGAATAAAAATCTTGGCGGAAGATAATTTTTGGGAAGCGACAGCGCTTTATATTTATGATGAATGAAGTATACAAGAGATCATCATGAAATGGTATTCGAAAATAGAAAGGAAAACCCCAAAATTGGTATGACAAAGTCAGCTCGCCCTCCGGTGAATGATCTCATCTCTCCCTACCTTTTAGGATGACCATTTGGGTTCATGTTGTTCCAACCACCAAGCTCAGCATGTCCTTGGTGACAACAGAGCATCCACGGGGCAGTCATGATAATAATCCGAGCCTCGATGTGACGCGGCATCAACCTTTGCCCTGCTTGAAGTAGTGCAAGATCCGTGCTGCCAAGATGTCGACCCACGTGTCCGGTACGCCGGGCAGGCACCAGTGCATGCAGTCCTGCCTCCAGACTACCACCTCATCCTTCTTCTCGAGCCAGACAGCCGGATGGGCGTCGGCGCGGAACTCGCTCATGTAGGTCAGGTTGAGCAGCTGGATGTCCGTCTCAACTAGCGCTTCCTGGAGCAATGAGTTCACTAGTCTCGCGTCTTTGTTCACTCCCCTGAACCTTGGATCAAACCAGGAATCGAGCTGCACAGGATTTTCGGGGGTCATGAAACGAAAATTTGAGGAAAACGTTAGATCATGAAAAGCTTGGCCCTCGAATGGTACCTCATTTTGTTGTAGGAGCCTGTTAGAGACACAGCTGCCGTTGTGATTCCAATCGCCTCCATCAAAGTGCCTGGGTGACTGTGTGCGCCACAGCTTCAGGGTTTTACTTGGGACCTCCCTTTTGATGTAGGAGCCCATACTTTTGAGGGCTACCTTCAGCCCATCAAAGATGCTAAGTGGAGGCTCAATTAGTTTTCCTCGGTAGAAAACAAGGGGGGTCTCTTTTGGGAATTTATACGAACCCCACCTGATAGAGAGACAATCAATGACCAAACTGCAAATATAGCTTTCACATGATAAAGTAAATGTAGTTCAGTACACATCACTAGGCACTTTTTAACTCAGGGTTATTATGTCACATAATAAATAACATTTCAAGACTGAAATGAAGCTTTTTCTAGGCACAAACGGCTCAGTCTCCAAGTGACTCCAACATAGAGAATATGCAGTGTTAAAATTCGATTCAAACAAAACTCATGAGCAATCTCAGTAGCCCTTGAACGAAATTAGAGAAACAAAATTTCACCCTATCCTACCTGCACATAAAAGAGGGGAAGAAAATAACAAAAGCATAGAGTAAATAACTTAACCACTTACCAGTGTCCAGTGTTGAAAATGAGCACGTCATAAAACTTGGTGATATTTATCCAATCGTCAGCAGGAATGTCGACATCAACTCTGTAGGTTCCCTTTATTCCGTCCTTCCGAGGTTCAAAATTCTCTAGAGGCTGCCACCTTCGTATAATCGTATCATTAGTTATCGCCATGTGAGTTTTATGGAAGTATAATAAAAGTATAAAAGTAAGGATACACTTCTGTTGTGTCTAAAAGCACAAATGCATGCAGTATTGCAGTTGAAATGTCAGATGCTATCTGCTTAAGTCTAACAAGTATGAGCTTCTAAATTATCGGCATCAACGTCCACATTATTGAAGTTTATACATCAGGAAAGTGACGAAACTGTTCGTGCATCTTTTAACATATGGATATATAAAATAACACACGCAATCAAAGTAGGACGAAATAATAAAATGTACTTCGAAATCATGAAAGCTAACCATGTGCCAGACAATAAAAATGCTTCGATGTTTCTATAGGTAGATCTCAGTTTCTTCATCAAAATGTAGAAATGGCAAAAAAGGTATTCTTACTCATTAATATACTTCTGTGTCCACAAACTATTTTCGTGGGTGTAGATCTCAGAGAAAAAACAAAACAAAACAAAAGCATGTGTTGCAACCTAAAATAAAAACGAAAGCAATAGCGCCAGAATTCACTGATCAGCAGACAACACTACAGAATTGTACTCGACCACTGCAGAGATTAACAATGCAGCGTCACAACACCATTTGCTACGGAATAATTCCTGATTTCACAGAGAGTGGAACCAACATTTCAGTTAAGTTTCAGTCCTTTACCCACCAATGATCATGATTCATGAAGCCAGGCACAGATCATCCAAACCAAAATAACTAAAAGTGCAACTCATCCAGATTTCTAGAGGGTAAAAAATATGAAAGTGGTTTTTCTACACCCACCCTTGGTGCACCCACGTAAGAAAACATACCAAAACATTTGAAAAAATCTGAAACTTTGTGGGAAAGATCATCAACAAATGTTAGAGAGGCTTGCAAATTTTCATGGTCAAATGACATCTGAGGAGCTCTATACAAAAAAGTCAAAATTACTCAAAATGTACGTGCACTGTTTGACCAAAATTTTGTAATTTTGTTTTTTTGTACAATTCTTCTCAGATGTCATTTGACCACCAAATTTGGCAAGCCTCTCTAACATTTTTTGGTGATCATTTTCATAAAATTTCAGATTTTTTCAAAATGTTTTGGTATTTTTTTTTGCGTGGGTGCACCGTGGGTACACTGAGTTGGGGTTCAACCACTACTTTCCTAAAAAATATGCATCACCCGAATTATTTCCTGAGAATATCCCAAAACTACATATAGTTTACTCATGCTTCGACATCTCACATTACAGTAACTGCCGGTGATGCACCGAGGATCCTCTATTTTACATACATATCACAAACAATTAAACCAAGAAAATTGAATTCCTATAAGCAGCTATGGACACCAAATAATTCTATGGCATATATTTTTAGTTTTTTTCCTCTATTGTTTCACTTTTATTTTTTTTCTCATCTTATTTTTTCTTTCTTGATATTTATATTTTATTTTTAAAAACATAAATGTAGTTACGTGTAGCCAGCTGCTTGCAGCTGCAATTGCGATGGCAGGTGGACATGCAGTTGTGTGCAACTGCAGCTGCGCCCGTTCGGTGGACATGCAGTTGCATAGGGCATGTACAATAGCATCTAATCAGCCGTCTGTAATGTATGCCACCTCAGATTTTTCATTACGTGGAGGAGAGAGAGCTAGGAGAGAGAAGGAAGGTGTCGTTAATTCTGAAGACGGTCGATATCCCAACAGTCTCGCTACCTACCGATAGCCTCGTCCCCGTTGTACGCTCAGGGGTCGTTAATTTGCCGTTTCCATGCAGCAGTCTGCCCACGTTCTGGCCAAGAAGCACACGATGATGGAGGTTCGCATGCAGCAGCCTGCACACGAACGACGTGCTACATATAGCAAAAGAGCAGACTATTGTAGATGATGTTTTTACTACTATCTATAGATGACGTGGATCATCATTACAGACTGCAAGTGTTCAGACTGATGTACATGCCCAACATGCCCAATGCACATTTGCGTGTGGCCGATGAACATGTAGTTGCGCACAAACCCATGGGTGTGGGACTGGTGGACATGCAGTTGCGAGTGATCGGTGTGCATGCAAATTTCGAAGTACTCCCTCCGTCCCAAAATAAGGTAGTTAGTATAAACTTGAGTCACTTATTTTGGGATGGAGGGAGTATGACTCTAAAGTAGGAGCAACACTTACAGAAAATACCCTTTGGCTCTCGCATGTATATACACCTTATATGGATTTTTTTGAATAATTAAACAAAAAGTCAAAATAATTTAAAAGTATTTTTAGATTAAACTTGATTTACTTGTGCACTAGTATAGAAATTTTCACACAAAAAGAACCAACGTTGACTTCACAACGAAAAAGACAAAAATTATTTGCTATTATAGGTCACTATTCATGCTATTTTGACCAAAAAAATTTCTTTTTTGAAAAGAAGTCAAAGAGGCATTTTTTTTGTGCAACTTTTCTCACTAGTACAATGAAAGATAAAGTTTATTTCAAAAATATTTTCAAATTCTTTTGACTTTTTGTTGAATTACTATTTTTTTCATATAGGGTGCATATGTACCGAGGAACCAAACTTCCCCTCCCAGCACTTAGCAGACACGGTAGTACTAGGACTCACGTGTACTTGGCGAGGAGCACGGCGCGGTGGTAGCCGACGACGACGTCCTCTCGGGGGAAGTGACCGCCCTGCCACGCGCCGCGCCGCTTCCACTGCCGCACGCCGGCGTCGCCCGACCAGAGCGTGCAGAGCAGCGCGATGGCCATGTCCTCCGACAGCGAGTCCCCCATGAACCCGATCCGGCGCCCTCTGGCCGCCGCGAGGAACGAGGCGGGGTCGACCCTCGGGACGACGGCGCCGGAGCCGCAGCGGGAGGGGGCCCAGGAGAGCGCGGAGACTGGGGGACGGCCGTTGCGGAGGCAGTTCCAGCTGATGCGGTGGAAGGGGCAGGACTGGTTGTAGAGGGCAGGCGGCGGGGGAGACGGGGTCTGGACCCAGCGTCCGGCGGTGGCGTCGGCCGGGGCGGCGCCGCAGGGGATGTTGGGGTGCGGCGGGGGCAGTGGTGCGGAGGAGGGGAAGAAGAGGAGAAGGATAATGAGAGTTACTGGGAGGAGTAGCAGCAGCAGAGGCAGGCGGAGGCACGTCTCCGGCCAGCGATCCCCCGGCAGCCAGGCGGATGAGAAGGGAAGAGCTTTCACGAGAGAAGTATCCATTATCGGACGCATGAGGGAGAAGAAATTTGTTTCATTTTTTGTTTTCCTTTACATGAGTTAATTTTGCGTAAGGTTTTAATAGCTTTCCATAGAATTTATGTGAGGTTTTAATAGCTTTATTTTCTTTTTGCATAAGGTTTTAATAGCTTTCCACAAAAATTATGTAAGTTTTTAATAGCTTTAATATGTTTTAATAGCTTTATTATCTCTAATAAATTGAGAGATCCAAACCGGAACAATTTCCATTCTGTAATATTATGTGTTTAGTTCTGGGCCATAGTTCACCTCCGTTCAATTTAGTTGATCTCTTTTGCTTCATGCATTATATATTACAATGATTTTAATCTAGTGATACAGCTCATAGTTCACTTTAGTTCAATTTAGTTTAGTTAATCTCACAATGGTTTCTGTTTAGTGATAGGCTCACAGATTGACGACATCGTTTATCTGCTCTCAAAATTCTGTTTAATTCTGCGCCACAGTTCAATTCACTTTAATAGTTTGATTGGTCTCTTTTCCACCTGCATTATATTACCATGATTTCCAATCCATTGATATGCTCACACATGGACAATATCCATGATTTGCTCCCAAATTATGTTTATCGTTTTTCCAAAGTATTGGCAGGAGCACTGCCCTTTATATGACCAGTGATAGGTGCCAGTCAACCGGCCCAAATTTGGGCGGTCACCGCGCGTGCGTCCAATTTGGCAGCATCCAACACTTCGATCCCCCGCATGGTGCGTTGTCTTCCTCCCTCTCGGTCGTCTCTCCCCCATCGAAGCTCGCGTTCCTGCCCTGCCCGTTTTGCCTCGCCGTTGACGTTTGCCGCTGATGCTCGCCGCCGGCACTCGCCATCGCCAAATCGCAGAAAAAAACCGCCGACGCAACAGTTTTTTGTCCCGCTCCCATGTTGCATCCATGGTAGCCCCATGGGGGCCGCCGGCCGCGAGAACTGCTTCCCCAACCTCTGTTGCAGCATCGCCAGAGACATGTGCGCTCGCAACCCCCAACCTATGGTTCTAGCAAAAACATACGACGGTACAAGCATTTTTGGTCTCTGGTTCCAACATTCATGTAGGTTCCAACTTTTTGATTAATCCAGTTCCATCTTTCAACTTCTTCGGTAGCAGCTCTATGCTCAGCCGGTTGCAGCATATGGCGCCATTGGTAGCAGCTCGTTTACCACCGGTATTTTGCAGTGCCGCCCTTGACAGTTTACCGTCGGTGTTGGTCGCGGCTTCACCTAACATCGGTTCCAGCATTGCCGATGGGAGGTTGAAGCCTTTTCCAGCAACGGGTCCAGCCTCGCCGTTAATTTCGGCAAAAAAAGGAGAGGCAACAATGTCGTCCCACGGTTGCCGTGGTCACCACCGACGAAGAAAGCTGGTTCCTGCAAACGAAGACACCGGTCACAGGAATTGCGGCGGCTGGTTGCAGCATCTCATGGCGCTTGCGACGCCGTTGGCAGCAAACGTGGTCGCCGTTTCCAGCAACCAACTTCGCCGGTTCCAGCACCCGTGGTCGCCGGTTGTAGCATCCATGTGTGCTCCCTGTCGATCATGAGTCATGACTTGGCCGAATCTTCTGGAGATGGCGTTTCGGTCTGGCGACTCGGGGGGCGATTCCGCGGGCGACGTTGCTCGTGGCCCTGCGGCGGAGGCGGATGGCTGGACGGCGGTGCGGCCTGCTCAGGGGTGCGCGCGGTGGAGCGCGCCGTCTAGGGCGCGGCCCCTCGCCCCGTCCCTCTCCGACAGCAGGTTCTGGGCTCTGGAGGGGGTCGACTCCAACGGCGACGACGAGGAGGTAAGCAGTGCGGTAAGTGATGGTGGTGGTTCGCCGAGGCCCCGTGCGGGGTGCTCGGTGGGTGACTTTGTCGCCCGTGCAGAGGAGCTTGGGGGCTCCTTCGTGGCCGGTCGCCGGC
>NC_041390.1:29152448-29165689 GCF_002162155.2 Triticum dicoccoides
GGGGGTGGATGCGGGCCCTGAGGGCCGTTCGTGCTCTCTGGCGGCGGTGGGTTGCCGCGGTGTGGCGCCAGCGGGGCCTTCTCCGGTCCCGACGAGTTCGTCGGAGCTGACAGGGGTCGGCGGCGGCGACGGCGGGGCCGCCCGGGTCGGGGAACCACGGATCTTGGCTAGGGTTTTCGGGGAGCGGACGGACGGGCTCGTTTCCCCGCTGGGCCAGGAGGCGTGGCCTAGCCTTCCAGGAATCGGGTCGGGGGGCCCATTGGTGGCTCAGCCCGCTTCTATGAATGGGGGGTGCAGGGACCCCCCCTCCGTGCTTGGGCCTGACCAGCCTGGCCCGATGGCCGGTCGCGAGCCTGCGCTTAGGCCCGGGCCCAATAAAGAGATGGTCGCGCGGGCACCCGCTCTTATTAATAGGTGGTTGTGGGTGCCAAAAGGAACCCTAGATCTGACGCTAGGGTTTCCTGCCTCCCACTCTCAGGTGCGGCGCTTCGGGCACCTTGCCCGTCGTCTTATCCGTTCTGCCCCTCCCCCACCTCTCTCTTGCTCGTTCGCCACTATGGTGAGGATGGGCTCCCGCCGCGGCGACAAGCCTCCCATGTCGCCTCCGATTCCGGCGGCAGATCGGTAGCGCGAGCAAGAGCTTCGGGCGAAGGCACTCTCCAAGGCGTCGGCGAAGGCCGCGGAGGACGGGGGCTGGGGGCCGCCGCCTCCATGGTGGATTGCGGAGCAAAAGCGGAAGCAACAAGAGGAGCACGAGCGCAAAAAGAAGAAGAAGGAGGAATATCGGCGCCATGGCCTGGAGCAGAAGAAAGAGCTCAAGAGGAAGGAGTCTTAGCTCCCTCCGGGCGGCGAGCGGAGCGGGGATCCGTTGGCCAAGAAGCAGAAGCATAAGGGGGGTGGCACGGCGCCGCTGCAGCTGGCGGCTGGGCCGTCGGCTTCGAAGGGCTCGGCTGACGCCCCGATCCCAGTGGAGGAGGCCGACGGGCCGGAGTGCTTCAAGTGCGGCAGGGTGGGGCACTACCAAAACATGTGCCACCACAAGCCCATGTGCGTCGTCTGCCACGAGGAAGGGCACGTGTTGGCGTACTGCCCCACATGGGGATGGCCCCTGATGCTGCAGATCATGGGCAACGCCATCCCTTGTGAGGGCTTCTTCTGCCTCCCTTTCGTGGAGACAGAGGGCGACGAGGTCCGGGCCCCGTTGGTGGCGGACGCGGCGATCATCTCGGCGGCGCTAGGCACGCTGTCGATCCCCATCTTGGAGGTGGAGCTCCCCCACCTCTTCGAAGGGGAGTGGGATTGGCAGGTGACGGCCATCGGCGTCGACCAGTTCTCGGTCGTCTTCCCCAACAAGGCCATGCTGCGGATGGCAACCCGCAGCGGCAAGCTCTACCTCTCCCTCAACGACATCATGGCGGACATCAAGGAACTGTGCCAGGAGGAACCCAAGGCCGAGATCATGCCGGACATGTGGGTCAAGCTGTGGGGTGTGCCGCCCAAGCACCGCTGTGGACCACCTTATGGCTGGGACGGTGATGATTGGGCGCCCCATGGAGGTGGATCAAGCGTCGCTGCCGGGGCTCGGCCTAGTCCGGATGCACTTCGCGTGTCGCTCGCCGGCCAAGCTCAAGGGCTACGTTCAAGTGTGGTTCAACAGCGAGGGGTTCACCATTCGCCTGGAGGCCGAGGCGGGCGAGCTGCAGGGCGCGACTCCCCCTCCCCCTCCACCAGCCAACATGGACAAGGGTCCGAACGACAAGGACAGGGACCACGACACGAGCATGGGGGATGACTCCATCGACACCGCCACTTGGGACAAGCTTGGGCTCAAGGACAAGGACTCCCAGGACGCGCCTCTGGTGGCGGGTGCTGCGAAGGACCAGGAGGAGCGGCAGGTGGTGGTGGGCAGCAACGAGTTGGGATTCAACCAGTATGGCTCCAACATGACGCTGGGCCTCGACATCGACAAGGGGGTCTCGGCGTCCTGCGACTCGGAGGGCCGCTCGATGCTCATCTCCCCGGTGGCTACGGTGGTGGGTGAGCCTTGGGATGCCTCGGGGCGCTCTCCCAAGGTGTCGTCAGGCCTCGGGGACGGTGGGACGAGGCTCCACAAGAAGCCGGCGGGCCGCAAGACTCCCTTGGTGGCGCCGGCGAGCCCATCCTCGGGCTGTGGGAGCACGCCTGCCCCGCAGCGGCCGGTGGTGATGGCGCTGGCCTCTCCTGGGGGTCTGGCGGGTGGCACCTCGTCGGCCATCTCCCCTCCCTCTTCTGATGCGCTCTGAGTGGAGGTGGCCAAGGTGGCGTCCGTTTCTACGGCCAAACGCTCCAAGGCGGTGGTGGTGTCCACGGCGACGCAGGAGCGGGCGAGCTCCCGCCCGAAGGGTGCCAAGGGCAACCTGCCTGCCCTCCAACGCGCCCAACTCCTGCAGGCCCAGAAGAACCTAGAAACTGAAGGTAATCCCGTGCCCCGCTTTACGATCTTTGTCGATTATTCTGATGAGTGCTTGGGGGGTATCTTAGCGGATAGTGGTGTAAGGATGTCTGACGAGGGGGAAGCGCGCGAAGTGCTTTCTCTTATCCGTGCTAAGGAAATCGCGCAGGCCGCGCTTGCCCAGGCAGCGTTGGCCCGCGTTGCGCCAGCAACAGAAGAAGCAGGGGCTTCTCTGGTGACTTTTGCGCGGCCCGACCAGGAGGACATAGCAGCAGGGGCTGCGATGTCCCCCTCCAACCGTCGTCTTGCCAAGACACGGCGCGTGGCCAAAGCGGTGACCGCTCGCGGTATCCGCCTCCGCAATCGCATTATCTAATGCGTTACATATTTTGGAATATCCGAGGCTTCGGTCACGCTGGGAGGCGGACCCAGTTAAAAGAGTTCATTCGAAACGAGGCGATCGACGTAGTTGGCCTGCAGGAAACTATCAAGGCCGATTTCAATCATCGGGACCTGCTAGCTGTTGACCCGCTGGAGTGTTTTGTTTGGCATTGGGTGCCGGCGGCCGGGCACTCGGGAGGCATGTTGCTAGGCATCAACCTAGTTTGCCTTGAGGTGGTGGCGTGGGATGCTGGTCATTTCTTTCTGTCGGCCCACGTGCGCCATCGTGCAACTCTCCGAGAGTGGGAGGTGATTGTGGTTTACGGCCCGGTCGACCACTCGCTCTCGCTCAAGTTCTTGGGAGAACTCCAGGCAAAGGTTGCGTCTTTGGGCACGCGAAACCTTCCTCTGCTTATGGGAGGGGATTTCAACTTAATCCGTTCGGGAGCGGATAAAAACAATGGTATTATTAATTGGACAAGGGTGTCCATGTTTAATAATGCAATCGCAGATATGGCCATTAGGGAAGTGGCGCGCGTGGGGGCACGCTATACTTGGACCAACAAACAACTTACACCGGTGCAGTCGGTTTTGGACAGGGTTTTTATGTCCTCGGAGTGGGAGGCGCTGTTTCCCCTGTGCTCCTTGCACGCCGAAACGAGGATAGGGTCGGACCACGTCCCCCTCATCCTCTCCTCGGGGGAGGAAAGGCTAAAACGCAGTCCCCGTTTCTTCTTCGAAACCGCGTGGTTAGAGTCTCCGGACTTTGAGCAAATCTTCCTTTCGAAATGGGAGAATTGCGTCGCCCGGATCGGGCGCGTACGCGGGCCGATGGAGTTCTGGATTGCTGCAGGCGCGGGCTTGCGTGCGGCCCTAAAAGGGTGGGGGGCTAACCAGGGGCGCGACGATAAGTTGCTTCCCTCGCGTTTGACTGCGAATCTTGCTCAGATGGATGCTGAGGCGGATGTGCAGACCTTCTCGAAGCAAGACTGGGCTCAGCGCTACGCGCTTGAGGCCCAGTTCGAGTCCCTTCTCCGTGCTGAGGAGGAGTATTGGCGTAGACGTGGTGGAATCAAGTGGACGCTCAAGGGTGACGCGGACACTCAGTATTTTCACGCCTATGCGAATGGGCGTCGTCGGAAATGCGCCATTCTGCGCTTGCAATCTGAGCAGGGGCTCCTTTTGCGGCAACAGGATATCGTACGTCACATATACGATTTCTACATCCAACTTATGGGTTCCAGGGAGGAATCCCGTGCCCGGCTTAGGGCGGATGTGTGGGACCATGTGTTGCGGGTCACGGACGAGGAAAATGAGGGCCTGGGACTGGCCTTCACCCCGGAAGAGATTGACAAGGCGACGCTGGGCATGAAATCCGACACCGCTCCCGGGCCGGATGGGTGGCCGATGGCGATGTTCATAAGGTTTTGGCAAGTGCTCAAAGGGCCTATTTTTGACGTTTGCAATGGTTTTACGCGGGGGAACGGTAGATATCTCTCGCCTAAACTTTGGGGTTCTCTCTCTGATCCCCAAAGTTCCGGGCGCGGATCATATTAGGCTCTTTCGTCCCATTGCGTTGATTAATGTCCTGTTTAAAATTTGTGTGAAAGCTTGCTCGACTCGCTTGACTCCGATAGCTCACCGTATTATTAGTAGGAACCAATCGGCCTTTATTCGGGGGCGCAACATCTTAGAAGGGCCTCTGGCCCTAAAAGAGATTGTGCACTCCCTTAAACGCGCTCGTCAGCCCGCGATCCTACTGTAACTTGATTTCGAAAAGGCTTACGATCGCGTGAACTGGGAGTTTCTCCGACAGGTTCTCCTGGACAGGGGATTCTCGTTGGTTTGGGTTCACCGCATGATGCAATTGGTCTCGGGGGGCCAAACGGCGATTGCGGTGAACGGAGAAGTAGGGAACTTCTTCCGCAACAAACGTGGGCTGCGTCAAGGGGACCCAGCCTCGCCGTTGTTGTTTAACTTTGTGTCGGACGCCTTGGGCGCCATGCTAGACAAAGCCCATATGGCTGGCCACATCAGGGGAGTGGTGAACAACCTGATCCCGGGGGGTGTGTCACACCTGCAATACGCGGATGACACACTTCTCCTTTTCGAGCCCGACACTCACAGTATTGCAACGGTCAAGGCCATTCTGCTGTGTTTCGAACTCATGTCGGGGCTTAAAATCAACTTTCACAAGTGTTAAGTAGTGTCCATAGGGATGGACGCGGTCGAGAGCCAGCGGGTCGCCAACTTTCTTAATTGCAAACTTGGCCAGTTTCCGTTCACATACCTCGGCCTCCCGTTCGCGGTGAAGAAATGTTCGATCGCCGATTGGGAACCTCTTTCCTCCAAGGTAGCGGATAGGGTGTGTCCGTGGAGAGGGAGATTTATGTCTTTAGGGGCTAGACTAATCTTAACCAACTCCAGCCTCTCATCCTTACCTATGTTTGCCATGGGTTTGTTCTTGCTGGCGGATGGGGTACACACTAAGTTGGATACCCCGCGGTCCCGCTGTTTTTGGGAAGGAGCGGGACCTAAACGGAAATACCATATGGTTAAATGGCAGGTTGTTTGCAGACCTAAAGCCCAGGGGGCCTTGGGATCATCAACTCCAAGCTGATGAACATTGCACTCATGTGCAAATGGATCTGGAAGATGTCTCAGGGTGAGACTGGCCTCTGGATCGACCTTCTCCGTGCGAAATACTTCCCGAATGGGAATTTCTTTGAGGCGGCCCCACGTGGGTCCCCCTTCTGGAACTCCGTTCAAGCCCTCAAACCCTTCTTCGCCAGGGGTGCGAAGTTTGGGGTTAACAACGGATGCTCCACACGGTTTTGGCTAGACCATTGGATTGGCCAACAACCCCTTTGGTCCGAGTTTCGCCAACTCTACTCCATTGCAGTCGAGCCCAACCAATTGGTTGCTTCGGCGCTTAGCTCATCTCCACCCTACATTAACTTTCGTAGAGAACTAGCGGGACCGGAGATGGCGGAGTGGGATCGCCTTCGGGCGATGATTGCAGATGTTCGCCTGTCGGACTCCGCGGACATGGTCTCTTGGAGACTTTCGGGCTCTGGCAAATTCTCTGTCAAGTCCTTATACAGAGAGCTTACCCGCGGCCAGGTCCCTTCGGCTGCTGATGAAGCTATGTACCTAGGATAGGGGCATGACCTGTCCTAATTACCCTACCCAAGGACATCCCTAGAAGAAGTCACCTTTCAATCGACTTGGAGGTATCCCACTCGACAGATTCAAGACACTCGACCATGAAGCAATCACTCGACCAAATTTCAACCACTCGACTGCCAAGAGATCTAAAGTCACTCTTTACGCAAATGGTCGGTCATTAAGTAGCTTTTATGGTCATCATAGCACTTTATTGGGGGCGTTACCAGTAACCCCCAGTCTTAATGTACTTTAAAGCTTGCATTACTGAGGGCTGGAGGGGCCTGGCGAACTCTATATAAGCCACCCCCTTCCTCAGTACCAAGGGTTGGCACCCATGTTATTCATACACACAAAATTCAGTCGACCGCCTCCGGGCACCGAGACGTAGGGCTGTTACTTCCTCCGAGAAGGGCCTGAACTCGTAATCCTCGTGTGCTTACAACTCCTCTATAGCTAAGATCTAGCCTCTTCATACATACCCCGCTACATCACTGTCAGAGTTAGAACCACGACAGTTGGCGCCCACCATGGGGCTAGGAGTCTTAGCGCCTAGTTTGAGAAGTTGCGATTTTTTTCGATCTCCTTGATCATGGTTTCAGGCGGAGCTTTGGTGGAGGGCCGCGAGATCCGTCTCGGCGCGCTCACGTTCATCACCGACGACTCCGCTTGGCTTCAGAAGGCTCCACTCGACGTCGACGCGCTCCCCGTCCGTGGGGCGATGCACTTTCGCGCATGCGTCCGCGGTGTCCTCCTGCGGCAGCCGTCGACCCAGTATCGGTCGGCTCCCGTGGCATCTCCCCGCCCCGTTTCTCGCCGGCGCAAGCGCTCTGGTCGGTCGAGGCTTCAGAGGTGGGTGAGGCATGCGGTGGCCCGCCAGTCGACCACCCCACAAGTCGCGGCAATCGAGCCCGACAAATCCCTCTATGGCCTGTTCGACCTGTCGACTGGCTTCGCAGAGACCGCATCCGAATGCGACAACAGTGACCCAGCTACAGAGGTTCTGGTGATCGATGGGCCACACAGTCCTCCCGGTTTCCCCCGCGCTAACGGAGGCGCGGATGGGGGCGACCCGCCGCGTCCTCACGAGGAGTATCTCCCCGAGCCTCTCACATCGTTGCAGCGGGAGGAGCTTCACCGCCGGAACATGGATGCACTCCACACTCCTATCGTTGGAGAAACCCCCGAGGCCCGAGCCTTGGAGGACGCGCGCTTGGCTAACTTGGCCGAGCGCACTCGACTGGAGAATCTCCAGCGAATACTCGACGAGCGAGCGCGTCAACGGGCTCCAAAATCCAGTCGACGTCAACTCTTTCCGCCCCCGCAGGTATATCGTACTCCGATTCAGAATTTGGCTGCTGCGGCCCGTATAGCAGAGTCGATTCAGCCCTCCCAGTTAGAGGCTGGCAAAGGCTTGTTGCAAATCAGAGCGTTGCTCCGGGCAACGAGAGACCAGAATTCCGCTGTTTCTCAGTCGTGGAACAGGATCCACAGTCGATCCGTTGCAGCGGATACAGTCCAATCGGCTCACAGCCCAAGATCACCTCCGAGGCATGAGGGACGTGGAGACCGGCGTGATCAGTACAGAAGGAATGAGCAGTATGATCACCGATTCGATTGTGATGATCGACGTCGAGTGAGAACCCCTCCCCCGAGGAGTGGATCATATGTGCCTCGACAGCAGGTTGACAGACGCCCTCATAGTGTTGGGCGGAGAATTCCAGTCGACCCCAGGGAACCAGGCTTTGATGCGAGATCCATTCTCGTTCAAGGTTTGGTCGACAGGAATAGAGCTCACCGAGAAGGCCACGACAGGGATGCGCCTACCAGTAGCAGAGTACATGTTTTAGGGCTAGAGTGTTTCAGTCGAGCCATCAGAGCCGCTGTAATTCCTCCCAACTTCAGGTTGGCGACTGGAGTTAGTAAGTTCACCGGTGAGTCCAAGCCCGATACTTGGCTCGAAGATTACCGAGTGGCTGTCCAGATTGGCGGTGGGAATGATGAGGTAGCCATGAAGCACCTGCCTCTCATGTTAGAAGGCTCGGCCAGAGCGTGGCTGAATCAGTTAGCACCCAGCAGCATTTACACTTGGGAGGATCTCTCCCGAGTGTTTGTCACCACATTTGAAGGAACATGCAAGCGACCTGCAGGCCTTACGGAATTGCGGTCTTGCGTGCAGAAACCGAATGAAACTCTGAGGGATTACATCCAGAGGTGGATCATATTGCATCACACAGTTGAAAATGTACCAGATCATCAAGCAGTTTGTGCCTTTAAAGAAGGCGTTAAGTACAGAGAATTGAATCTGAAGTTCGGTCGAACCGGAGAGATGTCTCTGAATCGGATGATGGAGATTGCCACCAAATACGCTAATGGGAAGATGAGGATTGACTCCGGAGTGGCAAGCATAAAGCAGTCGCCCAGGAAACCGGAGGAAATTCCAGTCGGAAACAGAAGCGGAAAGCCGAGCCAGCCACTCCTGGGGAGGCCCTGGCCGTAACCCAGGAAAAATTTAAGGGAAAACCGAAAGGACCTTGGAACCCCAAGAAAGTTAAAGACCAAGATGGAAATGATGTTTTGGATCTACCGTGTCACATCCACACCAAGAAAGATGAAGAGGGTAAACTCATTTACCCAAAGCATACCACTCGACAGTGTCGGCTTCTGATCCAGCAGTTTCAGGGCAAGCAGTCCAAAGATAAGGAAAACAAGTCGGACAAAGTTGAGGACAAGGAAGATAGTGGCGATGGGTACCCCAGGTCAATTCCACCCTGATGATTTTTGCTGATGTTGAGAGCAAAAGTCGACTGAAGGTTATTAACCGTGAGGTAAATATGGTTGCTCCGGCAATACCCAATTATCTGAAGTGGTCCCAGACTGCCATCACATTCGACCAGTCTGATCACCCTATGCACATTGCCACCCCTGGGAGGCAAGCTCTAGTGGTCGACCCAGTTGTCGAAGGCACTCGACTGACCAAAGATCTGATGGATGGAGGCGGCGGTTTGAACATACTGTATGCAGAAACATTGAAAGGGATGGGCATTCCGATGTCCAGGCTCAGCAACAGTAACATGAGTTTCCATGGAGTCATTCCTGGGAAGAAAGCCGAGCCACTCGGCCAAATTGCTCTTGATGTGGTTTTCGGTGATTCCAAGAATTACTGCAAGGAAAAGTTGACATTCAAAGTTGTGGATTTCCAAAGTGCTTATCATGCTATTTTGGGCAGGCCAACTTATGCACGCTTCATGGCTCGACCATGTTATGTGTATCTCAAATTAAAGATGCCTGGTCCCAAAGGTGTGATCACTGTTACAGGCAATCGGAAGAAAGCAGAATAGTGTTTTCAAAAAGGCTCAAAGATTGCTGACGCTCAGATGACGGTGGTCGAGCTGCAAGAGTATCAGAAGACTGCAGATCCGAGTGAGTTGCTACGAGCTAAGAAGCCTGCTTCAGAATCAGCTTTCCAGTCGTCCGGTGAAACGAAGGCAGTTCACATTCACCCGACCGATCCAAACGCTGCTCCGACTCACATCTCAACGATGGTCGACTCCAAATAGGAAGAAGCGCTCATCCAGTTCCTCCGTGAGAACTGGGACATCTTCGCATGGAAGCCTGATGACATGCCTGGAGTTCCCAGGGGGCTGGCTGAGCACCGGCTACGAGTCGACCCAAAATTTAAACCTGTGAAAGAACATCTTCGACGGTCCGCCGTCCAGAAGAGGAAGGCCATTGGCGAGGAGGTGGCTCGGCTCTTAACAGCAGAGTTCATCCGAGAAATTTACCACTCCGAGTGGCTCGCCAATGTTGTCATGGTCCCCAAGAAGGACAAGTCACTTTGCATGTGCATTGATTTCAAGCATATCAATCGGGCCTGCCCGAAAGATCATTTTCCTCTCCCCCGCATCGACCAGATAGTCGACTATGTGAGCATTTGTCTTTCCTAGACGCCCATTCCGGGTACCATCAGATCCATCTGTACGGGCCCGACGAGATCAAAACAGCTTTCATCACTCCATTCAGGTGCTTCTGTTATGTCACCATGCCGTTCGGCCTCAAGAATGCCGGAGCCACGTTCATGAGGATGATTCAGAAGTGTTTGCTCACTCAAATCAGTCGGAATGTGGAGGCATACATGGATGATACTGTGGTCAAGTCATGGAAGGGTTCCGACCTGCTGACTGACCTTGCTGAAACCTTTGCCAACCTCAGGAGGTATGATATCAAGCTCAATCCGTCAAAGTGCACGTTCGGAGTTCCAGGTGGGAAGTTACTCGGTTTTCTCATTTCCGAACGGGGAATCGACGCCAATCCTGAAAAAATCGGTACTATACTACGGATGAAACGTCCTGTGCGTGTGCATGACATCCAGAAGCTTACAGGATGCTTGGCCGCTTTAAGTCGATTCATCTCTCACCTCGGTGAAAAGGCATTGCCTCTTTACCGACTGATGAAGAAGTCCGACAAGTTCGAGTGGACTCCAGAAGCTGATGCAGCGTTTACAGAGCTCAAAGCTCTGCTCTCCACCCAGCCGGTGCTTGCTGCTCCAATCAGCAAGGAGCCTTTGCTGATTTACATTGCAACCACAGGGCAAGTTGTCAGTACAGTACTTACGGTCGAGCGGGAAGAAGAAGGAAAGTCCTTCAAAGTTCAGTGCCCAGTATATTATGTTTCTGAAGTTTTGACTCCTTCAAAGCAAATATATCCTCATTACCAGAAGCTTGTATATGGGATTTATATGACCACGAAGAAGGTTGCACATTACTTCTCTGATCATTCCATTACAGTCGTCAGCGACGCTCCACTATCAGAGATTTTGCACAACAGAGATGCAATTGGTCGAGTGGCCAAATGGGCGATTGAACTTCTTCCCCTAGAAATCAAGTTTGAGGCAAAGAAAGCTATCAAGTCCCAAGCAATTGCAGATTTCGTCGCCGAGTGGATCGAACAGCAACTTCCGAGTTCACTCGGAGCACTGGACCATGTTCTTCGATGGATCTAAGATGCTGAATGGTTCCGGTGCTGGGGTAGTATTGGTTTCCCCCCGAGGAGATAAGCTCAGATATGTTCTCCAAATTCACTTCGATTCCTCCAATAACGAAGCAGAATATGAAGCACTTTTGTATGGGTTGCGCATGGCCATTTCACTCGGCGTCCGTCGCCTCATGGTCTATGGCGACTCAGATTTGGTGGTTAATCAGTTGATGAAAGAATGGGACGTAGAAGTCCAGCTATGACTGGTTATTGCAATGCAGTGAGAAATTTAGAGAAGAAATTCGAGGGGTTAGAGCTTCATCACATCCCCCGACTGAAAAATCAAGCGGCTGATGATTTGGCAAAGATAGGCTCTAAGAGAGAAGCCATCCCCAGCAATGTGTTTTTGGAACATATCCACTCGCCATCAGTCCAAGATCCTTTTACAGATGAAGCCCCACAGCCAAAGAGTGCCACAGATCTGACTGAAGTTGAAATTTCGGCAGTGGTCGACCTAGTCATGGAAGTTTTGGCAATCACCCCTGACTGGACGATACCATACATCGCGTATATCCTGAGAAAGGAACTCCCGGAGGATGAAGAAGAGGCTCGACAGATCGTCCGTCGATCCAAGGCCTTTATAGTCATAAAGGGACAGTTGTATAGAGAAAGCGCGACTGGAGTCGGTCAGAAGTGTATAACACCAGAAGAAGGTCAGATAATCCTTGATGATATCCACTCGGGGAGCTGTGGTCATCATGTGTCCTCTTGGACCATTGTGGCTAAAGCATACCGAGCGGGATTTTACTGGCCAAGAGCGAATGAAATGGCAAAAGAGATAGTCGACAAGTGTGAAGGGTGCCAGTTCTACTCCAACATGTCGCACAAGCCTGCATCAGCCCTGAAGACCATTCCACTCGTCTGGCCCTTCGCTGTTTGGGGACTGGACATGGTTGGCCCATTGAGAACAGGCAGGAGCGGTTTCACACATGTGCTTGTGGCAGTCGACAAGTTTACCAAATGGATTGAAGCTAAGCCTATCAAGAATCTTGATGCTTGCACTGCTATCAGTTTCGTCAGAGAGTTAACATTCAGATATGGAGTCCCGCATAGCATTATCACCGACAATGGGTCAAACTTTGATTCAGACAAGTTCAGAGCTTTTTGCGCCTCTCAAGGCACACGAGTCGACTACGCATCGGTCGCCCACCCCCAGTCGAATGGACAAGCAGAAACGGCAAATGGTCTGATTCTCAAAGGACTAAAGCCTCGGCTGATGCGTGATCTCAAGCACGCAACAGGCGCTTGGGTCGACGAGCTTCCGTCAGTTCTGTGGGGATTGAGGACCACCCCGAATCGGTCGACTGGAAGAACTCCGTTCTTTCTGGTTTACGGAGAGGAAGCAGTCCTGCCGAGTGATCTACTTCACAATGCACCCCGAGTCGAGCTTTATACCGAAGATGAAGCAAAACAAGCCCGGCAAGACGCAGTCGACCTCCTGGAAGAAGAAAGAGAAATGGCTATGATCCGATCGACCATTTATCAGCAAGCCTTGCGTCGATTCCATGCCAGAAATGTGAAGAGTCGAGCCTTCCAAGAACGAGATTTGGTCCTCCGAGTGGATCAACAGAAACCACACAAGCTCGCTCCTACTTGGGAAGGTCCCTTCATCGTCACCAGAGTCCTCCACAATGGAGCGTATCACCTTTACAATGTCGATAGACAGATCGATGAGCCACGAGCTTGGAATGCAGAACTGCTCCGCCCTTTTCACACTTGAATTCTCACTCGGATGAGATGTAATAAGAAAAACTTCTGTAGTCTATTTATCAAAGACAAGAGTGTTACAAATTTTCCTATAATTGTTGTTGCTTTTGTTTGCATGTGAAATCCCCTAGTGGGTGGCTTAGCTGCGAATCCGTTTCGCCTAAGTTTGTAAAAATAATCCTACTGAGTGGTGAGCCAGACTCCCACTCGGAGGCTTAGCTGCAGCTCAGTGCTCGCCTAAGTGTTTAAAAATCCTACCGAGTGGCGAGCCAGACTCCCACTCGGAGGCTTAGCTGCAGCCCAATGCTCGCCTAAGTGTTTAAAAATCCTACCGAGTGGCGAGCCAGACTCCCACTCGGAGGCTTAGCTGCAGCCCAGTGCTCGCCTAAGTGTTTAAAAATCCTACCGAGTGGCGAGCCAGACTCCCACTCGGAGGCTTAGCTGCAGCCCAGTGCTCGCCTAAGTGTTTAAAAATCCTACCGAGTGGAGAGCAAACCTCCCACTCGGAGGCTTAGCTGCAACT
>NC_041390.1:29166149-29202929 GCF_002162155.2 Triticum dicoccoides
CAGTGCTCGCCTAAGTATTTAAAAATTCTACCGAGTGGTGAGCAGACCTCCCACTTGGGGGGTCTTAGCTGCAGTCCAGTACTCGCCTAAGTTTGAAAAAATCCTATCGAGTGGAGAGCAGACCTCCCACTCGGGGGCTTAGCTGCAGCCCAATACTCGCCTAAGTTTAAAAAATCCTACCGAGTGGAGAGCAGACCTCCCACTCGGGGGCTTAGCTGCAGTCCAGTACTCGCCTAAGTTTTTAAAATCCTACCGAGTGGAGAGCAAACCTTCCACTCGGAGGCTTAGCTGCAGCCCAGTGCTTGCCTAAGTACGGAACACATCACAATCTGCAAGGACGTCGAGGTGCAAATCGACTGCTACCTTCTCCTTCGGAGTTTCACCACAAATACAAAGTTATTTCAAGTGAAGAACAAGTTCCACTCGACAGATAATTCATGAAGATATTCAACGATAAATCAAGTTCAGATAAGATCCAAAGGTTCTAGACCGCAGATCAAAGTACTCGAGCCTCCAGCTCGACAGAGTTTAACGGTTACAAAATCCACTCGGCATTCCGAGGCAAATTTAAAGTGAAGCATAAACGTTTTTATTCCTCATGCGGAGGACTGGAAGGGGCGACGAACTCGTCCAAGTCGATCCCGTCTGCAATGCGAGTGGCAGCAACAATGAAAGTCTCCATGAAGTCTTGAAAGTTGTGCTTCCTGGTATTGGCAACTTGGATGGCGGCCAACTTGGACGCGGACCAGAGACAGAGCGACGTCAGCGCCACATCTAGCAGAAGATTTCTTCCATTCAGCCACTCGACCTGGGACTTCATTCAGTTGAGTCATCAGGGACTCGAGGTCATTCTGAAGCGTCGTCCTAGGCTAGAGCGACGTGTCGATCCGTGACATCGCAACCTTCAACCAAGCAAGATAGTCAACAACGCCGGCAACACGAGATTCCAGTCGGAGCACGTTCATAGCAGCCTCGTCCTTCACTGGAGAATTGATGGGGTCTAAGTCTGTCTCCACTCGACTGGTCTCCTCTTCGAAGTTCTGGCAGAATTCTGTAAACATAATTCAAGGATAAGTCAGTGGCTCTATGCAGATTTGGTAACTGCAAGTCAGTCGGGCCGGAGTAATTACACTCGAGCATGACGAACAGCTTCTTGGCGAGTCCACCGAGATAAGCCTCCAGATCATTCCTCTTCCCCGCCAGTTCACTTGCCTTGTCATTCAGAGCTATATTGCCATTCTTCAGATGGCTGACCTCTCGATTAGCCGCGTCGAGAGCAGTTTTCAGCCTGGAGTTTTCCTTTTCAAGAGTACCGACTGAAGCCAGTTTTTCTTCAGCAAGCTTCGTTTTGTTCAGGGCCTCCTTCTGCGCTTCGGCAAGGTCTTCATCCTTCTTCTTCAGAGCCTCCTCCATTTTGTCCGCAAAACAGCAAGTGAGATCAACATCGAGGACGGCCAGAAAGAAAGGACAGTCGACAAAAGCTCACCAGCCATACCTTTTGCTTCGTCCCTCGCCTTCTGCAAGTTCTCTTGAGGAAGCTTCAAGTCAAGGTTCAGCTGGATCTGCTTGTTCTCCAACTCAGTGTAGCGAGCCACAAGTTCGCAAGATTTCTGCAAAAAATCAGTTGACAGACATCCAAGATAAGTTGCTTCCGAGTAACCAAGAGACAATGATGGCGTTTCTAAGACTACAGCCGAATCAAAAACATTCGACAGTAGTCTCGGGGACTACACCTAGTGGGTGCACTCAGCGTGCCCCCACTGGTTCGACCAAAAAAAATCGACTGCCCGCAGCCGACCATGTACAGTTCCATTCGACATGGCCTGACCAGACCGAGTGAAGAAGTTCAGCTAAAGCAACACAATATAAAGACCACATCGACTGCCAGCAGTCCACCGTAGTCTCGGGGACTACACCCAGTGGGTGCACTTAGCGTGCCCCCACTCGTCAAAAAGATTAATAGACACACCCAGTGGGCATACAGATATAAAGATCTTCGGAAAATAGATTCTTCAGATAGCATATCCTAACAGAACAAGCGGTGAATCGTCTGACCTGGACGTTGCTCTGAAGAGCTGAGCTCGCGTCATAAGCTGCTTGGCTGGCTTCCCGAACCACCTTCACTTGCTCCATCATGATCCCCGCCTGGCGTATAGCCTCTTTAGCGGCACCCACTTGGTCCTCAGGGACGTGGTGTGTGGCAAAAAGCGAAGGCGGATTTGTAGTCGACGTCGAAGGCCGGACACTTGTCAGAGGTTCAGCGAAGGTCACAGAAACCCGAGTGGTATCACCACCCTCCCGGACTGCAGCCTCAGGCGCCGGAGTAGTTTGTGGGGTCTTGCCAGCCGGCGCCCTCCTGTTCCTTCGCGCCCTCAGCGGCACTTCGTCGTCATCATCAGGGAGGTCAATGACATGAGGAGGAGCTACAAGAAAAATCCAATCGACCGGAATTATAAGAAATCGTCAGTCGACTAAAAGCAGAGCATCAGTAATCGTACCGGGGTTGGAGGTAACAGCGTCTTCCATCTCTTGATCATCGTCCTTGGCGGAGATCTCCGAGGTGGCAGCACTGCAAATTTCGAAAGTCAGTCAGCTTATTCAATGAGTTGGCCAAGATTCCGTCACGTTCGACAAAGGAAAACAAATTCTACTATTACCCAGAAATGGTGGGGACAATCATCTTCATCTTGGGCAGAGCCTTGGGCGGCTTGGACGGCGTCGCGCGTGGGTGCTTGGGAGATTTTTCTGTCGGCGCTGGAGATGAGGTCCGAGGGCGCTTCGATGACTGCCCAACAGGGACAGTCGCCTTACCACGATCCCGCATAGGGTCGTGTGTAAGCTTGGACCGCCGTTCCGAGCGGGGAGGTTCGACTTCTTCCTCCTCCTCTTCACTGGAGTCGTTGTCGTCATCCCCCTCTCCTTCACCGTCAGATTCCCACTCTTCTCCCTCGTCTCCACTTTCGCCTCCGCTCGCCTCTCCTTCCTCGCACTGCTCCTGTGCTCCATTGGGTGTCGAGTACATCTCAGTAGTGGCCTAGAGGACAACAAACGAGACAAAAGTCAATCGAATGATCCAAAAAGAACAAATAAAGAAAGCAAGATCATAGTCGGAAACGCAAGGTCAGACCTTGTCCACTTCGTATGTTTGGTCGAGTGGAGGAATCCTCCTGGCTCCTCGGGGGTTGTCCTTGTTCCCTGTGATACTCGACAGCCACCCTTCCAACATCTCGTCAGTGACCTCCCCTGGGTGAATCCGAGTGGTGTCTTCGAGACCCGAGTACAGCCACATCGGGTGGTCACGAGCCTGAAGCGGTTGGATGCGCCTCCGAAGGAAGACTTCGAACAAGTCCACGCCAGTCACACCCTCGCGGACAAGCTGAACCACTCGACCGACCAGCACCTTGACTTGCGCCTTTTCCTCCGGCGTCACTTTCAGAGAGGCAGGTTTTTGTGCTCGATTCAGAGAAAAAGGGGGAAGCCCAGTCGACTGTCCTGGGGTCACCTGGTCTTTACAGTAAAACCAAGTTGACTGCCACCCACGGACTGACTCGGGAAAAGTGATAGACGGAAAGGAACTTTTTCCCCTCATCTGGATCGCCAGGCCCCCGCACAGCTGGATCACCTGCATTCGTTTGTCACTCGACTTGGCCTTCTTGACCGACTGAGAGCGGCAAGTGAAGATGTGCTTGAATAGTCCCCAATGGGGGCGGCAACCCAAGAAGTTTTCACACAAGGAAACGAAAGCAGCAAGATACACAATAGAATTGGGAGTAAAGTGATGGAGCTGCGCTCCGAAGAAGTTCAAGAAGCTCCGGAAAAAAGGATGAGGAGGCAGAGAGAATCCACGATCGATATGGGTGGCGAGGAGGACACACTCACCATCAAGAGGCTGGGGTTCGACTTCTTACCCCGGGAGCGCGTAGATTCATGGGGAATGAATCCCCCCTCGACCAGATCATCGAGATCATCCTGCCGAATCACCGACGGCATCCAGTCGCCCTGAATCCAATCCTTGGGCAGAGCAGTCCTCGAGGAAGATCTGCCCCGAGCGGACTTCTTCCCCTTCCCCTGCACCGTCGCCTTCTTCGCGCGCTCCAGAGCCGACGTCTTCTCCTTCACCATCGTCGCCGGCGAAGCTCGAACAGACCAACGGCACCAAGGTGGGAGCGGAGGTGGCGGAGGATCTTGTGAAGGAAGGGGGAAAAGTGAAGGCGCACTGTTCGGGGGTCCCGAGCCGGCAGCTTATAAGAGGTCGCTTCCGAGTGGCTGACTGGTAGGCCCAGGCAATCCCGTCAAATCCCGCAACAGGCACGCGTGCGGTACGTGGCGAAAAAGGTGGCACGGGGATCGAGGAGCTTCCGTCCTATCCCATCCGATTACTGCAGCCGCCCCCGTCCCGCGCGCTTACCGAAATTCAAATCCCGCAAAATCCGCGGGCCGCAGAACAACTCGTCAAACAGAAGATCCCTTTCACACCGTCACTCGGAACTTCACAAGTAAATAAATTCACTCGACAAGAGGCCAAGAATGGATCAAGGCGACTGAAAGAAGTTGACGACGTCATCCGTGACAATTGATCCAAAACAAGACATTCATATAACATGAAGAACCAATCAGAAAGATCCCCAACTCCTTCCCCACTCGAACCTCGATCCATTCGGGGGCTAATGATGAAGCTATGTACCTAGGATAGGGGCATGGACCTGTCCTAAGTACCCTACCCAAGGACATCCCTAGAAGAAGTCACCTTTCAATCGACTTGGAGGTATCCCACTCGACAGATTCAAGACACTCGACCACGAAGCAATCACTCGACCAAATTCCAACCACTCGACTGCCAACAGATCTAAAGTCACCCTGCACGCAAACGGTCGGTCATTAAGTAGCTTTTATGGTCATCATAGCACTTTATTGGGGGCGTTACCAGTAACCCCCAGTCTTAATGTACTTTAAACCTTGCATTACTGAGGGCTGGAGGGGCCTGGCGAACTCTATATAAGCCACCCCCTCCTCAGTATTAAGGGTTGGCACCCCTGTTATTCATACACACATAATTCAGTCGACCGCCTCCGGGCACTGAGACGTAGGGCTGTTACTTCCTCCGAGAAGGGCCTGAACTCGTAATCCTCGTGTGCTTACAACTCCTCTATAGCTAAGATCTAGCCTCTTCATACATACCCCCTACATCACTGTCAGAGTTAGAACCACGACAGCTGCCACGGGGCTATGGAAGGCTAAAATCCCTCTAAAGATCAAAGTCTTTCTATGGCAACTCTGCCAAGATCGCCTTCCTACCTCGATCAACCTTGCCAAGTGCAACGGCCCCGCCTCTGGCCCTTGTGCTTTGTGTGGGGTGCCGGAAGATGCGGACCACGCCTTCTTCCAGTGCTCTCTGTCGCGTTTCGCTTGGAGCGCGGTTTGCGAGGCCGCGGGGGTGCATTGGGATCCCCGCTCCCGTGCCGTGCTTGTGTCTTCCTTGTCTTTGGTTCAAGGCCCGACATGCCGGGTCATGTGGACGTGTGCGGCGGTCATGTTATGGGCTATCTGGCATATTCGTAACAAGTTTATTATTGAGGGTGTGTTTCCCTCGCACCCTGCTGACGTTATCTTCAAATGCATCATGTTCTTGCAGCAATGGGCACCACTGGGAAGGCAACAGGACTCTGATCTCCATCGTCATGCTATTAGCCGCCTTCGCTGTGTCTACGCCAAGTCCCGCGCCCCGTCGTCCGCGCCGTCTGCTGTCCCATAGGGATGGGCAGCCTCTTTTGGTTATAATTTCAGCCGAGCCTGCATGCTCGTTTCGCTAGGCCGGTCGCGCCTTGTAACGTACTTATTTCCGTCTCCGGTTTGTTGCTCCCCAAAACTTGCTCGTCTTTAGTATATTGTCGCGTGTTAGTTTTGTGGTTGTGCTACGCTGCCTATGTTGTGGGCTTTATTAATTTAAAGACAGACGCCCCTGGCGTCTTTGTTCTAAAAAAATGTGTGCTCCCTGTCGCAGCTCATCGCTGGTGAGGAGCTTCCAGCAAAAACCTTCCGATGTTGGGTCCCAGCATGGCGCATCTTCCCCTCGAAGCCAGCGTGGGCACGTCCAAGTTCTAGCGTAGTGGTTTGGAGCCTGCAAACGATAGCCCGCCGGGTCCGCACCCGCACGGCCCGAGTCAATAGCAGGGGTCTCGATTTTTTCGGCGCGCTGGGAAGGGGCTCGCCACAGTGGTGGCGGAGCTGTCAACGACGGCGAGCTCAGTGGTGCAGCCGTGAATGGAAGGGCAGATGCAAGAGATACAGAGAGGGAACCAGAGGGTTTAGGATGGAAGGAAAACGATGGGGAAGAAGATAAGGTTGGAGGGCCTTGTGTGCGTGCGTGGCGGTGCAATGTCCTCTCATCTGATGGCTTGCGCGCGTCCGGTCGAAGACTCAGGCGGCCAGCCGGTGGCAAACGTTCCCCCTTTATATTGAGTAAATAGTATAAAACTACTACTTTACAGGCTAGGGTTTCAAAAAACTACCTGCTTTTAATTTTTCTCATATACCTACTAAACGAGTGGTCGGCTGTTTCAAAAAACTCAAATCTTTGAGTGATTTAAAGTTGATCGCGATTATGACAGGTCGGGCCCGCACCTAAACGAGCTGCCTATTTGACCATTAGGTTGACCGTTAACTTACAAGTGGGGCCCACATGTCAGTGTCTCTACCTCATATTCAAACAAAAAAAATCTTCAATCCCCCGGTTCGTTTCCAAATTTACAAATATGTCCCCACCTTTTACAAAACAACCCCTATAAACATTGCTAAAAAAGCAATCGGGTCCCTGCTGTTTTTCTGAAAAAGCAATCGGGTCCCTATGGTTTTTCTAAAAAAGCGATCGGGTCCTTGTACATGGCCGCCGCTGCGCCATGCCGTGCTCCATGCCGCCGCCACGCACCTGCAGGACGCCCTCTCCTGCTCCTTGGTCGGAGAGACGGCCACTTATGCTGCTCCTTGGCAGCCGCCGAGCCGCGGCGGCCTCTACTGTTGCTCCTTGGCAGCCCCCGAGCCGCGGCGGCCTCTGCTGCTGCTCCTTGCAGCCGCCGAGCCAGGACCAGGACGACCTCTGTTGCTGCTCCTTGCAGCCGCCAAGCCCCGCCTCGCGAGTTGGTGTGGCGCGTGTCCGCCGTTGCCGGTGCCACAACCAAGTTGGTGCGGCGTGTGGTGGCTTCTGGCGGCGCCCTGGTCGATCTGGCGCATCCGCCCTGGCCGTTGGACCTAGTCGCTTCCGGCGGCGGCTAGCTGGTGGCGTTTGGCGGCGCCGAGTTGGTGGCTTCCGGCGGCGGAGGAGAGAGGGAGGCCGGGGAGGGGTGTTGCCGGCTTGGGAGAGGACAGAGTCGCCAACTCGGGAGGGGGTGTGTATCCTGCTCCTGCTCGAGAGAGAGAGAGAGATCAGGGGAGGGAGAGAAAGAAAAGAGAAGGAAGAGACAGTGACATTTGGGCCCCACTTGTAAGATAACGGTCAACCTGACGGTCAAACAGACATATCGTTTAGGTGCAGGCTCAACGTGTCATGATCGCGATCAACTTTAAATCACTCGATAATTTGGGTTTTTTGAAACAGCCGACCATTCATTTGGTACTTATCTGAGAAAAATTAAAAACAGATAATTTTTTGGAACCCTAGCCTGTAAAGTAGTAGTTTTATGCTATTTACTCCTTCATATTGGCAGAAGAGAGAGAGTTTAACTTCCTCACTACCTTGTGTTAAAAAAAATACCACACTACCTCAGGTGCACAACTGAAGAACATCAGCTAGCCCAGATCATCAGTGAGTATTGTCCTCGCAATTTGACAAGCATCTTAAATAGAGAATCTTGATTTACACTCATTTAAATCTGGGTTCTAGATTCTTCAGAAAATACACATTCAGTTTCTACATCTGATACTTCAGCCCTGTTCGGAATTTCCCCGCTCCGCGGAGTTGGGGAGCTAGGTTTTGGCAGCTCCGTCTAATTAAGCTAAAGTATGGTCCGCTCTGGGAGCCGAGTTAAATTAAAGGAGCCAAGAGAAACCGAACGCAGCCTTCACTTCAGGCTCGTGCTGCTCAGCTATTGGCTGCCTCCTCCAGCGTGTTGTGCTCAATCGAACATTGAACTGCAGGCCACGTCGCGCCCCAGGCTATGTGTTGGTAACCCTTCAGTGGTTGATGCCTTCTTAACAAGGAAGAATGGTTCTTAGCTCGTGATGTTTGCGCAAGAGAAATTTCTGTTTGACCTGAGAGTGAGTTCGCCAATAAAAAAAGAGATTGAAGGTACTCCCTCCGTTTCATATTACTTGTCGCTGATTTAGTACAACTTTGTACTAAATCAGCGACAAGTAATATGGAACGGAGGGAGTAGTATAGTGCTAAGGAAAGTTGTTCTTTTATCTTCGATATGGAATGTGATTTAGAATGTTTTGGATGACTGGTGATGTTTATAGACTGTTGCTAGATTAATAAAGAACCAAAAAAAAAAATCCTGCACCCATGCAAAACTCAATTTTCGGCAAGATAATTGTAATTCTTTTGTTGAACAGACATGTTTGTGCTCAAATGAAATGTATATGTTTGGTGCCATCTCTCGCTGCACATGAAGCTCATTTTTAATACCAATGCATGTTGTGCAGTGATCATTTTGTATTTAATAGTCAGTCTTAAAAATGATCATCTCAGGTTGTGTATCACCTGATATGCATGCATGTATGTTGACATCAACATTGTGCAGATTTGGAAACGGATGTGATTTAGAGGTCGTTACCGCAAAAGTCATGTATTATATCCATCTGTTAATAGGGTTGTGTTTCGTGAAGTGGGAGCAGATCCCTCTACCAGAATCTGTGCTGCCACTCATCTCCCATCCGACGGCCCAAGTTCATTTATTCTATTTTTTCGCACCTGAAGCTCAGATTCCATACTGGCCGCGCTATTCCGCGAGCTTGGTGCTACCTCTCCAACTGCATCTAGACTCTCGAGCTTGTCCCTGGTCAGTGCTAACTAGAAGGAGCTGCCCCACGTTCTGGCTTATTAAGGTCGCCCTCTTCGTCTCTTCGTGCATCGAGTATGCCTAAGAAATCATCTGTTTGAACCAAGCCACCGGCAGCCCCTACCAAAGCCCGGTTTGCTGGGCTGCGCTTCGCGTACTGTTCGAGGAAAGGTTCAGCTTCAGTAAGATATGTCGAGGATGACGGTTGCGCGTCCCCACACTCCTGTCTGATGTAGACAGCCCTGTCAACAGGTAAACCGATTGAATTAACAAAACCATTTGTAAGGATACAAATGCTTTGAAAAGAGAGGGAGGGAAATTAGCAATGTACCATTCGTCCAACATTTTGGCAAGCTCTTTTTGCTTACTAGGTGATGTTCCCCAGATCTCCATTTGCCTATAAACACATTCAGGAACATTGATATCAGGGGAAGCGCTTTTTGTGCATTCAATACAAAAGCAGCAACGATCGTGTATGTATAGTAGTCACAATTGACAACTCAGCTACATCAACTGCATACGTCTAGAGTCTTCAAGCATGAAACCATGACTTACCCAAGGGAAATTCCTTGCATTTCAAAGACATTTGTGTGGCCATGTATAGTAGAGAAGCAGTGGAAGAAAACTGAAGCTTGAAAGTTAGGTAAGATTGGCCTACACAACATACCTCAGGTAGTAAGTTCTGTAAGCAGATGGGCCATCTTTGAAGAGGGTGGACAGGCCATTTCGAATTAAAAACGTCCTTATCTCTCAGGTAGAAATATAAGAAGGTAGTTACAAGATACATATTCATCTTCCATGCACAAGAACAGAAAATCTAGTTAAGAAAAGGAAGTCCAAAGAGAAAGTAACCAATCCAGGGTAAAGAGCATAGTATTCATATTTCAAAAGTGACCACCGAGCAAAGTGCCAAAATAAGCCGAAAACAATGGCAAAGTACCTTATAGGTCAGGAATTTTAGTTTAACCATCAAATTTGAATCTTCATCAACCAGACCATCCTTAGTTGACGATCTTGAATTCGAAACACCATTGATATTTTCTGGTAAAGCGTTAAAACTGTCTTTGGGAAGTTCAGCAGCCTTGAACAAGTTTACATCAACAAAGAAACCTAACCATGAAACATAGGTCAGTCAAAGGTGCATCAGTACAGGTATTAATTGCAAGAGCTGAGAATTAGTTGTCAAAAGAGGTGAGAGTTTTATGAAACAAAAGGTTCATCTTACCTCTGTACAGTGGCCACAACTCTTGATTTTTCCTAGAAAGAAAAATGCAGGATTCATGAGAATTAATAAATAAATATCAAAAAGAGAAAGCTAATGAGACACTTTCTCCATTTCATATTACAAGGCGGGCGTGGGAACTAAGAAGCCATTAATAGTATAAGAAAATGACCATGGTAGACAGGAACTCGTTGTATAGGGAAATAGAGCAAATAGTTAGTATGCGTATGTAACCATAAATGACGAAGGGAGATGAGAGATAAACTATGGCAAAATCTTACCTTATCTCTTGCTGATAACGTCTAAAAGCAGAATCCTTGTGCACATGGATAACCATCTTGTAATGGAAAGATGTGGTGGCTCCCGGGAGTCCCGGCACCCTCTTATCTGGCCGTCCAGTCCAGCTGAGATTCGTGTTGGGCCTGACTAGTACGAGACCATTTGCAGCTTTGTCAGCTTATTTAATTCTTGTGATGCGGTAGCTGTAGGCACCTTCCACAGTGGTTCCTGACAAAGGTTGCAGGTCACTGTAGCGCTGACAGGCCCGATGTAGGATCCTGTTCTCACTGCTAGTACATGATAAAACAACGGCACAGATAACTAAATGTACAGCACCTTTTTCCTTTCTCTCTCTTGTATCTCTGACAGAATACCTCTCTCCCTTCTCTCTCATAGCACCTCTCTAATTAAAAAGCGTCCTCTCACAACGTGAAAGAGACTGCTTATGGCAGTGGAAAAAGAAATGCTCTCTCTCTCCTCTCTTTTCTTCATATCTCAAGACTGCTTGTGACGTGAGAACAAGCTTCACACATCACGGGAGATGGCAATGATGGGATGGGTCCATGTGCATGCATACAGTGGCACTGCCCCATGCACGTCAGTTGGCAAACACAAGGAATCGCAGCACTGCAAATAAACAATGCCATGGCAGAACGGGGCACCAGATCACGAGGCAAGACAACCACAGAGAACGGGGAAGATAAGAGGGTGTCCCGACACCCGGGAGCTAAAAAGCCAGTCTCATCTTATAATGCAAGTTATCATTTGAAAAAGAATCAATTTTTTGGTAATTCCAGTAACATTTGAAAGCTGCAGGGAGATTTCTCTTCTTCATCAGACGGATCATCTCCTGTAACAGTCCAGAACAACAAGCTATTGACTTGCTGACGTTGCAGTCAAGAAGAATCTATTGTTGGACAAGAACCAATAACATCTGCTAACCTGCAATTTCTTAGTTGGATAGTCCGTGGGATGTGCTTGCAAAAAATGAGTGACAACTGATCTATCAGCATTTCGAGATTGAGCGTCAAGACCACTGTTTCCAAACCAATCGCAGTGGTCTGAACACAATGATGACCCAGCATTTTCAAGAAGTGCTTTAATTTGCTGTCATGTAAAAATATATGTTACAGCAAGATAGAACCAATACAAAAGTTAAGATAAGTCATGAAGGAGATGGGAATACCACTTCACAACATTAAATAATACCTGCTTCTCATCTGACCTATTAGCAGCGCATATTTCTCGTAAACTTGGTCCTAAATCAGAGTCGCCTGCATATAATAGCAACTTTCTGAATCAGTAGAACATATAAAGTGTTCACAAATTCACAGCTCAGAAGCATCAAACAATCTCGGAACATGTTTAAATGCATCAGAAAATCTTTGTTAGGATAGAATCATAGTGTACTGACATTAAGGTTCCCAGATCTGTGACACCCATTTCCAGGAGTCAATGTTTCCTCTTTTTTGTTAGTTTGAGCTTGAACCACATATGTTAGGCTGAGCTTAATACCACCCGCTGAACATAAGTTCATACTCCATACTTTCATGTTTGCTGGAATCACTTCTTTTGTATTCACTTATGCAGAATTGGTCAAATGTGATCAACCGCTGTGATCTAAAGTTCCAACCATGATATATCAATTGCTATTGATTAAAAATAGTTCCAATACATATAGTTGTGTGGGCACTTTTTTGGAAAATGGTGAATCTCCGTATATGCATCGGACTATCAGGTCAACAATATGTATTGACTATATGCATCAGTGTTTGAAAGTTTACCATGCTCAGAGTCAGAAGCAGACTAAGTGACTAACAGGAAAAGCACTACCATGCGGTATAATATTAAAACAACAAAGGTTGCCTGGTTTTCCTCAGATGAGAGGAAGTTTTACTAGGTGACTTCAAAAAATTAAAGAAAATTAAATTAGAGATGAAAGCTTGGCCAAGGTCATTTATAAATAAACTGAAATCTTCTTAAACAACTCATATATTCACTCAAACAACAAGACAACTTCATTATAGCGGCCTACCTCCGTCTAATGAAGGTTGTCGAAAGTCCCTCAGAACTCCCATTTGAACCGAACTTTCGCAACTGACAATACGGGCAACCAGACCTTCAAGTATCTCACCTTGCACAATTACATGATCCTTTGATCCTAGAACAAATAGTCAGTACTTCAATGATGGGGAGAGATGAAAATATACAGTCTAGTTTAGAGCAGCAGTAAAAGATAAAGAGTGCCAGGCAAAAACAAAAACTTTTTGAGATAGTCATACCTGGCACAGATATATCAGCTATTTTACCAAGGACTTTGCAAACGGGTGTGGCTGTCCCCTCTTCACACAATGTGTCGTAGGCAGTAAAGAATGAAGTGGCAGATTTCCTAATGGAGATGTAAACAGAAAGCATAATAATGTTATGAGCGGACCCAGTGCCAAATGCATATGTACGTTCATCTGAGAGTGATACTTGCATGCCATCAAACAGATGAATGACATGAAAATAGCTGCAAAGTGACATAGACACAAAAAAGAACCTAGCTGTTGAACAATTTCTAGCAATAATGCAATACAGACAGTGCATTGAAGAGCTCCAATAGGCTATAATTCAAAGGATACACATCAATGTAGAGAATTCAGTAACATTGGTTGATCATCGTATTCAAGCAACACTTACCGCGGAAACATAATAACACTGCATTTGTTTTCGAAACACTGGTGTTGACATCTGATTTTGGCAAGATACAGATTGCAATGAAGATGGTCTCGAGTGAATGAGTTTTCAGCATAAAAATATTCACGTCACCGAGTGGAACCACTTTGATGTTTCGGTTATATTCATTCGACTTTATCTTACGGACCGAAAATATACTCCGAGTGGCATAGTTCAATGTTCCGAGTGGTTTTTGACCAATCACGTCTTCAAGATGACCTCGGATGAAGGAGCACTCTTAAGGGATTGTCTTCGTCTCGTCGAAGCAATCGATTTTGATATATAAATCATCTCAATCGGAGTTCATATGCAAAAGTTAGAGGCAATATACTGCAGACTGAACCTCAACGGAAATATGGCGCGAGGTGCCAGACACTTGTCTGATAGGTTGCGCGAGTAATTTGGCCATCAATACGGCCTTGAATCGAAAAACCTTCAACATGGAAAAGTTTCGTCTCGTCGAGCCGATCGATTTTCATATATATTTCGTCTCAATCCGAGATCATATGAGGCCTGGAGAGACAAATCAAGATCGGGCTATGTTTTCAGTCGGAAATACGAGTGAAAAGTTTACCATCCGAGTGAAAGTTTACGGTTGAGTGAAAGTTTACGGTCGAGTGAAATTGTACGGTTGAGTGGAAGTTTGCCGGCCGGATGAACTTATTATTATCCGAGTGGAAATATAGTCATCCGAGTGAAAATATGATCATCCGAGTGAAGTTGTCGTCCAGGTGAAAATATTCCGAGTGAAAAGATTACCATCGGGACGAAAACTTGCCGATTGAATAAGATAGTGCCTTCCGAGTGGAAATATAGTCATCCGAGTGGAAATATAGTCATCCGAGTGAAAGATTGTCTTCCGAGTGAAAAAGTCCAATCGGACGATCCGAGTGAAAGTATCTAATATCCGAGTGGATGAGCTCAAGTCCGAGTGAAATTGAACATGTGCTCGAAAGTTTATAAAAATGACCTTGGATGAAGAAGTGTTCAATACAGAATTTGTGCGTATCATCAAGACGGTAAATTTTGATTTTGGAGTCATCATCATCAGAGATAATATATAGCCTACAAATTCACTACGAGACTCGGATAATCTAGTCTACTGCAAAACCGAGTCCGACTGGAAGATAAAGATGATCTTGAAAAGTATTCAAGATGGCCTTATTTGAAAAAATGATCAACATGAGAGTTGTTCGTATCGTCGAGGCGCACAAGTTTGATATTTGGGCCGTCTCGATCGGAGATCATATGCAAGCCCGGCGGCCCGCGCAAAAAGGAAGACAGAGTTTGGGCCAGATTCAGACTGATTTCGAGTTGGAATAGAATTAGGACTCTAGGACGTGAATTGATGTAATTTTTCTTTTAAGGAAAGTCTAGATGAATCCTTTAGTTGTACGAAAAGTCCAGCCGCCTCTTATATATGTTGGGGGTGACGGCCGATTGAACAACACACAATCGAACAAATCAATATACTACTTTTTCATCTACGTTTTATCTCTCCACCATTTTTCTATCTCGGTCTTCGCTGTTCTTCGTGTTTGAGAGCTGCGAATCCCCAGGCTCTAGGGGCGAGCGAATCGACCTAGGCAGCCCATAGCCGCCGCACTCCCTAACGGGGTCCCTCCCGGGGGTGTGGGGGTTTCGGGTCTGCAAAAGCGCCCGTCGACTGTCTTGCGTATCGCGCTGTCGGTCGGGTCTCCTTCGACGTGAGCTACGGTGCATCACCCCCGGCGTCGCGTGACGTGTTCGTGTGTCAACACACTTTTTGGCAGACTCCGCTGGGGACCGAAGATCAATCGTCATCATCCACCATGTCCGATCTTCCCAAGCCATCTGAGGTAGACGCCGATAACATCATTAAGCCTAGTCTTGATGAAATATCGGCCGATCATCGCCAAGTCTATGATGAGTGTTCGACGAGATTTTGTCGCGCGAAGTATCTATGAGCGCGGAAAGTTTTTTTATAATGTTTTTCCTAACTTTTCTCTTAGAATCACAGGTGGAACAAATACGATAGTGTTTTGCATGTGCACGTGAATGGGAAAGCTTCTCCATGCCTATGTGTATCTAGCTAAAGCTCACAAGATGGCCATTGCTGTTTCACTAACTTTTTTTTCTAGTGTGGACTAAAGAATCAGAAACGGATGCATGCATACATTGCATGTTAACTAGCAGGCTTAATCATGGATATATAATTAAATATTACGGCCAATGTTTCAACCTGACACGATACTAGTTCAAAAGCCACGCTCTAGCTCACCGCATAGATATAATTTGTACGTGTCTCAGCTGGTCCACCGTATAGTCATAGGCTGATTAGGCACAGATTAGTGGGCTGGTCAATGGTTGGGATAAGCATGCACGAGCTGCCACCGTGGGAAGAGATAAGCACCGCTCCACGCTTCTCGCTAACGAGGCGCTCGCCCAACTGAAAATCGGCGGCGTGCTGCCTTGCCGCAGGGATCGCAGGCAACCCTAGCCGCCTGCCTATATAAAGGCACAGATCCTTCACGCAGGGAGACCACGGAGAGACGCCACAAGGCCGCCGTCCTTCCTTCACAACGCACACACCCATCCATCCATTCATCACGCACATCCATTCGTCGCCGGTGCTACATCCATCCGTCGCCGGCGCACTCACCAGCCACCAAGCACGCATCCATCCAACTCACCAGCCAGCCATCACGCCCATCCATCCAACACACGGTAAACCGCTCACAAAACACCAGAGGCAAAACGCATGTTGCAGGAACCGCAGCCGCAACCGAGACCGACGGCCATCCGTACAAGGGCGGCAAGGACTTCGGCGACATGAACACCAAGCTCACGTTCCCGAAGGGTGACATTTTGATCTAATACATCTATTTCCTTCTGTCTCCTCTCTAGCATGCATGCGCTACGCGGAAAATATGTGCCGGTCAACGGAGATGACCCTCGTGTGATCCCATCGCCGCCGCCGGAGATGACGGCTCCGAAACAGCAAACTGCACCGACACCGCCGGAGATCGTCTACGCCAAGCCTTTTATTTTCAGGTGTCATGTTCTTAGCTGGAGATGACTCAGGAGCTGCCGGAGCTCGCCAACTACGCGGCGCAACCGCTAGCCCCGGCGCTCTACCATGGTGGCCTTCATGGCGCTCGGCGAATAGCCCACGGTGTACAGGTCGCGACGCATGGATTGTGACGAACAGGACCACTGTGAACAGGTTCACGGCAAAGGATACACAGGCGTACAGGTTTTGCATCACGTTCTTGGAGGAGACGGCATGGCAGAACCGGAGCTCGCTGACGACGCAGCCCGAGTCTCGCTTTTCCCTTCATGACGCATAGATTGCGATGAACAAGGCCATGGTGGACAGGTTTTGTGTCACACTCTTGGAGGGGACGGTGCGGCGGAACCGGAGCTCGCCGACAACGCAGCCCCCCGCCTTTCCCATCACGACGTACATATCCTTGGTGGAACCAATATCCGCAACGACGGGTCTAAAACCGGTTCTTCCTTTAGGGGGCCCGCGTCCCCGACGAACAGGTCAATGGCGTACAGATCCATCACTGAACCAAAGATGCAACGACGCTGTCCAAGACCGGTCCCTCCTTCGAGAGGCGCACCCACTATGGCGGACAGGTCCTTAGTGTACAGGTCCATGGCATCGCCGGCGCACAGGTCACTCTTTCGCGTAGTACCAGCCCGAGGCGAGCGGCCTTTGCGACACCACTTTCCACGGCCCTGTGAGGCGGCGCCTTTGCCTTGGCAGACCGCCAAATACTTGGCGTCTAGCCATGATGAGGCGCCAACCACCCCGGCCACGCCAATGTGAGCGCGTGTCAGTTTATTTTTACACTGACGCCGGTCTCCCCAAACCGTTACTCCCGCAAGGCATAGCCCCTTGAACACCCCGAGGAAGCAACAGGTCATCAAGAAGTCTGAGCTGACCGCGAACCATGCTACCCCAACACCAACTACTTCAATGCCACCAAGACCGACGAGGCACGACGGCGAGGGCGGGCACGGCCACTGCTAAGGCCACGCCACTTGCGGCGCGTGTACCGACGAGGACACGGGCTCTGCCGCTACCCACACACACATCACCATCATCATGCATGGAGGACGAGAAGCGAAGACGACGAAGACGACCACACAGCTTAATCGGAGGTATCTTGCAGAGCAACCCGCAGGAGTAATTAACCGGGAGCCTTCCGAGGCCCCGGGAACCAGGAGAACGCAATCGCCATAGTCAGGCTGGCCGCGCTAGTAGGCCACAGAGCGCACTTTTTCTTTACGGGATCTTGTACTTTTGTTTCTCCAATGAGATTAATGAAATCCTTGTTTCCCGCATCCTTTTCATTGTGTACTCAGTACACTGGCACGCCCGCAATTTTTCATTTCCCCTGGCACGTAGAGAGATAGTAACACGACAACCATCGTTGTTTGTTATTATTTTTCATGTCAAACAAGGAGTACAAGAAGGCGCGCGAGGAGAAGGAGCTGCAGGAGTTCCTTGCAAAATTCAAGAAAGATCGCCAAGGCAACATCACTCCGATTGAAGAAATCAAGTTCCCTCCTCTTCAAACTGAACAGGTTAAGCCTTCTGTAAGTACTGCCTTTTCTCCTGAGCAGTGGGCTGAGATTGAAAGTCGTATTGCTGATGGTAACAATCTAGTCTATCAAACTTTTATAGAAAATACTAATGCTCAGAAGAATATATCTCAATCGTCTAGTGGTAATAATGGTGTAGCTGCTAGTGTGCAAAACCCTAATCTGACTTTACCTATTGCATCGGCGCCTCCCGTGCCGATGACTTATTATCCTACCCAAACAAATCAGATTGTGGCTACACCCATTAATCCTATTACGAGCATGACAGTTTCGGTGGCAACGCCGAACCAAACTCTACCCACAGCTACAACCACTCGACCACTACCAAATTATGGGTCGAGATACATGCCACAATTCCTACCTACAGCTAGTAACCATACTCTTCCTATATCACTGCCACAAGCTTCATTGTCCACTATGGATGATGGTCTAGCTAATCTTAGAGAGGAGATGGCTAAGATGCTTAGAGAGAATTTTGGAGTTGAGTTACCTCGGAATCGGATTTACCAAAAGCCGTACCCCGAGTACTTTGATGCCATCCAGTGCCCTCCAGGATATAAGATTCCAGATTTTGTTAAGTTCAATGGAGAGGGCACAAAAACCACATGGGAGCATGTTAGTCAATACTTAGCACAACTAGGTGAAGCAGGCTCACTAAATGAGTTGAAAGTGCGTTTGTTTCCTTTATCTTTAACTGGTACTGCATTTTCATGGTTTTCTTCTTTACCACATGGTTCCATTCGGGTTTGGTCACAGCTAGAGCAGAAATTTCATGATCACTTTTATAGCGGCAACAATGAACTCAAGTTATCACATCTAACATCGGTTAAACAGAAGCATGATGAATCGGTCTCCGATTACGTCAAGAGATTCAGAGAAACAAAAAACCGGTGTTTTAGTTTGGTGATAACCGAGAGAGACTTGGCAGACCTAGTGCTGAGTGGTTTGAGAACTCCCATTAGAGAAAAGCTAGAAGGTTATGAGTTCTTAAATATCAACCAAGTCTTACAAAGGGCTTTGGCTCAGGAAAGCCGAAGCAAAGATCTCAAAGAAGTGCATAGATACAAAGCCGATCGTCCAAAGATGAATATGGTGGAATATGATAGTGATCACTCGGACGATGAGGGTGATGTTTTTGCTACTGGATTTGTTTGGCCATCTAAGTCCAAACCCTTTACTTGCAATGATCTGAAACCGATTCATAAGAATCGTGATGAAGAGATGAAGTTTACTTTTAACATTGCCAAGTGTGATAGAATATTTGATGCTTTGCTGCAGGCTAAGATTATTAGAATATCTCATACTTTACCACCGTTTGAAGAGCTAAAACGGCGTGCTTATTGCAAGTATCATAATTCTTTTTCTCATGCTACTCACGATTGCAATGTTTTTCGACGACAGATACAATCGGCCATTAATGACGGATGATTGAACTTTTCTGAGATGCAAGTTGATAAACAGCCTTTTCCAATGAATACCATGGATTTGGAGGGGAAGAAGCTACTCATTCGGCCGGAGGTAGCCGAATCTCCTAATAAAGCTAATGTCATTGTTGGTGAGCCCAGGAAAGACAAGGAGGACAACAAGGTCTTGGGGAGACAAGTTGTGCTTGGTAAGCAACCCAATGGCAAGGAAGTGATCAAAATCACCATCAAGAATCCTACACTCGGGGGCAACTGCAAGTGCAAGAAAATGCTCGTGTGAGATTTGTCAAGCCCAAGAGTCCAGAAATTGGCAAGTGGAAAAGGAATGAAGTTAAAGTACAGCGCAAGCGGATCAAGCCAACTTTTGATATGTTGCTGTCCAAGTACACCAACCAGTCGGCCGGTTCTAGCTTTAATCGGCCGACTCATCTGAAGCGACCAAGGTCACCATCAGCTGATATGTTCAGTCAGTATATGAAACCGAGTGGACCAACGGTGCCGCTTCCAGAAGAGCATACGCAATCTGTTTGGGATCGACTTAACTATTCATATAGAGGCCGACTGAACATCGGTAACTATCGGTCGGCTGGTCAAAACATGCGACCGGATGGAAATTATCCGAGTGTAAGAATGCACCCTGGTGGAAGCTATCCGAGTGAAAAAATGTGGACGAGTAGATTCCATCCGACTGAATTCCATCCGAGTGATATTCATCCGAGTGGATTCCATCAGAGTAAAAAGGTGCGCCTGAGTGGAAATTTCATGCATCTGGAAAGTCGAAAAGAATGGCGTGTTAAATCACCAAGTGTTGCAGCAGTTGAGCCGGGAAAAGGCAAGGAGAAAATGGATGCCGACTCACTTATCTTGGGCACCGAAACATTCGCCATACAGCAGCCGATTGTGCATAGCAATCCGACTAAGCCGATACTTGCTATCGCGCCAAAGCACTCGGCTAATGACCATGAAGCAAGCACCAACCGAGGAAAAACGAGAGATCCTAAATACACTCAGCCAAAGTTGTGTCCTCCAGGGCTAACAAAGACACAAAAGAGGAAACTAGAGAGGTTAAGGAGTCAAGAGATGGCAAAACAGGAGGCCGAGAAACAAAGGGATAAGTTGTTCAATGACACTCGACCCATGGTTCCACCAAAACAAGTGTGGGGGCCTAAACAAATACAAGATACAGCAGCTTCTACATCTATCACAGCAATACCTACATCACCAAAGGAGGACGATGCAACAGATATGACATCGTCTGCGACACTTCTTACTTATCCATCACTCGGACAAATTGCAGAATCGGTGGATGCACTCGAGGAGGAGGCTGATATGTTGGACTATGAGTCTACGCCGGTTCATGAAGGTATGGATATCAATATGGTGTACTACTTACCTGCTGAGTTTCGTGCTGTAGATGAAGAAGGGGAGGTGGCTCAGCTGGATTTTGGCCCTAAAAACGCAATATTCGAGAAGCCAAAAGAACCAGTAACGCATCTTAAACCATTATATCTCAGAGGTCATATCAATGGGTCGCCGCTCACTCGGATACTTGTTGATGGTGGTGCTGTGGTAAATCTTATGCCCTATTCGGTCTTCAAGAGATTGGGTTTGCCTGATGAAGAATTGATCAAGACCAATATGGTGCTCAATGGATTTGGAGTCAAAGAGAAAACTGAAGCCAAAGGTGTGATGTATGTTGAGCTTACAGTCGGAAGCAAAACTTTGGCTACTGCATTCTTTGTCGCTGAGGTGCAAGGTAACTACAACGTCGTACTAGGTCGTGATTGGGTTCATGCAAACCAGTGCGTGCCATCCACTATGCACTAGTTTTTGATTCAGTGGGTTGATGATGAAGTGGAAGTTATTCACGCGGATAACTCGGCCTGTGTTGCTTTGACCGATGCATCAGTGGATTGGCAACATCCGAATGCTACTTGCTTGACGGGACGTGACTTATCAGAATTTGATTTTCTCAGCGCAACCAAGAATGGTTTTGTGCCTGTCTCTTTAAAGCCGAGTGAATGCAATCGGCTCCAAGGTATGATATGTTTAAATGGATCCTAATTCCGAGTGGTTACAAAAACGTCTTGTAAAGTATCGGTCCAATGAGAACGATATGTATGAGTCTATAGAGGAGTTGGATGACATGGATAAACTTGGACAAGGTTTTACATCAGCCGATCCGTTAGAAAAGGTAGATATTGGAGATGGTTCAGTCACTCGACCGACATTTATAAACAAAAATTTGAAAGCCGATTGTAAGGCTAAGTTAATCGAGCTACTGAAAGAATATGTTTGTTGCTTTGCATGGGAATATCATGAGATGCCAGGGTTAAGCCGAGAGCTAGTGGAACATCGGTTGCCTATAAAGGCCGGTTTTAGACCTTATAAACAGTCGGCCAGAAAATTTAATCCGAAAACATATGACCGGATCAAGGAAGAGATCGGTCGACTGCTTGAAGCTAATTTCATTCGACCTTGTAGGTATGCCGAGTGGATTTCTAACATTGTCCCAGTAGAGAAGAAAGGATCTGGCAAGTTGAGGGTGTGCATTGATTTCAGAGATTTGAATAGGGCTACACCCAAAGATGAGTATCCTATGCCAATAGCCGATATGCTTATTAATGATGCTTCTGGACATAAGGTTATTAGCTTTCTAGATGGTAATGCCGGATACAATCAAATTTTTATGGCCGAAGAGGACATGTACAAAACGGCTTTCCGATGTCCTGGTTTCCTTGGTTTATTCGAGTGGACAGTGATGACATTCGGATTAAAAAATGTTGGCGCCACGTATCAAAGGGCTATGAATTTGATTTTTCCTGATTTACTCGGTGTCATACTTGAAGTTTATATTGATGATATTGTTGTCAAATCGGATGCTTTTGAATCTCACTTGGCCGATTTGCGTTTAGCTTTTGAAAGAATGAAAAAGTATGGATTGAAAATGAATCCTTTGAAGTGTGCTTTCGGCGTGTCAGCTGGCAAGTTTTTGGATTTCATTATTCATGAAGATGGTATAGAGATTGATCCCAAAAAGATAGAGGCTATACAGAAGGTGGAGGCTCCAACATGCAAGAGAGATATGCAAAAGTTCCTTGGCAAGGTCAATTATTTGAGAAGGTTCATAGCTAATCTATCAGGGAAAGTTGATGCATTTACTCCTATCCTTCGGTTAAAGAATGATGTTGATTTCACTTGGGGGGCAAAACAGCAAGAAGCATTTGATATGATCAAGAATTATTTGTGCACTCCTCTGGTGATGAAAGCACCCAAGCATAGGGAACCCTTCAGACTTTACATTGCAGCAGAGGAAGGAGTTATTGGTGCTGTTCTAACTCAAGAGACCGAAGGAAAAGAGCATGCCATCACTTATTTGAGCCGCCGTTTATTGGACGCAGAGACAATGTATACATTTATTGAGAAATTATGTCTATGCTTATATTATGCTTGCACAAAACTGAGACATTATTTAATGCCAAGTGTTTGTGTAGTAGCTTGTCAAACTGTTGTTATTAAATACATGTTGCATAGGCCAATTCTTAGTGGTAGAATTGGCAAGTGGGCTTATGCTTTGATTGAATATGATTTGGCTTATGAATCTCTAAAATCCATGAAAGGCCAAATTGTTGCTAATTTCATTGTTGAACATCGGATTAATAACAAGCATGATGTTGATATGAACCTTGTTTCATTAGTACCATGGAGATTATACTTTGATGGTTCAGTTTGTCGCAATGGCCAAGGTGTTGGTATTGTTTATATATCTCCTCATGGTGCTGTTTTTGAAGCCTCATGCCGCTTAGAATATTTTTGCACAAACAATCAAGCCGAATATGAAGCATTGTTATTCGGCCTAGAGATGTTACTTGCTATAGGTGCTACACATATTGAGGCTTATGGTGATTCGTTACTAGTGGTGCAGCAAATATCCAAAGTCTTTCAGTGTTTGGACGAATCACTTAATGTTTATCTTGATAGATGTCTAGATATAATTTCTACTTTGGATTGCTTTAGCATTGCTCATATATCTAGACATGACAATTGGAAAGCAAATGAATTGGCACAACAAGCATCCGGATATCATGTTGGTCATGGCATGTTTCATATCTCTCAAAGACCGATGTCTTGTCTTGCCAATATGGGAGAGGTCGAACCTGAACCCACTGATTCGGCCATTAACAAAAAGTCTAGTGCAGGTGACAATCCCGACTGGAGGAAGCCCATTGTTGATTACTTCTGCAATCCGAGTGAAAGGGTGGACAGGGCTGTTCGGCTTATGGCTTTCAAGTATACAATGAGAGATGATGGTCTTTATCGCCGAACAGTCGATGATGTTCTTCTAAAGTGTTTGGACGAGGACCAGGCAAGAGTTGCTATGTGAGAAGTACATGAAGGTATTTGTGGCACTCACCAGTCGGCTCCCAAGATGAAATGGATATTGCGACGTGTTGGGTTTTATTGGCCGACTATGGTTAATGATTGCTTCAGATATTATAAGGGGTGTGAAGCTTGTCAAAAGTTTGGTGATATTCAATTGGCTCCAGCTGCTATGTTACATCCTATTATCAAACCGTGGCCTTTCAGAGGTTGGGTTTTAGATTTCATTGGACAAATCCATCCGTCTTCCTCAAAAGGGCATCGGTTCGTATTGGTGGCAACCGATTATTTCACTAAATGGTCTGAAGCAGTACCTCTCAAGAACATGACGCATACGAAGGTAATTCAATTCATATCCCAGCACATTATTCATAGATTTGGTATTCCTCAAACGTTAACTACAGATCAAGGTTCATCTTTCATGTCACACCAAGTCAGAGAGTTTGCCGAATCTTATAACATAAAGTTGCTCAATTCCTCTCCATATTATGCCCAAGCTAATGGACAAGCTGAGTCTAGCAATAAAATTTTAATCAAGCTCATCAAGAAGAAGATTGAGGATAATCCAAGGAGATGGCATGACTTGTTGTCTGAGGCATTATCGGCACATAGAATCTCAAGGCATGGTGCTACGAAAGTGACTCCATATGAGCTAGTATATGGTCAGGAGGCTGTTTTACCGGTGGAAGTAAATTTGAATGCTTTGAGAATAGCCAAACAAAATGATTTATCGGCAATAGACTTCTATAACTTGATGATGGACAACATTGATGAGGTTGCTGATAAACGTTTGGCTGCTTTGAATGCCATAGAGAGAGATAAGTTGAGGGTGGCAAGGGCTTACAATAAGAAAGTCAAGTTGAAGAATTTTTAAGTTGGTGATCTCGTTTGGAAAGTGATTCTGCCGATTGGTTCAAGAGATAGAAAATTCGGGAAGTGGTCTCCAAGTTGGGAAGGTCCTTTTAGAATTACAAGAGTTGTTCCCGGAAATTCATATTTGGTGGAATCAATACAAGGGGCATTTTTACCTCGAGCTCTCAATGGCAAATATTTGAAGAAGTACCACCCGAGTGTGTGGCAGGAAGCCTAAGTGGGCATTGACCGATATATGATTATCGCCCTTAGCACAAACATGGCCGACACATAATTATCGCCCTGAGAAAAATAAATGGCCGATGGAGTGTTGATATCGTCCTTAGAACAAACACTATGCATATTATTTTTCGGCGTGCAAGCTTTGCCGAAAAACAGGGGGGCATGTGTTGACACCTGATTTTGGCAAGATACAGATTGCAATGAAGATGGTCTCGAGTGAATGAGTTTTCAGCATAAAAATATTCACGTCACCGAGTGGAGCCACTTTGATGTTTCGGTTATATTCATTCGACTTTATCTTACGGACCGAAACTATACTCCGAGTGGCATAGTTCAATGTTCGAGTGGTTTTTGGCCAATCACGTCTTCAAGATGACCTCGGATGAAGGAGCACTCTTAAGGAATTGTCTTCGTCTCGTCGAAGCAATCGATTTTGATATATAAATCATCTCAATCCGAGTTCATATGCAAAAGTTAGAGGCAATATACTGCAGACTGAACCTCAACGGAAATATGGCACGAGGTGCCAGACACTTGTCTGATAGGTTGCGCGAGTAATTCGGCCATCAATACGGCCTTGAATCGAAAAACCTTCAACATGGAAAAGTTTCTTCTCATCGAGCCGATCGATTTTCATATATAATTCGTCTCAATCCGAGATCATATGAGGCCTAGAGAGACAAATCAAGATCGGGCTATGTTTTCAGTCGGAAATCCGAGTGAAAAGTTTACCATCCGAGTGAAAGTTTACGGTCGAGTGAAAGTTTACGGTCGAGTGAAATTGTACGGTCGAGTGAAAGTTTGCTGACCGGATGAACTTATTATTATCCAAGTGGAAATATAGTCATCCGAGTGAAAATATGATCATCCGAGTGAAATTTTCGTCCAGGTGAAAATATTCCGAGTGAAAAGATTACCATCGGGACGAAAACTTGCCGATTGAATAAGATAGTGCCTTCCGAGTGGAAATATAGTCATCCGAGTGGAAATATAGTCATCCGAGTGGAAATATAGTCATCCGAGTGAAAGATTGTCTTCCGAGTGAAAAAGTCCAATCGGACGATCCAAGTGAAAGTATCTAATATCGAGTGGATGAGCTCAAGTCCGAGTGAAATTGAACATGTGCTCGAAAGTTTATCAAAATGACCTTGGATGAAGAAGTGTTCAATACAGAAGTTGTGCGTATCATCAAGACGGTAAATTTTGATTTTGGAGTCATCATCACCAGAGATAATATATAGCCTAGAAATTCACTACGAGACTCGGATAATCCAATCTACTGCAAAACCGAGTCCGACTGGAAGATAAGGATGACCTCGAAAAGTATTCAAGATGGCCTTATTTGAAAAAAATGATATCGCCGAGGCGCACAAGTTTGATATTTGGGCCGTCTCGATCAGAGATCATATGCAAGCCCGGGGGCCCGCGCAAGAAGGAACACAGAGTATGGGCCAGATTCAGACTGAATCCGAGTTGGAATAGAATTAGGACTCTAGGACGTGAATTGATATAATTTTTCTTGTAAGGAAAGCCTAGATGAATCCTTTACTTGTACGGGAAGGTGCACAAACGTATGGGCATTGCGATGTGAGTTTTTATCGGTTTCCATCGCACTGTGGTGATATGAGTTTTATTTCTGAGTAATGCATGCGCTCCACTGTTTTTTCTGCCATTGGATGTCCCCCCTTTTTCTTTTTGTCCTTGTAAGTCTTTAACAGCGCTGCAGAGACCTTGATGGGAGGCTCCGCGGCGGAGGTGCAAGTCGAAGGGGGCAGCGGCGCACGGCGTGTTCCGGCGGATTTGGCAGTGGAAGGACCTTCAGTTGACTGTTTTTTTTCCCGGGTTTTTATCAGTTTTGTCATCAGCTGTCTAACGCTACTTAGTTTTGCCACTAAATGTTTTCACTAATCAAAAATGCCACTGTTCCGTTAGACACAAACTCGGAAATGCCATTTTTCACCGTTATCGTCTGGTCAATGCACGTTGACTGGAGGTAGATGAGAAAAAAACCCCTGTCCCCCGTCTCTGTGTTGACTTGTGGGACCATTTGTAAGGTGTGCATGAAAATAGAATAAAAATTGTCGTCTTGGGGCAACCTCCAGTAAAGAGCGAGCAAACCAACTGAGCTAAGGAGATGTTATGTTGCAGAAGGAGATATATCCATTATATGTTATATGAAATAATATTTCAACACATCAACGTCTCATATATTTTCCTGTTGCTAAATAGTTGAACTTCGGTTTGAAAGTTACTATGGACAACAGATCCGCACGAGCGGCTGGCCGGCTAGAAGAAACTGTCTGGTACTAGTAGACATAAACAAATGAGGCAGACCGCCACGCCCAAATTTTTTGATGGTCACACACTAATTGACAGAAACAACACATATGACAGCACGATCACATATTATTCTATATTTCTATGAAAATTTCAGCATGGTTGCTGCCCATTTTTCTGAAAATGACACAAATACAAAGTGGTTCACGGACATAAATAAGGTTCGAAATATTAACTTGTTGTTTTTTCAGCACACACAAATCAGGTTCACAAACATAAATAAGGTTCAATAACATCCACTTGTTGGTCGAAATATAAAGGTCCAAATTCTCAAACATGCATAAGGTTGAAAGGAAACATGTCCAGGTTCACAAGCAAAAGGTCATGATCACACAAACTTCACATATGTAGCTTCTTTTTGCTTCTTGTGTTTTTAGCAGGACTGTCTGGTGGTTCCGCATTTGCAATTCGAATATGCATGGGAGACGAAACAAATCCACTTGCAGGTCCATCGGTTGTGGTACAAACTTCATTTTGCATGTCCTTCCTTTTCCTAGTGTTCTTCACACTTGTTTTCTTCACACTTGTTTTCTTCACACTTTTCTTTGAGCTGTATAGAAGTTAGTCATGTTGCAAAAAAGAATAAAAATAGATGTTGAAAATACATATAGAAAAGCACATGTTCTTTTGATGTTACCTAGCAGAACTTGCAACCATTGATAGTTCAGGGTCGCCTTCTCCTGCCACAAAAGGGGCTTCCCTAGCTTGGAGGTCAGCCTCATCTTCTCCAAATGCTGGGTCAACTGGATCTGTGCACAATCTGGCAATGTGCCCGAAGCCTCCGCATCGCTTGCACTTCCTTTTCTTGGCGCCCACGCCAGCACCTTCAGCACTAGATCTAATTCTAGTCTTGCTTGGTCGGTCTTTTGGCCTCCTCAACACTGGAGCATGTAGTTTGAAGCCAGGGTCAACAATGTCCCATTGTTGCTTGCCTACCATTGCAGGTATGTTGTCCGCATACGCAGCCTTAAATTTTGCAACAGAGTAGAACTCATGTACATATGGTTCAATTTCTGATACTGGACCTCGTAGTGAAGTAATAAAGTATAGGGCATGGATACATGGCAAACCCTTGACCTGCCATTGCCTGCAGCTAGATGTTTCCTTTGCAATGTCAACAGGGTACCTCCATTCCCTATTCTCTTTGTCCACTGCAGTAATTTCTGCCTCAACATCACTGCGTCTAATTACCATCATCTTCAGCACTGAAAGAACACAAAACATTAATTATTGAATTGAGTTGTTATGAAATTAATCAATTGAAAGAGTACAAGATATTTACCTTTGGATTTGGCATGCAGTGCCTTTATCACACTTGGTATTATGAGATGGCCAAGCCATTTTTCTAATGCTATCCTCATTCATAGATCAAACTTCTCCATTATCATCTGCCTAATCTTGTCCAACATGTCGACAATAAGAAGAGACTTAACTTTTCTTTCTTTGCTATTAAATGACTCTGCGAGGTTGTTGTTGACGTAGTCAACCTTGCATATTTCATTGAACTTGCTTCTATACCATATCTTTGTGTGGTGTTCAGCCATATATTTTTGGACACTCTTCTTAGCAAGGATCTGTTTCATATGCCAGTTGTGCTTTCTAGAGCTGAAAGTTAAGCTTGCAGCCCAAAGATTATCATCATAGACCTTGCCCTTGATTTTTTTTCGAAAATTTGCAGCAAGATGCCTCATACACTCCCTATGCTCCACTCCAGGCCACACTTGTTCTACTGCTGTCTCTAAACCTTTGCAAGCGTCAGTGTGTATGACTAGTCCTTCAGGATGCCCAATAAGCCCATGCAGATTTTGAAGAAACCAAGCCCAACTTTCAGATGATTCTGTCTCTAGCACCCCATATGCAACTGGGTAAAGCCAATTACGACCATCAATGGCACAAGCAGAAGCTAGTTGCCCTTTGAATCTCCCATTTAGTGCAGTTGAGTCTATGGCCAAGTATGGTCGACATCCATTTAAAAAGCCTTGCCAACATGCCTTGAATGAAACAAACACCCTCCTAAAGCATTTCTCCCTCACTTTTCCTTTGATCTTGTACTGCACAGTTTCTTTGTCTATTTCCACTACACTACGAGGAGAACACTTCTCCACCTCAGCCTTGAAACTATAGAGACGATGGAAGCTATCTTCCCATTTTCCACTAATCATATCCATTGCTTTGTCCTTACCACGAGATACACGCATGTATGGCACCGTGAAGTGGTACTTCTCATGGATCTTCTCTTGAAGAGCAGTAGGGCCAATATCTGGGTTCTTTCTCACCCACTCCAGCACAACATCAGCAACCCACCTGCTCTTTGCCGGCTTGAACTTCTTGTTGGGGAATGTAGTAATTTCAAAAATTTCCTACGCACACGCAAGATCATGGTGATGCATAGCAACGAGAGGGGAGAGTGTGATCTACATACCCTTGTAGATCGACAACGGAAGCGTTTAGTTAATGTAGTCGTACGTCTCCACGGCCTGACCGATCCAAGCACCGTTACTCCGGCACCTCCGAGTTCTTGGCACACGTTTAGCTCGATGACGATCCCCGGGCTCCGATCCAGCAAAGCGTCGGGGAGGAGTTCCGTCAGCATGACGGCGTGGTGACAATCTTGATGTTCTAGCGTCGCAGGGCTTCGCCTAAGCACCGCTACAATTTGACCGAGGTGGAATATGATGGAAGGGGGCACCGCACACGGCTAAGGAACGATCACGAAGATCAACTTGTGTTCATGGGGTGCCCCTTGCCTCAGTATATAAAGGATGGAGGAGGAGGAGGCCGGCCAACGCAATTGGTGCGGCCAGGATGTGGAGTCCTACTAGGACTCCAAGTCCTAGCAGGAGTCCACCAAGAAGGGAGGAAGGGAGAAGGAAGTGGAGGAGAAGGAAAGGTGGCCGGCCCCCTTTTCCCTAGTCCAATTCGGACTAGAGGGGGGGGGCAGCAGCCCCTTGGCCCTTTCTCCTCTTCCCACTAAAGCCCATCAAGGCCCATTGCTTCTCCCGTAACTACCCGGTACTCTGAAAAATACCCGAATCACTCGGAACCTTTCCGATGTCCGAATATAGTCGTCCAATATATCGATATTTACGTCTCGACCATTTTGAGACTCCTCGTCATGTCCCCGATCTCATCCGGGACTCCGAACTCCTTCGGTACATCAAAACTCATAAACTCATAATATAACTGTCATCGAATCCTTAAGCGTGCGGACCCTACGGTTCGAGAACAATGTAGACATGACCGAGACACGTCTCCGGTCAATAACCAATAGCGGGACCTGGATGCCCATATTGGCTCCTACATATTCTACGAAGATCTTTATCGGTCAGACCGCATAACAACATACGTTGTTCCCTTTGTCATCGGTATGTTACTTGCCCGAGATTCGATCGTTGGTATCTTAATACCTAGTTCAATCTTGTTACCGGCAAGTCTCTTTACTCGTTCTGTAATACATCATCCCGCAACTAACTCATTAGTTGCAATGCTTGCAAGGCTTAAGTGATGTGCATTACCGAGAGGGCCCACAGATACCTCTCTGACAATCGGAGTGACAAATCCTAATCTCGAAATACGCCAACCCAACATGTACCTTTGGAGACACCTGTAGAGCTCCTTTATAATCACCCAGTTACGTTGTGATGTTTGGTAGCACACAAAGTGTTCCTCCGACAAACGGGAGTTGCATAATCTCATAGTCATAGGAACATGTATAAGTCATGAAGAAAGCAATAGCAACATACTAAACGATCGGGTGCTAAGCTAATGGAATGGGTCATGTCAATCACATCATTCTCCTAATGATGTGATCCCGTTAATCAAATAACAACTCTTTTGTTTATGGTTAGGAAACATAACCATCTTCGATTAACGAGCTAGTCAAGTAGAGGCATACTAGTGACACTTTGTTTGTCTATGTATTCACACAAGTATTATGTTTCTGGTTAATACAATTCTAGCATGAATAATAAACATTTATCATGATATAAGGAAATAAATAATAACTTTATTATTGCCTCTAGGGCATATTTCCTTCACTTCTCACTTCTCAGCTTAGTTGGGCATGTATGAGAGAAAGGACACACCTTGATCTGTAGGAAACAACAAAATCAGTTAGTATGTTGCTAGTATGTTAAACTTGCCACATTTGTATAGTTACCAGTTCCACAAAATAAAGGGTACAATAAACAAATCAATTAGATGTTAGCAAGTTATACCTGAAATATTGTGCTATTCCTCATATAAGAGCCATGAATTCTCCACTTACACCTCTTATATGCACAAGTTGCTCTCAGCCTCTTAGAATCACTCTTTTCGACTGTATAGTCAAATTCATGTTTAATTGCAAAAGTAGAAAGTGCATTCTTGCAGTCCAACAAAGAGGGGAATACCGAGCCTTCTGCAAATAATTGGTTCTCCTTGTTATATACTACAACAGGTCTGTCCTCCTCCTCTTCATCAACTAAACCCATGTCTCTATTCTCTTCTTCCTCTTCAGTGTCAGTGGATTCATATGCTGGAGGATTATCTTCCTCTTCCATATCTGCCGAATCATCTTCTTTGGTAGACTTCTTGACCAAGTTTGGATACTGCCGCTCATCATCATTATCCGAGAGAATAGCATCATCAAGTATAGCATCATCAGTTATGTCTCTATTAGCATCGTCAACACTATTAGACTGCTTGACTCCCTGTATGTTGACTGTATCAACATCAACTGCCTGACTCCCTGTATGTTGACTCTCACTGTAACAAGGTTGTGTAGGTGGATTATGGCTAGGTGTGCTAGGAGTTTGGGATTTTTGAAGAACCTCAATTTGCATAGATATTTTCTTTGAATCTTGATGTTTTCCAAACATCAAAGCTGCATCATCATCACATACAACAGCAACCCATTTATTCCGCTCCCTGTCATAGTACTTCAACTCAACGTAATCACGCCACCCCCATGGATAGGTATCACACAGTTTGTGCAGCAATGTTTTTTGTGTGATACTAGGTTCTACGAATAGATGAAAATCAAAGCCGCCAACATATCGCTTGAGACCATCGCTATTCTCACGGCTTGTTTCCAACCTAACTGTCAGCATACAAGCAGTATCTGCATCCATCCTGACCATCTGGAACACAAGTACCAAATTGCACGCGATTATCAATAAGGCAAAGTTAGCTACTACAAATTCTATGTACAAATTTCGACCTCTACAAGTTATATTCAACCACACACGCACACTAAGAATTAGTATACTCACAATGCAGGAATTTCAGAGCATATGTCATGTTGGGGCGTCCTGTGGCCGATGCAAGCCTCCGATTCGGTCCTGCTTTCCGTCGCCATTGCCGTGGAACAATTGCACTTCAAGACTCGGGAGGAGCCGCGGAGTCAGCCGGGAGAAGCGCCGGAGCTGCCTGCCTCCGGTGGCGGTGCCGGGCGGGAGGAAGAGCCGAAGCTGGGATGGGTGGCGGCACTCGGCGGGAGGTGCCGCAGCTGCGGCGAGTGGGGGCGCGCCGGAGCTGGGCGGGCAGCCGGCGACCGGCGGTGCCAGGTGAGGATTTTAGCAGGCGGCGGCGATGACTGGGGATATTGGTTCCGGCTGGGGAAAGGGAAACTGCCACGAACAGATCGGGTCAAGGATTAGATAAGATTTTGTTTAGTTAGGTTCAGATATCTGTATATAAGGTCTGTATCTCCTCACAAAACAAATTTTTTCCATGGTTCATTTGGTTAGCTCGTGCGCCTGTGTAGGCCGTGGTCTTGGGTTCGAACCCCCAGCCTCCCAATTTTTCTTCTCTTTTTCTCATGCGGCCCTTACAAATGGGATAGGGGTAATTTCGTCATCTAACTTCAGTCAACGTGTATTGACCAAACGGTAACGCTGAAAAATGGTCTTTTTGAGCTTGATTTAACAGAACAGTGGCATTTTTGAGTAGTGAAAATGTTTAGTGGCAAAACTGAGTAGCGCTAGACAGCCGATGGCAAAACTGATAAAAACCCTTTTTTTTCAGGCAAAAAGGGGCTGGCACAGATCGGCGGGCTCCGAGAGAATCGGGTTGGGTTTGGGCTGTTGACCATAGCGAATAAGGCCCATTTCTGGGCAGATCTACTACGGTAGTGTACCAGTCCGTGTGTGTGTGGCCTCAGATTGCTTGGAAGTAGTGACGAGTATACAAGCTGAAGTTCCTTGTCGGTATTATTCCATCGTGCAAGACATCAAACACCAGAAGAGACTATTTCAGGATATCAAGTTCATTTATAAAATAGGAAGTATAACGGGGAGGCCCATGCCTTAGCAAAGGCAGCTGCTTCTCTTAGTCCCGGGCGCCACGTGTGGCTTAGCTGTTTGTCCTATATAATATGTATCCCAATGTGTTTGAACGCTTAATAAAGGATGTAGTTTGTTAAAAAAAATATACATTATACAAACCACATACATAATATATAGTTTTTGCGTCCTGACTTCTCGAAACTGATAATGCCTCCGAAAACAAAATTAAAACTATTGCATATAGATTATTGATGATTGTCATTAATAAGCTGTTCCATCATCATCTTTTTTTTTCAAAGACGATTTACTGGTTTCTGTGAAAAGGACTCCAACAAAACCAACAAAAAATATATATGATGATAACGATGAGCGGTTGAACTTCATCAATAGAAAAAAAATCACAGCATTGTTCTTTATTTCGAAATTGCGCATCAGCTGGCGCATTAGCATGATCACTTGGAACACGATAAAATTGATCAGGGTGTATGGGACGGCAAAGGAGGATGGCCCGGCGTCGCCGATGCGCCTGGAGAAGAATATGTTCTTTTGCACGCATCCATACATTCGTCCACTGAAATATAGCAGAAGTCGTTTAGTAAACAGCAGTCTAGACCATTCTTATGCACGCACAGTCCATGTGGTAAATGAATCTTCTTGTTGACTTGGTAATCCATGATTCGGCCTATGGGACAAAAAATATATATCAACCGTTAATATCCACAAGCTAGCATTATTTGTAAAGACAAATATGCACGAGTAGGGCATACTAGTTTGCAGAGACGAGGGTTAAACTCGTTTTCATTTCTATCATTTTGATGCGATTATAATATTAGCTAAAGATTTCGTTATAGTGAGGAGGGAAATACTAGTAACTCAGGACGTGACTTACAATGTACATGGATAGAAAAGTACATCAGAAGCAGCAGCGAGAGCAGTGTTGGTGCATTAGCAAGGCCGGTGCGCTTGTCCATCAAGATGATGCAATTAAAATTGCAAATTCTTCCTTGGGGAATGTGTATGTATGTTTTCTGATCGAAGTACACTACAATATGCTTGTTCTATCTACACATTGTTTCCATACACACACACACACACACACGAGAGAGAGTGTGTGTGTGAGAGAGAAAGAAGCAGAGAGAGAGAGAGAGGAAAAAATCAATTCAGGGATACAATACCATACCCAACAGATATGTTTACCAATATACTATATGATTACTTAGAATACATTAATTGTAACCAATGTATATCCTTAGAATACATTAATTGTAACCAATGTATATCCTTAGAATTCAGGCTGCAGGTGAGACTGACCGTGGGCTCCCACCACAGTCCACTCAGTTCCACCAAGATTTGGTGGGTGATAGCCAACATCCCAGTACGATTTAGGTAGATTAGATGGGCATAAGTGGGATCCCACTTCCCTGAGTACTTAGCACTACTGGCTAGCTACTCAATCACACTTGCCCACTTCGCCTCTGTGAATCACTGGAAGTTTACTGCCATGCTTGATGCAGAAAGAACTCTAACTACCGCATATGGTGGTCGTCGTGCTCGTGCTTCATCAGTGGCTTACCTGCTGGAGGTTGCTTGACTAACAGTAAGAGCGCGACTAGCGCAACAGCCTCGCGCCACAGTGATGACGGCCATTCAAGTACATGCTCGTCCAGGTTCTCGTGGATGAGCGCGGCGGCTCCATCTACGCCGTCGTCCTCGCATGCATGGGACAACCAGGCTGCGCTGCCCGACTACATCCCGCTCCGCCCCACCTGTGCGCCCCACATGCGGGGAACCAACCAAGCAAGCACGCACCTCCTGGTCGGATTCCTCGTTCTCGAACTTGGGGTAGAAGGTGGCCCGGATCCGCGCCTCGCCGAAGGTGCTACCGAGAACTTCTTGAGCAGAGCGGAGAGCTCGTCGCCGGCGCCGCCCAGCCCGGCCGCGACCCCTGTAGAGTCCGCGTTGGGATCTGCAGGGTCCATCTTCTCCTCGATGCCCCCGGCGGCCATGGACGAGGGGGCGGGGGTGGGAGCGGCCCTGTGCTGCGCCTGCTTGCCCTGCGAGGAGAGACGCGGTTAGGGTTCGGGGAGCCAGAGAGGAGGAGCAGGGTCGAGAGGCGGCGTACGTGGTCGCGGCGAGGAGGCATTGCGAGGGGCGGAGGCGGAGATGGAAGTCGGCGGGGAAAGCGGCGCCGCCGGCTCGGCGCACGGCGTGTTCCGGTGGAAGGACCTTCGGTTGACTGGGTTATTTTTTCAGGCAAGCGGGCGGGCACGGATCGACAGGCTGCGAATATGCTTTGGGTTGGGCCCGGTTGCCTTGCCCATAGCGAATAAGGTCCAGGGCACATCTTCGATCCATATTACATATTAATTGTCGTTCATATATGCCTCGAAAAAAATTTAATTGCCGTTTTCAAAGGCATTATCAGTTTCGGGAGCTCAGGGCATTTTTTTTTAAATTAAAACTATTACATGTAGACTCTTGTTGATTGTCATTAATAAGTGGTTCTAGCATCATCTTTTTTTGTTTGTTTCGAGACGATTTACTGGTTCCAGTGAAAAGAACTTCAACAAAACCAGCACAATTATATATGATGTAACGATGAGCGGTTGAACTTCATCAGTAAAATGATCATAACATTGTTCTTTATTTCAAAATTGCCCATCAGCTGGCGCATTAGCATGATCACTCGGAACACCATAAAATTGATTAGGATGTATGGGATGGCAAAGGAGGATGGGCCGACGCCGCTGATGCGCCGGAAGAAGAATATGTATCTTTGCACCAATCCATGCATTGGTCCATTGAAACATAGCAGAGGTTGTTTGTTAAACAACACTCACAATGAGATGCACCTGCGCAGTCTATACCACTCTTATGCACGCACAATCCATGTGGTAAATTAATCTTCTTGTTGACTTTGCCATCCATGATTCGGCCTACGGGACAAAAAATATAAATCAACCATTAATATCCATAAGACCCCGTTGGTTACCAAATCGAATGACGACTATGGATCTAGCAGGGCGAATACACACACCTAAATCGGAACAGGAATAAACTACAGACAACCTTTGTGGTAGTGCACGATCAACTAGAGAACAAGCTAGCATTATTTCTAAAGACAAATATGCACGACTAGGGCATACTAGTTTGCAGAGATGAGGGTTTAACTCTTTTTCAGTTCTATCATTTTTATGCGATTATAATATTAGCAAAAGATTGTGTTATGGCGAGAAGGGAAAATATTAGTAACTCAGGACATGACTTACAATGTACATGGATAGGAAAGCACACCAGAAGCAGCAACGAGAGCAGTGTTGGTGCATGGGCAAGGCCGGTGCGCTTGGCCATCAAGACCACGATGCAATTGAAATTGCAAATACTTCCTTCGGGAGTGAGTATGTGTGTTTTCTGATCGGACTACCCACAATATGTTTCTCTATCTACACATTGTTTGCATATATAAGAGA
>NC_041390.1:29203271-29204206 GCF_002162155.2 Triticum dicoccoides
AGAGGAGGATATCGATTTAGGGATAGAATACCCCACCTCTAAAAATATGTCTACCAATATAAATGATTACTTAGTATACATTAATTGTAACCAATATATATATATCCTTAGAATACATTATATCCTTATAATACATTAATTATATATATTGTTAGACTACATTATATATATATATATATATATATAAATATTCTTAGTATACATTAATGATTACTTAGTATACATTAATTATATATATTCTTAGACTACATTATATATATAACACTATATATAGGGTCGCGCTATTCGTCACCCTAGTTAAGGAATAGTTATTCTTCACCCCCTCTATTTAATCATCAATGCACCGTAATTTTATGTTCCGTAAGTTTTGTCTTATTTCCGACGCAAAAAGAGACCGTAAAAAAATATTTTATGTTATGTAAAATTACAAACGTAAAAACATAGTCTAAAATACAAATAAACTGTAGATTTTCTTGTCTTATGACCTATATTTTTATTTTTTTATGTCAAATTTTACGTAGTGATTCAATAGAAATGTAACTATTTGAATTCCAAATGTAATTTAATTATGAAATGATTGTAAGATTACCTCGGGTGAAATGTTTCCTACCACTGTTAGTTACGCTCATGTGAGTCTTTTATGTTGTATGTATCTGTCAAAACTGAGAGTATGTACGTGCAATATACACTGTAAGAAAAAGGGTCTGTTGTCCCAGTTCGTAAGGGCCTTTTGTCCCGGTTTCTGAACCGGGACTAAAGGGTCGGTACTAATGCCTTGTCCCTTTAGTCCCGGTTTAATCCAGAACCGGGACAGATGGGCCTCCACGTGGCCTGTGCGCGGAGCCCAGGCAGGAGACCCTTTGGTCCCGGTTGGTGGCACCAACCTGGACCAATAGGCATCCACGCGTCAGCATTTCTGTGGCTGGGGTTTTTGT
>NC_041390.1:29204461-29210826 GCF_002162155.2 Triticum dicoccoides
GGTGTTTTCATATATTGTGTTAGCTAGCTATAATTAATAGAGAGAAGTGTCCTCTCTTATGTCCGTGCTTGGTCGATGCTACGTACTATACATACTATAGAGAGGACTACACACGCTAACTAGCTAGTAAGCAAACGAAGGAAACAGAAGATCGTCATGAACATATATGCATACAGAGAGAAGTGATATCGACCACCTCTCCTTCTCCGAGAGATTGGTCAAACAACAAGTTCTCGTATCTCTATCCGACACTACCGGCTACATATATACAATAATTATCTCTTACAAATATAATCATACGAACTCATGGTCGACATAGTATTCTCCGTCTTCAGCGATCACGTGGTCAAGAAAGAATGCCGCCAATTTCTCTTGAATTGCTCACATGCGAGCTGGTGCTAGGAGTTCATCCCGCTTCCGAAACATCTAATTTGAAGAAGGGGGTCAATATATATATATGAATGAATGAAACTCAACACAGATGATGGTAATAAAATAAATTGTGAATGTTGTTATTTACGTACTTCATATTGTTCGTCAGTGTAGCCCCGCTCACAGGTCGTGTGGCGGATGGACTCGCAAACGTAGTATCCACAGAAATCATTCCCTTGTTCCTGTCACAACCACTTTACAAGAAATAGAGGTCAATCAAACTGATAAGCAAGAATGCCAAATGGTATTGCTGAAACTAGCGCTTGAATCAATAGGAGATGCGCGGAACATGCTACTATAGTACTTACTTTCGGGTGTCTAAATTGCAGCTTCTTCGGGAGTCCTGGAGCTTTTTTGGAGAATTTTTTCCAAACCCTGCCAGACAAAGAAAACAATTACTTGATATATCAGGAAATGAAAAAAGTTGCTGATATGGTGGATAATGATCAATTTAACTTACTTCTCGAGCATTTGAGTCATGTTCGCATAGTCCTGGGGATCTTTTCGTCTTGAGTCTAAGACGGTTACTAGTCCCTGCTCAAGCTTAATCTCTAGGAGAATATAGTGGAAACTGCACACGCATGCATAACTCATCAATTACATTACTATAACCTTGACTAATATATAAGGGAAACTGAATACGCACAAGACAGTAACACTCACTTAAAGTTGTAAGGAAAGAGTATTATATCTTTGTTTTCATTTATTACCAACGATCGTAGCAAGTTGGCCTCGGTATCTGCAGCATGAAATTTAACCTGAGTTGCATCTATGAGATATGTGTTAATGAACCCAATATCACCGACTTGTCTTTAATTCGGCGATCTTCAATCTGCATAATATAGTGAGGATGATTATAAATACATGCAATGAAAGAGCTGAGCTATATAGAGAGACTTAATGACAGAAGTAGTACTACTTATAGACAGTAGCAGGTGACCGTTGTTTTATCGAGGGCCAATTGATTGAAAAACTGAAAGAACTCCTCAAATGGAACAGGCAACAGTTCAATTCCAACGAGGTCATGCTCCTTTTTAACTTTCACATACAAAGTACTCCTCCCCCCAGAGTCTCAGCGGATTTTCAAGTACCAATCATGCCATCTTCACATCATCGTTGATAGAGATCTTTCATCTTTGACGAGAGGCTTCCCGTACTTGTATCTTTGTATCTGCACCTCCATGAAATCATAATGTACATCATCGGGCAGGTAATCGCCAAGATTGCTATAACCGGGCACCATCCTCGGATCATTAGCGACGTTGCCGCTAGGCACCTTGAGCGGGGGGCACGATTGCTTCGCTTCTTCGCCGAGCTGGGCAATTTGTTTCCCAGCTCGTCGTTCTTTCAGCCTTTGATCACTGACAGTACTTCCTGACCGCTCCGCTTTGGCAAATTCCTTTCCAATAATGCGCTCATAGTTTCCTTTCGGCGGAGACTTGGGTGGTTTTGTCAGGGCAGCCAGAGTGCGCTTCGCTTTCACCAGATCTACCTTCTCCTCCGGAGGTGGATGTTTCTTTGCTTTCACCCCTTCAAAGAAGTTCCTCACTTCTTCTCTCGCGATCTCGGAATTCTCCTCCGGGGTCCTCTCGTATGGTAACTTCTCTGGAGTCTTTAGAGAAGGACCGAATCTGTATGTCCTCCCGCCTCTGGATGTACTGCTAGACGCCGGCAGAGCATACAGAGCGGTTGTCTTCTTTACTTGCTTACGAGGCGGAGGAGAAGGACTACGATGCACCCGAGCAGCCGGAGCGGCGGCAGGTCTCTTCCGCCCTTGCTGACGAGACGGAGAAGGAGGAGGCTGGCTGCTCGGGCGGGTCGGCGTAGGCGGAGAAGGAGGCGGAGTGACGCCACGCGCCGGAGAAAGAGCCGGTCGAGTGCCCCGATCGTCACTCGCCGGAGGAGGAGGCGGAGTGCCCTGACTCGCCGGAGGAGGAGGTGGTGGAGGAGGCGGAGTGCTCTGACTTGCCGGAGGAGGAGGAGGAGGCGGAGGCGTCCAGTTCGGAAGGTTGATGAGCTCCTCCGCCATAGGCATGGAGTCTTCAGAGCTGAACCCATCCTAGTCTCCCCTTCACCGGTAGGGTGGTCAAGCTGGAGCTCATCAAATCCCTCTGTTATTTCATCCACCATCACCCTAGCATATCCTTCTGGAATCAGCCGGCAATGAAAAGTTGCGCTGGGTTCAGTAGGATAAACAGAGCCAACTGCCGCCTTGACCTTCAAATTCATCCATTGTGTCATAAGGTGGCAATTTTGAGACTCCGTGATAGCATCCACGGGATAGCTGGCAGGAGCCGTCAAGGCATGCTCCGGCTGAAGCAGCTCGGTGGAAGCCATGCTGCTTCTTCGCTGAGATGGCGGGGTAGCTTCGGGGGAAGCTTTGGCAGTACGTTTGCTGCGATTTACTTCTTGTTCCTCTATCGCTTGTCCCCTTGCTTGCAGCGCCTGCATTTGGGTCTGCTGCAATTTTTTCCTCCTCTCCTGTGATTTGTAACCGCCTGCGTCCGGAAACCCAACCTTCCACGGAATGGAGCCTAGCGTGCCTCGTGTCTGTCTAGGGTGCTCAGGATTCCCGAGGGCCATTGTGAGCTCATCGTTCTCTCTATCTGGAAAGAACGTCCCTTGCTGTGCTGCTTCGATATACTGCTGAAGCTTCCTGACTGGTATGTCCATTTGATCGTTCGTCCAAATGCACTTCCCTGTTACAGGGTCCAAGGTTCCGCCAGCCCCGAAGAACCAAGTCCGGCAACGGTCTGGCCAGTTGATTGTCTCTAGTTCGATCCCTTTATCAACCAGATCATTCGCAGTCTTGGCCCACTTAGGCCGGGCTACGCGGTAGCGACCTGACCCCGTGTGGTGGTGATGCTTCTTCTTCGCAACATTTTGCTTGTTTGTCACCGACATCTTCTTACTCTTTTCCGATGTCTTGTGGGCCACAAATGCGGGCCAGTGATCTTTGATCTTCTCACATCTGCCCTTGAATTCTGGTGTCTCTTTATTTTCGACAAACTTATTCAGCTCTTTCTTCCACCTCCTGAATAGTTCTGCCATCCTCTTAAGAGCAAAAGACTTGATTAATTGCTCTTTAACTGGCTTCTCTGGATCATCCTCTGGAGGTAGGGTGAAATTTGACATCAGCTCAGTCCAAAGATCATTTTTCTACATATCATTGACATAAGACACCTCAGGGTCTTCTGTAGCCGGCTTTAAGCATTGCTGGATGCTGATCGGGATCTTGTCCCTAACCAAAACCCCGCACTGAGCAACAAAATGTGCTCTTTGTCCGGAGGGGTTCAATCGGTTGGCCGTCGGGCGCGATTGCTATGATCTCAAACTTTTCATCCGAGCTCAACTTTTTCTTCGGGCCTCGTCTCTTTACCGAAGTTGTGCTCGATCCGGAGGGCTAGAAAAAAGAACAAAGACTTAATTAATATGTGTACATACCAAAACAATGAATGCATCAATTAGCTAGTCAGCAGAAGCTTAACTAATATATATACCTGGCCGGACTCGGTTCGGTCACCGGAGACGTCATCACGGTCTCCTTCTTGCACCGGCATTGGGTCACCGGAGCAGTCCTCACGGTCTCCTTCTTGCACCGGCATTAGGTCACCGGAGTCATGATAATCATAGCCAGCTGCTTCCAGACCATCGGTGTCGTTGAGAAACAACGAGCAGACGGCATCACTTCCTCGTGCGATTATGTCCCCCAGCAACTCTTCTTGTACTTCGTCTCGGGCAGTGTCCATAGTTTCTACAAATATTGACAACATGGCAATTATTATTCAAACATGACAGATGGATATATTATTCAAATATTAACAACAAATATTGACGCTGCTTCTCTAGGGTTCTTACTCTAGATAACGCTTCAAGGATAAAAAAAGAAGAGGAATAAGAAAAAAAGAGGAGAAGAAAGAATAGAGGAGTTCTTACTCCTCTATTCTTTCTTCTGCTCTTATTTTCTTCTTCTTCCTCTTTTTTTTATCGGGAACGAGGGTCATCGAGGGTCACCGAGCGGTAGAGGAAACCCTAAATAGCAAGTGTTGTGGGTGTGAGATACATGTGGCCATCGGTGTCGGACAGTACATCCACGTCCCACAAGTGACGCGGGCGTCGACGGCGACCCTGACCCTCGCTCCCGATAAAATAAAGAGGAAGAAGAAGAAAAAAAAGGAGAAGAAATCTTTATTCTCCTCTTTTCTTCTTCTTCTTCTCTTCTTCTCTTTTTTTCTTCTTCTTCCTCTTTATTTTATCGGAAACGAGGGTCGTCGAGGGTCAGGGTCGCTGAACGGTAGAGGAAACCCTAAATAGCAAGTATCGTGGGTGTGAGATACATGTGGCCGTCGGTGTCGGACACTACATCGACGCCCCACAAGTGACGTGGGTGTCGAAGCCCGCGTCACTTGTGGGACGTGGATGTACTATCCGACACCGACGGCCACATGTATCTCACACCGACGATACTTGCTATTTAGGGTTTCCTCTACCACTCAGCAACCCTCGACGACCCTCGTTCCCGATAAAAAACGTGGAAGAAGAAAAAAAAGAGGAGAAGAAAGAATAGAGGAGAAGAACTCCTCTATTCTTTCTTCTCCTCTTTTTTTTCTTCTTCCTCTTCTTTTTTTATCCTCTTCTTCCTCTCATGTTCGACGACCCTCGACCCTTCGGCGACCCTAGACCCCCTCTCGACCCCCTCATGGGGTATATCGACAATGACATACCCGATACATACATACATACATACATATCACATGCATCCATACATATATGAACAAAATTACTATCTACTAATTAACAACCTAAATAAAAAAAATACATATAGGAAGAAGAAGAAAAAAGAAGAGAAGAAATAATAGAGGAGAAGACTTCCTCTTCTTCCTCTCCTCTTCTTCTCCCTCTTCTTCCCCTTCTTCCTCGCCTCTCTCATGAATGTCTGACGTTCTCGACCCTTGACCCCCTATACTAGTTCTCAACCCTCGACCCACTAAACTAGTTCTCGAACCCCCTCATGTCGAAGTTATCGGGGAGGGGGTATATCGCCCCCCCTCATGTCGAAGTTATCGGGGAGGGTTATATCGACCCCTCCTCCTGTCGAAGTTAACGGGGAGGGGGTATATCGACAATGACATGCATACATGGAAAAAATGCTATCCATCTATACATACATAGCCACATACATATATACATGGAAATAATGCTATGAAAAAATATGAACAAAAAAAATAATATTATCGAGGAGGGGGTATATCGACCCCCCCTCGTGTTGAAGTTATCGGGAGGGGGTATATCGACCGCCCCTGTGTCGAAGAAAAAAAAGAAGAAAAAAAAGAGGAGAAGAAGAAGGAATAGAGGAGAAAAGAGAAAATAGAATATATATTCTATTTTTCTCTTCTTCTCCTCTATTCGTTTCTTCTTCTCCTCTTCTTTTTCTTCTTTTTTCTTCTTCTTATTTATTTCTCCTCGTCTTCCTCTCCCCTCTTCTTCTCCTTTCTTCCTCTTCTTATTTCCTTTTCCTCTCATTCTTTTTCTTCTTCTTCCTACTTAAAAATACATGAAGTAGTATTGCCTAATTCATTGTTCATATGAATATACAAACATTTGCATATTTAAAATAATTAATATCACGAAAAAAATCTATGAACAGAAAAAAATCCTAATTTTTCTAAAAAACTATCTTTTGCATATATACATGAACATATATATACACAGAGAACATATATACATATATATATAAAACAAGCATATAAGCATATATATGAAAAAAAATGCTAGCTAGCTAGGGAGGGCGCTGGCCGGACCAGGAGGACCGCGGGTTCGGCGGCGAGGATGGCGACGGGGCAGTGGGCGCGCGCTCGGGGTAGGGGGCGCGGGCGACGGCGACGGCGAGCCGGGGCGGCGCACGTCGGGGAAGTGGCCGGCGAGGGCGGGCC
>NC_041390.1:29210891-29211658 GCF_002162155.2 Triticum dicoccoides
GCATTGGTCACGGTTCGTGCACCAACCGTGACCAATGCCCCCTTTAGTCCCGGTTGGTGCCACCAACCGGGACCAAAGGCCTTGTGCTGCTGCGGCGTCGAAAGTTTAGTCCCACCTCACTAGTTGAGAGGGGTGCGCAGTGATTTATAAGCCCCACTGCCACACCCCTCTCGAGCTTCTCTCCATTGCAGGCTTACGGGCCTAATTGTCACCGCTATGCCTGTGGGCCTACTGGAGCTCCTGCGGGCCTGAATCCTGGCCCTTGGATGGGTTTCTAGTTGTATTCAGGCCGTGGGGGCCCAGTAGGTGGCATTTTTTTGTTTTTTGTTGCTTTATTTATTTTATTTTCTTTTGTTTTTTGCTTTATTTTTTAATTCTTTATGCTTTTAGTTTTAGAAAAATTATAAACTTTTTGTTAATGCCATTAGTTTTTAAATTTGAAAACACTTTTTTGTTTTTTTGTTTTTTCGTTGCTTTATTTATTTTATTTTGTTTCTACTTACAACAAAATACTTATTGATGCTAATTTTTTCTAGTTTTTTTGTTTTGTTTTCTGCATTATTTGTTTTCTTTTGTTTTTTGCTTTATTTTTTTATTGTTTTTGCTTTTAGTTTTAGAAAAATTATAAACTTTCTGTTAGTGTCATTAGTATTCAAATTTCAAAACACTTTTTAGTTTTTTTGTTTTCTTTGTTGCTTTATTTATTTTATTGTGATTAACTTTACTATATAAATAGTTTTTTTCCTGTTTTTTTGATTTGTTTTTTG
>NC_041390.1:29211713-29224491 GCF_002162155.2 Triticum dicoccoides
TTTTTGCATTATTTATTTTCTTTTGTTTTTTGCTTTCATTTTTAATTCTGTTTGCTTTTAGGTTAGCAAAATTATAATCTTTCTGTTAGTGCCATTAGTTTTAGCAAAATTATAAACTTTCTATTAGTGTCATTAGTTTTAGAAAAATTATAAACTTTCTGTTAGTGCCATTAGTTTTCAAATTTGAATAGTTAAAATTTGAATTCTTTGAAATTTTTTTGAATCACAAGTTTGTGATTAACTTTACTTTTTCTAGTTTTTTTTGTTTTTGCATTATTTATTTTCTTTTGTTTTTTTGCATTTTTTAATTCTTTTTTCTTTTAGGTCAGCAAAATTATAAACTTTCTGTTAGTGCCATTAGTTTTCAAATTTGAATAGTTAAAATTTGAATAATGGTATTACGAGGGCCAAACCATAAGACATTAAAGCATTTCAAATGAACTCTGAAAAAGTTGAAAGTTGGCATGGTATCATAATTTCACCCATATAGCATGTGCATGTACAAAACGGACAATGGTAGCATACTCGTGTGTTACAAAGTTGGCATGGTATCATCATAATAGTTGCGGGAGAAAGTCTTCACTTTTTCTTCGCTTGTGTCATTTGCTTATTGCGCCGTAACCATGGATAATCTTCATCGTTTATCAGGATGCTTGGGTCAGCCTTGACATTGAAGGGAGGAATTTCATGAAACTTTTCATAATCTTCAGACATGTCTGTCTTGCCGTCCACTCCCAGGATGTCCCTTTTCCCCGAAAGAACTATGTGGCGCTTTGGCTCATCGTATGATGTATTCGCTTCCTTATCTTTTCTTTTTCTCGGTTTGGTAGACATGTCCTTCACATAGATAACCTGTGCCACATCATTGGCTAGGACGAACGGTTCGTTAGTGTACCCAAGATTTTTCAGATCCACTGTTGTTATTCCGTACTGTGGGTCTACCTGTACCCCGCCGCCTGACAGATTGACCCATTTGCACTTAAACAAAGGGACCTTAAAATCAGGTCCGTAGTCAAGTTCCCATATGTCCACTATGTAACCATAATATGTGTCCTTTCCGCTCTCGGTTGCTGCATCAAAGCGGACACCGCTGTTTTGGTTGGTGCTCTTTTGATCTTGGGCGATCGTGTAAACTGTATTCCCAGTTATCTCGTATCCTTTGTAAGTCAATGCAGTCAAAGATGGTCCCCTGGACAACAAGTACAACTCATCACAAACAGTGTTGTCACCTCTGAGACGTGTTTCCAACCAACTGCTGAAGGTCCTGATGTGTTCACATGTAATCCAGTCGTCGCACTGCTCTGAGTGTTTGGAGCGCAGACTGTTCTTGTGTTCATCGACATACGGGGTCATGAAGGTAGAGTTTTGTAGAACTGTGTAGTGTGCTTGAGACCAAGATTATCCGTCCCTGCATATTATTGAGTCTCTTCCAAGAGTGCCTTTTCCAGTCAGTCTCCCCTCATACTGCAATTTAGGGAGACCTATCTTCTTAAGGCCAGGAATGAAGTCAACACAAAACCCGATAACATCCTCTGTTTGATGGCCCATGGAGATGCTTCCTTCTGGCCTAGCGCGGTTACGGACATATTTCTTTAGGACTCCCATGAACCTCTCAAAGGGGAACATATTGTGTAGAAATACAGGCCCCAGGATGACAATCTCGTCGACTAGATGAATTAGGACGTGCGTCATGATATTGAAGAAGGATGGTGGGAACACCAGCTCGAAACTGACAAGACATTGCGCCACATCACTCCTTAGCCTTGGTACGATTTCTGGATCGATCACCTTCTGAGAGATTGCATTGAGGAATGCACATAGCTTCACAATGGCTAATCGGACGTTTTTGGTAGAAGCACCCTCAATGCAACCGGAAGTAGTTGCGTCATAATCACGTGGCAGTCATGAGACTTTAGGTTCTGAAACTTTTTCTCTGGCATATTTATTATTCCCTTTATATTCAATGAGAAGCCAGTCGTGACCTTCATACTGAGCAGGCATTCAAAGAAGATTTCTTTCTCTTCTTTCGTAAGAGCATAGCTGGCAGGACCTTTATACTGCTTCAGAGGCATGCCGTCTTTTTCGTGCAAACGTTGCAGGTCCTCCCGTGCCTCAGGTGTATCTTTTTTCTTCCCATACACGCCCAAGAAGCCTAGCAGGTTCACGCAAAGGTTCTTCATCACGTGCATCACGTTGATTGAAGAGCGGACCTCTAGGTCTTTCCAGTAGGGTACGTCCAAAAATATAGATTTCTTCTTCCACATGGGTGCGTGTCCCTCAGTGTCATTCGGAACAGCTAGTCCACTGGGACCCTTTCCAAAGATTACGTGTAAATCATTGACCATAGCAAGTACGTGATCACCGGTACGCATGGCGGGCTTCTTCCGGTGATCTGCCTCGCCTTTGAAATGCTTGCCTTTCTTTCGACATTGATGGTTGGTCGGAAGAAATCGATGATGGCCCAGGTACACATTCTTCTTGCATTTGTCCAGGTATATACTTTCAGTGTCATGTAAACAGTGCGTGCATGCGTGGTATCCTTTGTTTGTCTGTCCTGAAAGGTTACTGAGAGCGGGCGTTGATGGTCACGAACAGCAATGCCTTAAGGTTAAATTCCTCTTGTCTGTGATCATCCCACGTACATACACCATTTCCATTCCACAGCTGTAAAAGTTCTTCAACTAATGGCCTTAGGTACACATCAATATCGTTGCCGGGTTGCTTAGGGCCTTGGATGAGAACTGGCATCATAATGAACTTCCGCTTCATGCACATCCAAGGAGGAAGGTAATACATACATAGAGTCACGGGCCAGGTGCTGTGATTGCTGCTATGCTCCCCGAAAGGATTAATGTCATCCGCGCTTAAAGCAAACCATACATTCCTTGGGTCCTTTGCAAACTCATCCCAGTACTTTCTCTCGATTTTTCTCCACTGCGACCTGTCAGCGGGTGCTCTCAACTCCCCATCTTTCTTTCTGTTCTCACTGTGCCATCGCATCAACTTGGCATGCTCTTCGTTTCTGAATAGACGTTTCAACCGTGGTATTATAGGAGCATACCACATCACCTTTGCAGGAACCCTCTTCCTGGGGGGCTCGCCGTCAACATCACCAGGGTCATCTCGTCTGATCTTATACCGCAATGCACCGCATACCGGGCATGCGTTCAGATCCTTGTATGCATCGTGGTAGAGGATGCAGTCATTAGGGCATGCATGTATCTTCTCCACCTCCAATCCTAGAGGGCATACGACCTTCTTTGCTGCGTATGTACTATCGGGTAATTCGTTATCCTTTGGAAGCTTCTTCTTTCAATATTTTCAGTAGCTTCTCAAATCCTTTGTCAGCCACAGCATTCTCTGCCTTCCACTGCAGCAATTCCAGTACGCTACCGAGCTTTGTGTTGCCATCTTCGCAATTGGGGTACAACCCTTTTTTGTGATCCTCTAACATGCGATCGAACTTTAGCTTCTCCTTTTGACTTTCGCATTGCGTCCTTGCATCGACAATGACCCGGTGGGGATCATCATTGTCGGGCACATCGTCTGGTTCCTCTTGATCTTCAGCAGCTTCACCCATTGCAGCATCATTGGGCACATTGTCTGGTTCCTCTTGATCTTCACCAGCTCCCCCCGTTGCAGCATCACTGTATTCAGGGGGCACATAGTTGTCATCGTACTCTTCTTCTTTGTCGTCTTCCATCATAACCCCTATTTCTCCGTGCCTCGTCCAAACATTATAGTGTGGCATGAAACCCTTGTAAAGCAGGTGGGTGTGAAGGATTTTCCGGTTAGAGTAAGACCTCGTATTCCCACATTCAGTGCATGGACAACACATAAAACCATTCTGCTTGTTTGCCTCAGTGGCATCGAGAAACTCATGCACGCCCTTAATGTACTCGCAGGTGTGTCTGTCATCGTATATCCATTGCCGGTTCATCTGCGTGCATTATATATAATTAAGTGTCCAAATTAATAGAAGTTCATCATCACATTAAAACCAAAGTGCATACATAGTTCTCATCTAACAACATATAGCTCTCCAGAGCATCTAATTAATTAAACCATACATTGAAACTATGTAAAACATTTCAATGCGAAAACAAATGCGATCATAATCGCAACCAAGGTAACAATTGGTCCAACGGCATAATGATACCAATCCTCGGTATGAATGGCATATTTTCTAATCTTTCTAATGTTCAAGCGCATTGCATCCATCTTTATCTTGTGATCATCGACGACATCTGCAACATGCAACTCCAATATCATCTTCTCCTCCTCAATTTTTTTATTTTTTCCTTCAACAAATTGTTTTCTTCTTCAACTAAATTTAACCTCTCGACAATAGGGTCGGTTGGCATTTCCGATTCACATACATCCTACATAAATAAAATCTATGTCACGTTGGTCGGCATAATTTTCATAAACAATAAATGAACCAATAGTTATAAAGATAATATATATACCACATCCGAATCATAGATAGGATGAGGGCCGATGGGGGCGGATACCAAAACCATCGCACTATATAAGATGCAATAATAAAAGTAAGAAAATAATATAAGTATCTATGTAAACATACAAGTAAGAATATTTTTCCTTTCAGAAAGAAGATAAGAACAAGAGGCTCACCATGGTGGTGCCGGCGATGAGCTCGACGCGGGTGATCGACGTCGGTGAAGACGGGGACGGGGCGTGATGGACCGCTAAACCTAGACAAATATTGTGGAAAATGGAGCTTGGAGGTCGAGCTTGGAGAGGAGAAAGCTTAAGTAGTGTGGCTCGGGCATTCCATCGAACACCTTGTGTGCATAGGAGGTGAGCTAGAGCACCACCAAGCCCTCTCCCCCTCGGCCAGAAAAAAACAGAGCAGTGTGCTCTGCTCTTACGCGAGGGGTTATATATAGGCACTTCATTGGTCCCGGTTGGTGGCATGAACCGGGACTAAAGGGGAGCCTTTGGTCCCGGTTCAAGCCACCAACCGGGACCAATGGTGGTGGGCCAGGAGCGAGGCCCATTGGACCCGGTTCGTCCCACCAACCGGGACCAAAAGGTCCAGATGAACCGAGACCAATGGCCCACATGGCCCGGCAGGCCCCCTGGGCTCACGAACCGGGACCAATGCCCCCATTGGTCCCGGTTCTGGACTGAACCGGGACTAATGGGCTGACCCGGCCTAGACCAAAGCCCTATTTTCTACTAGTGATATGTCGTATTAAGAATATTTGGGTAATATATATCCAACTTTTTAGGCAGTATGCACTACTTCTTTGGTATATTGTTTTATACGTACAAATATGAAGGTATTTCAAAATATATATATATGAAAAACTGTGGGCTCACATGAATATTTTTCGTGTAGTTTGCTTTGAAATATCTTATATGTAGTACATGCACATACTTAAAATGGTAAAGTAGTACCCCTGGTGATAGGATATATTTTCCATAACTGGGGCACCCCCGTTGTAACTGGGCACCTATCTGGGTTTTCATTAATGCATCATGGTTTCCAAACTCATTAAATTTTGCATGCAAGAGTTTCCATATATGATATTACTTCCCTTCCAAATTTACCACATATGCATTTGTATCCAAATAATAAACACATGCGCATCAGCTGGCCTCACCGTAGCATTGAGCCGCCGTCCGGGTCTTACATGTCACCTGCGCCTCTGTTGTGGTCCTGTGTTGAGCCGCCGCGCTGGGTGTTAGGTAATCTTCTCCTAGTCATAGTAAGAGTTAGAGTCTTGTGTAGCATCGTTAGTACGTACGTAGTATTACTTGGTCTAGTTGTGTGCGATAGTAATACATGTAAGAAAGCTTGTGATCAATGTCGCCGTGTAATTAGATTAGGAGAGTCCGGTTAGGACTTGAGTCATGCACGTGTAGTACTAGGAGTCCTAGTTATAATCGGGTCTTGGGTCGGTTGGTTCTGCATATATATATGCACGATCGGCCGTGAGTTTTCTGTACCGTGGCTAAGAAAAGGAGAAAAAGAAATAGGGGGAGAGGCACGACACGTGCCTTTGGCCAAAAGTTTTGCGCGTGCGTGTTTATCGTGATTTTATGTGATCGATCCTGTGGGGGAAGTTCCATCAATTGGTATCAGAGCAAGGTCGAGGTGAAGATGTGCTTGCCCCAGGGTAGCGACCCGACTAGCGCCTCGGGGCGGGCGATGAAGTCGCTGGGTGGTGCAGCGACGAGGTGGATCAGATGATTGTCGTTCGGTGCAGCAACATGGAGGGAGATGGCGGGCTGTCATAGGCAAGGTGGTGGATGGAGATCGATGACGGGAGCAGTGGTGCCGAGGTGCGGTGCCGGAAAGTCGTCAAGATCATCCAGGTGTTAGAGTCACGGAGTCGTGCAGGTTAGCACGGTCGGTTGGTCGGTCAGTCGTCGTCATCGTCATGTCCAAGTGCTCGTCTCTGTGAGGAGGAGTCAAAGATGAAGCATGCTCAGGTCGTCTATGTGTCTCGACGAAAGGATCAAGTTCAACTATGTGGGGGTGGTAAACCAGTGAAGGTGAGTCTCTTCAATGAGGCCATGTCTTTATATGAGGCTGGAGTGCATGGTGTAGTGCACGGGGTGGTGTGATCCACAAGGAGTCGACATGTACCTTACTAGGGTGGATGGTGAAGTCCACCGGATGGTGTATTCCACGGGTTACTAGCGAGACTAGGTAGTCCAAGACATATTTGAGGTGGTCCGTAAATTCGCCAAGTCAAAATTGGAGAGAAAATGTTGGCAACAATCTAGCCAGCAATTTGACTTGTCGTGGTGCGAGCAGATGAATCGACAAGGGACGGATATACAACGAGCCAAGACCGGAGAAGCATCGAAGACAAAGAGTCAAGATTAGGGAGAGATTGTTAGGTAATCTTGTCCTAGTCATAGTAAGAGTTAGAGTCTTGTGTAGCATCGTTAGTACGTACATAGTATTACTTGATCTAGTTGTGTGCGATAGTAGTACAAGTAAGAAAGCTTGTGACACTAGTGCAGAACCGGGCAATAGCACCAGTTCGTAAGGCCTTTTAGTGCCGGTTCCATAACCGGCACTAAAGTGTGGTCACTAAAGGCCCCCCTTTAGTACCGGTTCAGCACGAACCGGTGCTAAAGGGCAACCACGTGGCACGAGCCAGCTCCGAGGACCGGGAGCCCTTTAGTACCGGTTGGTAACACCAACCGGTACTAAAATGTTTGGGGGGTTTTTGGTTTTATGATTTCTTTTTCATTTAATTTTGTGTTTTCCATTTTAATTCTTTTTCGTTTACTGGTATTTTACGATACTACACATTGTACATGTATGCATATATATATATACATATATATATAAATAGAATTTCTAGTAGAACCAATCATATATATCATCAATGTCTCATAAACCACCATATTAATTCACACATACACACATGTATAGCTATATACAATTTCTCCTACATATGCATGTTGCCTTCGGAGCCAGTGGCATTAGCCTAATTGGTGCCTTCGGAGCACGATGACAATTGGAAGTGGTTCATGACCTGGTCGATGGGGGCGATAGCGGGTAATAGTATTCTCCCTTCGGATTTATGACCTGGTCGAGCAAAAATCCCGCTATTTCCTCTTGAAGTGCTTCAACGCGCTCCGTTTCTAGGAGCTTGTCCCGCACCTCTTTGAACTGTTAAGAAGGAGATCAATATGCATGTGTATTAGTTGTGGGACTAGATATCGATAATGGTGTAAAAATTTGTGAATAGTGTTCTGACAAGCGTACCCATTCCTGTCTTTGAGATCTACTCCTTTCGGACGCCATCATGCGAATGTTCTTGCAAACGCAGAATGCACACAGATCAGTCCCCTGCGCCTGCTTCAGGGCCTTTATTACGAGAATGGAATTTAATTTGATCAGATAATAATTAATCAAGCATGATAATTAAAGAGATGGCAGCTAGCTAGCTAGCTAGTACTACTTAATTACTTACCTTGGGTCGAAACCATTTCAGCTGTCGTTTCCATTCGCCTTCCGTGACGCTGATGAACCTTGCCCAAGCCCTGCCCGCCAACAAAGAAAATGAATAAAGGGGTTATTAAATAGTTCATATCATGAAATGACGAACTAAATAGGCCGAGATATATAGTTAATAATGATTGAAATTACCTGTTGACTATCCCAAATAAGATGTTATAGTCACTATTTGCTTTGAGTAGTGAGTCCAGTATTTGAACTGTTCCGGCGTCAACTTTAATGATACACAAGATCCAGTGAAATCTGCATGTACACACGTTTGCATGTCTTAATTAAGCGGGCATATGTAAGCAAAAACATGTAGCTAGCTAGTAGGCAAAAACAGAGAATTTGTAGTACAAGAAAGTGTGACTCACAGGAAGTTGTAAGGAAGTAGTATATCTTCATTGTATTTGAGGCGCTTCAAGAACTCTAGCATGCTGTCCTCTACCTGCTTTTCATGATGCTTGTTTATTTTCCATGTGTATTCATTAACGGTGTTTGGGTCAATGAACCCAATGCCATAGCGTCCACCTTTTCTCATTTCATACATCTTCATCCTGCATAATACCACAGAAAAGAATATAGTGAGGATAATTACAGGTAATGATTGATCAAAAGGATCACTACAGCTAGCTTGAGACTTAAATTACAGAAAGAAATCACTTACAGACAATAGCAACTAATGATAGATTTGTCGAGTGCGTCTTGATTGTATAACTGAAACAGTTCAGAATACTCAACGGTCACAGGTTTCTCATGGTAGTAATGATCCTTCTTGACTTGCACCATGAGGGACTCTCGATCGGATCTCTTGGTAATGTCCATGTACCATTGATGCAATTCATACATTCTCGTTGGGAGCTTCTTGACCTCTTCTTGCTTGACCAAAGGTGGGCCCCGGGCATATTTCCATTTTATTTCCTCCTCTGTAAGCACAAGCATGTCCTCGATCTCGAGGAGTTGTCCAACAGTGATGTTGAGAGTTTCATCCTGCATTATATGCTCCTGGGTTATTACCACATCGCCCACCTCGGGAACGTAAACTGTTTGCCCACAATAATATTGGGCGCGCGTACTGTCACGTGTTGTTGGCGGCACAACTAGCGGGGGGATTGATTGCGCTGCCTGTTCTCCTAGATGGGCAACAGTTTTCCCGCATTTTTTGACAGCTGCTTGTTGTTTGCTCGAGCTCGAGCTCGCCTCCTTCTGTAAATGTTTTCGATGTAACTTCCTGATGTGGCGCTCATAGTCTGTGTCAACAGGCTTAGGAGCTGGTGGTTGAGCCATACGAATGAAGTGGTCAACTACTTCCACAGGCACTTTCTCCCTTGGCGGCGGTGGCGGTTTCGGTCCAAAATGGGCGTCGACTTCTGCCCGCACTATGGCATTGGTTTGCTCCTCGGTCCTTTCGTAAGCCCTCTCAGGAAGAGGAGTAGTGAGGTTTGGACCATATTTATATCTCTTGCCTCCGCCTGTACTTCCTGTACTATGACCTCGACTCGTACCGCTACGCACCATAGCTGCGGGGTGTCTCTTCTGCGATTGCTGAGGCGGTGGAGACGGTTGATGGGGCTGAGTTAGACGAGGAGGAGTGGCCTGAAGCTGTGCCGGACTTGCAGTGGCCTGAGGTTGTGCCGGACTTGGAGGAGGAGTGGACGTCTGATGCTGTGTCGGACTTGGAGGAGGAGTGGCCTGACACTTTGCCGGACTTGGAGGAGGAGGAGTGGCCTCACGCGTTGGTGGACTTGGAGGAGCGGAAGTCTGCTGACTCGGTGGCGGACTTCAACGAGGAGTCGGGTGACGCGGTGTCGGTGGCCTTCGAAAGATGATGCAATCCTTTCTTCATAGGATGATACGATGTTTGGCATCTCCGAGTGTGTGCTCCTCGTCACCTCCAGGAATGTCAAGCTCTAGCCCCGAATATTGGTCTACCACCTCATCAACCACGACACGAGCATAGCCTGCTGGAATCGGGTTGCAATGGAAGGTTGCATCGGGGGAATTTGTATAAGCAATGCCGTCCGCCACCTTAAAGTATATGTTCTTAATTTTCAAGTGTAGCTCGCAGTTAGTGTTCTCCGCGATGTCATCCACGGGGTATCTATCCAGCATTGCGTCAAACGGGGCGGAACCCACGCTGCTTCTCGGCATGGATGGGGCGGTGGTATCCAATGTTGGATCATCCGCTAGCTGCTGCAGCTGCTGAGACCCCCTTTGCTGGCTAAGTGAGTAGATTTGCTCCTGCTGCCACTGGAATTTGATTGCCAAGTCCGCGTGCGCTGATTCTAGGCCTTGAAGGCGTTCATAGTCGAGCTTCCTCTCCTCCTCCTCCATATTCCTCTTCTTCTCCTCCGCAATCTTCTTTCTCGCACGGGATCTGTAGTCGGCGTTCCAGTCCGAAAACCCCTCATACCACGGAATAGGGCCCATGCCTCGTATTCTTCCCGGGTGTTCAGGATTTCCCAGGGCACGCGTAAGCTCGTCGTTCTCTCTGTTGGGTTCGAACAACCCGGATCGAGCCTCTTCTATTGCAACAAGTAGCTTATCTTCGGCTCCGTCCAGACATGCCTTCTTGGAAACTTTGCCTGTTTTCGGGTCCAACTCCCCCCCATGTGCATAGAACCAAGTCCTGCACCTGGGGGGCCAGCTCAATGTTTCTGGAGTGACACTTGCATCCAGCATCTCTTTCTCAGACTTATCCCACTTAGGCATTCCCACCGCATAGCCACCTGGCCCCAGCTTATGGAACTTTTCCTTTTTTGCGGCATTGGCCTTGTTTATTCTTGACCATTCCTTAGATAATTCTGAATCCTTGAATTTCACGAAATCGTCCCAATGAGCACTTTGATTCTCTAGTGTTCCCTCGAATACTGGAGTCTTCCTTCCTCCCTTTACGTACTTGTCCCATTCACGATTCTTGTGGTTCTTGAATGCAACCGCCATCTTCCTAAGAGCAGCGTCCTTAACTTTCTGCACATCTGCTTCTGTGAAATGATCTGGTAGGGTGAAATGTTCCATGAGAGTATCCCAAAGCAGACTTTTTTGTCTGTCGTCGACAAAAGTAAGATCTGAACGTGGCTTTGCTGGCTCTCTCCATTCTTGAAGGGAGATCGGGAGTTGGTCCTTCACAAGAACTCCGCACTGACGAACGAACTTGTCCGCAATCTTCTTAGGCGCTAATGGTTCGCCATTAGGTTTGATTGCCTCAATATTATACTTTACGCCCTCCTTCAACTTTTTGTTCGGGCCTCGTTTCGTCCTGTTGCCTGAAGATTTGCTCGATCCGGATGGCTGAAAGAAGAAAGATCGATTCGTTAATATATCTTCAACTCATTTAAAACATGTGATGATCACCAGATGCCTGCTTATATAAATATATATACCTCTCCGGTGTTGTCATAATCGTAGTTCATGACTTCATCAATTCGGTCGTCGCGATCGAATATCATATCACCCTCTCCGGTGTTGTTTAGAAATTCGGAGTCGTCATAATCTTCTTCATTCTGATCATCATCTGGCCCGCGTATTATATCGAACATGGTTTGTTCTCCCTCTCTGTCGGTATTGTCCGCCATAGCTTTTATTTAACTATGCCAAAAGAAATATAAAACAATTTAGTATTCAAATTACATCGTCTCGAATAATAGATATAATCTCGAATACATCGTCTCAAATAATAGATATAATCTCGAATACATCATCTTGAATAATAGATATAATCTCGAATATATCGTCTCGAATAATAGATATAATCTCGAATACATCGTCTCGAATAATATATAATCTCGAATACATCATCTTGAATATTATATATCGAGTACATCATTGGCTAGGTAGCTAATAAAGATCGAATACTACAGAAGAATCTAGGACACTCGCGGTTCCTGCGGCGCGGGCGGTGGACACCCAAAGAGAAGGAACCCTCACAGGATCATAGCTGAAGTGAGATCCCTGAAGAAACTGCCAGGTATTGGAGAACCTGCCGCCCTCTAACGCAACCATGTAGCGATGGACGTGCTCGTCCTCCTCCCTGACACGGCGACGTACCACCTCCGGCGGGGCCGGCTCCCTCCGCACCGAAACTGGCCCACGCGAACGCCACCAAATGAGATCAGGGTGGACGACGGGACCCGGGGCCCGGTTCCTCATCAAGCGACGCGCCCCTCCAGGCAGCACCTCCCAGTGCCAGCCCGGCGGAGCCCAGTCCTGGACATGGGTCAGTCAGACGTCGTCGCGGACGGGTCGACGGCGAGGATGCGGGCCGGGCATTGTCGAGAACAAATACTAGCTATATGCCCGCAAAAAGTAACATTTTTTTAATGATTGGATTTTGATACCTAAAATTTGTAACATTTCTATATAACACTAATTATGCTATCATTGCATATGTCAAAATTCTATATGCTATTTCATACTAATTAAGCATCTAACACTAAAAACAGAAAACACAACTTTTATACATTCATTAAAAAACTGAAAAACAACATTATATAAAAAATTTCCATAATAATTAAACACTAATTATATACATCTAACATGCATTCATACATATATACTAGTGAAAAAATAATAATCTAAAAAATCTAAACTAATTAAACATACAAAATACGTATATACTAATATATACATGCATTAATTCATACATATGTACGTGTGTGTGTGTGTGTGTGTGTTCATCATGCTCGTGTGTGTGTGTGTATGGGCTCGGGGAGGGGCGGCGCCCATGGTGGCCGCCGGGGGCGAGGGAGAGGGGTTAAAGGGGGAGAGCTCACAGCGGGGCGATGGCCG
>NC_041390.1:29225042-29292918 GCF_002162155.2 Triticum dicoccoides
CGGGGGCGGCGACGCGGGGACGGCGCGACGGGGACAAGCCCGGGGCGGCGACGGAGACAAGGGCGGCGACGGGGACGGGGGCGGCGACGGGGACGGGGGCGGCGACGGCGACGGCGTCGATTGATCGGGGCACACGGGCGGTGCTTCAATGGGGAAACAGAGGAAGAAACAGAGGGAGAATGAAATTTTTGTAAGTGTTGTATATATAGAAGGCACCTTTAGTACCGGTTGGAGCCACAAACCGGTACTAAAGGCCTGTTTTGGCCAGGCCAAGCGGCGGGAACCGCACCCCCTTTAGTACCGGTTGGTGGCTCCAACCGGTACTAAACGCCCCCTTTAGTACCGGTTGGTGCCACGAACCGGTACTAAAGGGGGTGCGCTAGCGCAGGTGCGGTGCGCAAGTTTAGTCCCACCTCGCTAGCCGAGGGGCGACCGCACTAGTTTATAAACCCCCGTGCGGTAGCTCTCTCGAGCTCCTCTCTAAAGCAGGCCTACTGGGCCTACATGTTCTATGCTACCCTGTTGGCCTACTGAGCCTTTTTGCGGGCCTGCATCCTGGCCCAACAACAGGTTGGGTTTCTAGTCGTATGCAGGCCGCTCTGGCCTAGTAGGCGGGCTTTATTTTTTATTTTTTTTGCTTTATTTATTTTTAAGTTGTTTTTTGTGTATTTAGAGTTTCTTTGTGAATATTTTTGCTTTAGGTACAAAAAATTACAAACTTTCTGTTGGTGCCCGTAGTTTTCAAATTTGAATACTTTAAATTTTGAATTATTTGAAATTAGTGTGAATCACTAGTTTGTGAATAACTTAACTTTAAAAATCAGTAAAGGCATGAAAGAGTTTGTTTGCACATAAAATTTCTTCGCGTTTCAAATGCCAAAACACATAATTAACTACCCTAACTATTACAGAGATTCCCTTCTGGGTGTGAAACACAGAAGAAAGTGATGATAGTGAAGCCGATCACATCCCAGATCTTTGGGTGTGAAACTTTTTCTTCGCATGTGTGCCTTTGCGCCGTAACCATGAAAAATCTTCATCATTTAACAGGATGCTCGGGTCAATATTCACTGTGAATGGAGCAATTTCATCAAACTTTTCATAATCCTCTGACTTGTCTGTCTTGTCATCCACTCCCACGATGTTTCTCTTCCCAGAAAAAACTATGTGCCGCTTTGGCTCATCGTACGATGCATTCGCTTCCTTATCTTTTCTTTTTCTTGGCTTGGTAGACATGTTCTTCACATAGAAAACATGTGCCACATCATTGGCTAGGACGAATGGTTCGTCTGCGTACGCAAGATTGTTGAGATCCACTGTTGTCATTCCGTACTGCGGGTCTTCCGTTACCCCACCTCGTGTCATATTGACCCATTTGCACCGAAACAAAGGGACCTTCAAATCACGTCGATAGTCAAGTTCCCACATGTCCTGTATATAACCATAATATGTTTCCTTTCCCTTCTTGGTTTCTGCATCAAAGCAGACACCACTGTTTTGGTTGGTGCTCTTCTTATCTTGGGCAATTGTGTAAAATGTATTACCATTTATCTCGTACAATTTGAAAGTCATTATATTCGAAGATGGTAACTGGGACAGCAAGTACATGTCATCTTCAATAGAGGTGTCATGCATGGTACGTGTCTGCAACCAGCTGGCAAAACTCCTGGTTTGTTCACGTGTAATCCAGTCATCAGACCGCTTCGGGTGTTTGGAGCGTAGCAAATTCTTGTGTTCATCCATATACGGAGCCACCAAGGCGGAATTCTGTAGAACTGTGTAGTGTGCTTCAGTGAGAGAATGTCCGTCCATACATATTATTTGTTCCCCTCCTAGCGTGCCTTTTCCATCTAGTCTGCCCTTATGCCGCGATTCAGGAACACCAATCGGCTTAAGGTCAGGAATAAAGTCAATACAAAACTCAATGACCTCCTCATTTTGACGGCCCTTGGAGATGCTTCCTTCTGGCCTAGCACGGTTATGAACATATTTCTTTAAGACTCCCATGAACCTCTCAAAGGGGAACATATTGTGTAGAAATATAGGACCCAAAATGTTAATCTCTTCGCATAGGTGAACTAGAACGTGCGTCATGATGTTGAAGAAGGATGGTGGGAACACCAACTCGAAACTGACAAGACATTACACCAAATCATTCTCTAACCTTGGTATGATTTCTGGATCGATTACCTTCTGAGAGATTGCATTTAGAAATGCACATAGCTTCACAATGGCTAATCGAACATTTTCCGGTAGAAGCCCTCTCAATGCAACCGAAAGCAGTTGCGTCATAATCACGTGGCAGTCATGAGACTTTAGGTTCTGAATTTTTTTTCTCTGCCATGTTTATTATTCCCTTTATATTCGACGAGAAGCCAGACGGTACCTTAATACTGAGCAGACATTCAAAGAAGACTTCCTTCTCTTATTTGGTAAGAGCATAGCTTGCATGACCCTGATGTATGCCGTCTTTTCCGTGCATACGTTGCTGGTCCTCTCGTGCCTCAGGTGTATCTTTTGTCTTCCCATACACGCCCAAGAAGCCAAGCAGGGTCACACAAAGATTCTTCGTCACGTGCATCACGTCGATTGCGGAGCGGACCTCTAGGTCTTTCCAATAGGGCAGGTCCCAAAATATAGATTTCTTCTTCCACATGGGTGCGCGTCCGTCAGCGTCATTCGGAACAGTTTGTCCACCAGGACCCTTTCCAAAGACCACCTTCAAATCCTTGACCATATCATGTACATTAGCACCAGTACGGTGGCGAGGCTTCGTCCGGTGATCCGCCTCATCTTTCAAATGCTTGCCTTTCTTTCTTACGGGATGCCTGCTCGGAAGAAATCGGCGATGTCCTAGGTACACATTCTTCTTACAATTAGCCAAATATATACTGTCAGTATCGTCCAAACAGTGCGTGCATGCGCGGTATCCCTTGTTTGTCTGTCCTGAAAGGTTACTGAGAGCAGGCCAATCATTGATGGTCACAAACAGCAACGCCTTTAGGTCAAATTCTTCCCCCATGTGCTCATCCTACGCACGTACACCTGTTCCATTCCACAGTTGTAAGAGTTCTTCAATTAATGGCCTTAAGTACACATCAATGTCGTTGCCGGGTTGCTTAGGGCCTTGGATGAGCACTGGCATCATAATGAACATCCGCTTCATGCACAACCAAGGAGGAATGTTATACAAACATAGAGTCACATGCCAGGTGCTATGGTTGCTGCTCTGCTCCCCAAAAGGATTAATGCCATCTGCGCTTAGACCAAACCATATGCTCCTTGCGTCATCTGCAAACTCCTTCTCGTACTTTTTTTTCGATTTTTCTCCACTGCGACCCTTCAGCGGGTACTCTCAACTTTCCGTCTTTCTTACGGTCTTCTTTGTGCCATCGCATCGCCTTGGCATGCTCTTTGTTTTGGAACAAACGTTTCAACCGTGGTATTATAGGAGCATACCACATCACCTTGGCAGGAATCTTCTTCCTGGGGCACTCGCCCTCGACATCACCAGGATCATCGCGGCTGATCTTATAGCGCAATGCACCACATACCGGGCAAGCGTTCAAATCCTCGTACTCACCGCGGTAGAGGATGCAATCATTAGGGCATGCATGTATCTTCTGCACCTCTAACCCTAGAGGGCAGATAGCCTTCTTTGCTTCGTACGTACTCTCGGGCAATTCGTTGTCCTTTGGAAGAATATCCTTTATCATTACCAGCAACTTTCCAAATCCCTTGTCAGATACACCATTCTCTGCCTTCCATTGCAGCAATTCCAGTGTGTTGCCCAGCTTTTTCTTGTCACCTACGCAATTCGGGTATAACAATTTTTTGTGATCCTCTAACATGCGCTGCAACTTCTTCTTCTCCAAATCACTTGCGCAGTTTCTCTTTGCATCGGCAATGGCCCGACCTAGATCATCAACATGCTCATCTGATGCCTCTTCTTCAGCTTCTTCCTGCATTGTCGGCTCAGCTTCTTCCCGCATTACCGTCTCAGCTTCTTCCCCCATTGTTGTATCATCGTATTCAGGGAACCCATGGCCAGGATAGCTGTCATCGTCCTCTTCTTCTTCATTGTCTTCCATCATAACCCCTCTTTCTCCGTGCTTGGTCCAAACATTATAGTGGGGCATGAAAACGGACTTAAACAGGTGGACGTGAATGGTTCTTGACGTAGAGTAATTGTGACCATTCTTACAGCGAGCACATGGACAAGGCATAAAACCATCTGCCCGCTTGTTTGCCTCAGCCGCAAGCAGAAAAGTATGCATGCCCTCAACGAACTGGGGAGAGCATCGGTCATCATACATCCATTGTCGGCTCATCTTCATTACACAACACCGAATAGACCAAATTAATACAAGTTCATACATAAAGTTCATACAACACTTAAATGCAACAAACAAATAACTATCTAGCTAAAGCATTTAAATGCAACAACAAATACGATCAAGATCGCAACTAAGGTAACAATGGATCCAACAGCATAATGATACCAAGCCTCACTATCGATGGCATATTTTCTAATCTTTCTAATCTTCAAGCGCATTTTCTCCATCTTGATCTTGTGAACATCGACGACATCGGCAACATGCAACTTCAATTCCATCTTCTTCCCCTCAATTCTTTTCAATTTTTCTTTCAAGTACTCGTTTTCTCTTTCAACTAAATTTAACCTCTCGACAGTAGGGTCGGTTGGAATTTCCGGTTCACATACCTCCTACAAAAAATTTCTATGTCAACTTGATGGGCATAATTTGTCATAAACACGAAATGCAATTAGTTTTAAAAGAGAATATATATACCACATCCGAATCATAACAAGGAAGAGGGCCGACGGGGACGAATATCAAAACCATGGCACTATATGTATAACACACAACATACGGGTAAGATAATTATACAAGTAACTATATATCCAAATCACACAAACATCAATTTTTATATAAAATTTCATGAACAAGAGGCTCACCACAAGGTGGTGCCGGCGATGGGACGGTGCGGGCGATCGACGGTGGTTACGACAAAGATTTAGAAGGCACTAAGTAAACCACACCTACATATGCAAACTAAGTGTTATTTTTGACCTCAAATTGCATATAAATCAAATACTAGCATATATATATATATATATATATATATATATATATATATATATATATATATATATATATCCTCCCAAATTACTAAACTCACAAATTAATCACTATATAAAGCATTGCAAGAGCTAATCTAGCAATGAGAGATGAAAGGACAAAGTTACTAACCTTTGTGATCATTTGAATGGATGGGGGCCTTCAAATCTTGACAAATTTTGGGCAAAATGTGTGATGAGCTCGAGAGAAAGAGGGGAAGAACAGAGAGGAGAGGGGAAAGGGGAAGAACAGAGCGAGCTCGGGTGGACGAAGGGTTTACGTAGGACGACCTTTAGTACCTGTTCATGCCAAAAACCGGTACTAAAGGGGCTGGAGAGGCCCCAGTCTGACAACATCCTGCCACCACTCTTATTAGTACCGGTTCGTGGCATGAACCGGTGCTAAAGATTCGCCATGAACCGGTACTAATGAAAGCGGCCCGGCTAGCGTTGGAACCGGCACTAATGTGTTTCACATTTGACCCTTTTTCTACTAGTGTGATCAACGTCGCCGTTTAATTAGATTAGGAGAGTCCGGTTAGGACTTGAGTCATGCACGTGTAGTACTAGGAGTCCTAGTTATAATCGGGTCTTGGGTCGGTTGGTTCTGCATATATATATATGCACGATCGGCTGTGAGTTTTCTGTACCGTGGCTAAGAAAAGGAGAAAAAGAAATAGAGAGAGAGGCACGACTCGTGTCTTTGGTCAAAAGTTTTACGCGTGCGTGTTCATCGTGATTTTATGTGATCGATCCTGTGGGCGAAGTTTCAACAGTGGGCACCGCCCAGCCTGCGCACCTGCGAGTGCCGCCCTCGTGGCTACTGATCTCCGCTCCGAGCCGGCCACGCCACAGCTGTGGCCCTGCCTCGCAGCTGTCACCAAGTCGCCCTGCGACCTTGTCAAAGCTTCCAACAGTACGTGGAGCCGCCTCTACTGATGAGAACATGGTGGATGATAAACATACGCTGGGGAGCCACGCGCTGTCTGCAAGTGTTCCAAATTCCTTCTTAACCTCAGCAGCTCTTCTTGCGGAGAAAAAGCTGTTTTCAGATAGATATCTAAAGATGAAGCAGATCCGCTGCTATAAGCAGGGCCATGCTGGCAAAATTCGGGACCCTGTGCGAAACTAAAAAATAAGGCCCTATCTCATAAAAAAATAAACTAACAAATAATTATAATGCATATATGTCTCCTAGAAAAAAATGTAATGTATATAATATAATGTCTTACATAACAACTGACATAAAAAAGTCATACCTATCCAACTTCCGGTTGCTATTTATTTGAACATCCTTATTCTTTTAGTATTTTTTAAAATAAAATCTTCAATGATATCCTCATAATCAATCTTGTTCAACACTTCACTCTCAAGTGGTATTGTGGTCAAACCATTGAGTCTTTGTTGGTGTCATAGTAGTACGCGTATAGGACTATAATAGCTTTAAGGTAGAACTGTTACACTCTAACGAAGTCAAAATCCTTGTCAATGGTTGAAAATTAGGAATTAGAAGTAGGAATCAAAGTTAATGGAAAAGAACTCGCTAGTCATTAAGCACCTGAAGGCTGCAGTCGATCACCAATCAATCTGATGAGACAACGAGTCTGAAATTTATGAGGGGAGGCGAGCAAGGCAACGGCAGCGGCGGTGGCGGCGGCAGCGGCCTGAATCCGATCGCAGGCATGTCCGATCGATCTAAGGCGACGACATGTTTCCTGTAGCTACGCCATCCGGCCGACGCGACTGCGGTTTCCCATTCCCCGATCAAGTGTTCGAGAGTCGAGATGATCCCCGTTCCCCGATCCCGATCGACTATTATTGTAGGCTACGAGCCTACGATCCTGTTATTTTTTTTAAACCAACGAGGGCTAGAGGCAACGATCCCGTTTCCATCTAGTACGTACAACCTAGATCGAGCAGTTTAGGACGAGGAGACGATCCCGTTTTGGCGCTCGATGGCCCCCCGCAAAAAAAAAAGCGCTTGATGGCCTCATCGCGCCAAGCGGCCTAGTGTGCTAGCGCTTAGTTCTTTTAATACTAGGTCTATGTAAATAATTTGAGGCCCCTCAAAAATATGGGCCCTGTGCGGGCCGCCAGCCCTGGCTATAAGTTAAACAGCAAAAAGGATTTAAAGAAATCCAGGTAACCGTCTGTATGCATCACAGTATGATGGACGATGGGCATGCACCTTCAAGCTTGATGGGTACTATTTGGACGTGGTGTCACACTTCAATAAATTTGGAACCTTGCGAATCAATCTGTGATTGAGTTGGTTAGGTGAACAGTGGTATCTCCAACCCACCAGGTTCAAATCCTGATGCTCGCATTATTCCTGAATTTATTTTAGGATTTCCGACGATACGCTTTCAGTGGGAGGAGAGCGCTTGTGTCTGTACTGATGCTCAAAAAAAATTTTGGAACCTTCCCCGGATCACTACTTCCAATGAAAAACGATCTGGTGAAGACCGCACCGAACATCCGCCCCGTACTAAGCCATAACATGTGTTCAAGCCGCCGTTTTCGCTGCTGTGGCCGTAAGTCGGCCACACCTATTGTCGTGGATTTGTCACGGCAGGTGTCCTAGCGAAAGGACTTAGTCGTGGAGCCATCGGTACGAGTTTACTTGAAGGGGTTAAAGCGGACACAAAGACACGAGGGTTTTATACTAGTTCGGCCCCTTCGATGAAGGTAACAGCCTACGTCTAGTTGTGGTGGAATTGATATGATCTCGATGGCTAGGGAGAAAACAAGCTTCGCCTAGGCTCGAGTTGTCGTTGTCTCTCCTGAACCGCCACCGGGTCGCCCCCTTATATACACGGGTGGCGCCCGTCGGTCCATAGAGTCCTAACCGGTTCATACTCGTACTCCGGTTGCCATCTTTCTATTCCTTACTTACAACACAAGCCATACATGCGGCCGGTTTACGGCTATATGTTCTAACCGTCTACAGGCCTTGGGCCTTCATCTGTTTACACCACTAATGAAGTTAACCCGGCCCAAGTAAGCCGGTTTATACCTAGTGGTAATATCCCCAACATTAGGCCCCAGATTGATTTGAACTGGTTCATGTCAATCCTTCACACCATCTTGCGTCTTGGATATCTTCTGTTAATTGGCAAATCTCCATGTCGTCATCATTTTTATTTGCTGTAAACCGGCATGACGTCATCAGTTTTGGTTACTGTAAACCGGCATGACGTCATCATGAAATTCATAACGCCCTCTTAATGACAGCTCCTGGATTCGCGCGTTTGACCTAGCTCGGCTGCCTTATAAATAAAACCGAAGGGTCATTTCCTTTCTCTTCCCCTTCGTGCCTTCTTCTTCTTCTTCCTCACGTCGCCGGCCTTGCAGCTCCGCCACCATCGTCGACCTCTGCCTCGTCTCGGGCCGCTGCATCAACCTGAACGTACCAGAGTGTTGCGGCGTCTTTCCGCATCTTCTCCGTTCCCGGCAAGTCCTCTCTCCTTCTTAACCTAGATCTGTTCTTAGGGTTCCATGTTCTTGCTATGTTCATTGCGCGTTCATGGCTGTTCTCTGTCCTTAAATGCATCTGTGAACTCTTGCTGTGCTTAATAGTGATCCCTTTAGTATCCGCTTGCTATTTCATCCAAGCTCATAAATCTCCTGCACATATCTGCTCGATGGTTCACTTCCGTTTCCGCCTTAGTCTTTGAAATATTTCCTGTTTTTATGAGCTTGCTGTAGATCCGCGGCTGTAACATAATTTTGTGAAACTTGTTTCTGCATAACCAGTTATCCATAGTTTCAATTGCTTCTGATGCTTAGGCCAGGCGGTTTAACTTCACCATAGAGAACAAATTGCTAGACCGGTATATATGTCATTAGTCCCCTGGTTGAACCGCCAGAATCCATCTGATGCTGCGTTGTAGAAGACCGGTTGATGGGTACTGCCTCCGGTTTACCGTAATTAGATCAACACCGTTTCATCCGGCATGTTCTTGAACCGGATCACTTATTTCTTGTAGATCTCGTCATGGCCAAACAAGTGTACGAGTGCAACTGGCTTCCCTCCCGTGTCACAGAATCACAGCTGAACGATCTAGTCCTGATTGGCGCTTTGGATAACAAAGACACGATTCATTGGAGGGTTCCTGGAGATGAATGTCCTCCTACGCCCCAGGAAGGAGAGGTCGTGGTCTTCACAGATCATATGGCCCGGGGCTTCAAACCGCCCGACTCCAAATTTTATCGGGATGTGTTAGCCAACTTTCAACTCCGTCCACAGGATATCGGCCCCAACTCCGTCACCAATCTATGTCATTTTCAAGTACTTTCTGAGGCATATCTTCAAGAGGAGCCTTCAGTCGAGTTATTTAGAGATCTCTTTCATCTGAACCGTCGTACCGAATTCACTGACGGCCCTAATACCGAACTGGGTGGTATGGCCATTCAGAAGAGGAAGGAAATCACCTACCCTCACGTCAAACTCCATACGCACCCCAAAGAATGGAACGTAACTTGGTTTTATTGCAAGGATACATCTCCTGCCAATGAAAATCCCTTGCCTGGCTTCCGTCCGGAACGGCTCAGCAACACTCACCCTTTTCCACAAAGGCTAAGCGCCAAGGAGAGAATTAAATATGCTCCTCAACTGTCCAAGCTCCGGGCCTTCATGGCCAATGGTTTAACAGGAATATACCTTGCACGCTGCTGGATATCATGGAGCATTTTGCCTCTAAGCCGGCACCCAAATTTGATGTGTGAGTATACTGATAGTGTCGATGACCCACTCCGACACACTAAAATCCAACTTCCTGAGGACGAAGTCACAGAATCTGTGAAAAAGATGCTGAATGAACCGGAGCACCTCTGTGCTCAAACCGGTCTGCTTCCTTACTGCACCACCAACAAACCGCCAGCGGTAATATTTTAATTTCTCTATTGTTGAACCGGTTTACTATTTTATATGTTCAATGTTTAATTGCTGCTGATCCAGGGTGATAATCCGTTTTGGAGTAAGAAACTTCCTCAAGACAAAACGGAGAAGGCAGGACGGCCAACCCGGCCCAAGACCACGGTTATCAAGAAACCAGCTCATAAGAGAAAAACCACCGCTTCATCTGACCCAGCCATTGACGATGATGTGGGTAATCCGGATCTTGAGGTAGAACTTGATTCACTTGGCTTGCTTTTTACACGCCTTATTGATGATAATGCTTGCCAGGAGGACGCTGAAACCAGCAACGCGGGTTTCGTTGAGGTAACCATTCTCTCTTCTGATTCAGAAATCCTGCCTTTGCCAAAATTTCGCCGGGCAAACCGGAAAATTAAATTTTCTCATCCTCTTGCTTATCTGGATTCCCAATTTCTTATGAAGACCCAGCAACACGAAGCTCGCCGCACAACCCGGCACAGTGTCCAGGTAGTTACCTCTGCCGGTTTACCAAACAGTCCGGTTCGAAAACGCCGCTCCGAGGTCTCCGACCTTTTTATTGATTTAAATCGTAAAGCGGGTTTCTTCCGTCAACCTCTTAATCCATCCGACTCCGATTATCAAGTCACTTCTCATTCATCATCTGGTGAATCGTCGGCCACCCAGCTACCACCTTTGAAAACAGTTGCTGGGTAAGTTAAACCGAACATATGCTTCCAGTATACTGCGCAACGGTTTACACTTTTCCTTAATTTTTATTTTTCTTTCAGGGCTAAACCGAAGCCAAGCAAGAAGGCCCGCCTGGATAGAGTGGCTGAAGAAAATGTGGCCCCAGAACATGACCAAACGCCGGATCGTGAAATGTTTACTTCTGAAGATATCCCCAATGATCCTCCTCTGCAAGACAACGTTATCCCTGAAGAAGGTCTTATTAATACTCCAGCGTCTGCTGATCCGCCTGCCAGCTCTGTCCAGATTGAAAAATCCCACACTCCTGCTGACAAAACGGCCGCACCAAACCAAACCGGCGAGTCAAAAGATGATGATGTTGTGATTACCGGTGTAGGCCGTTCTGAACCCAGGAACCCTGCCACTCTTACCAGGCATACCATCAAAGAGGATTCTTCCCTTTTGAACAAAGGAAAATGGGATGTTGAATTAGAAACATACGCCGCTCTGAATGCTCAAGATCTTCACTCTGGCTATTTAAATCGGCTTTACACTAGCCGTGACTGTGAAGCTGGTCTGGTCAAAATGATGAGGGATAAATTTGAGGTAAATTCCATCTTTCTTTTCTGCCATTGCATTCATCCCAGTAGCCCCCAAGGGCCCGTTTGTGACTTTGGTCAAACCGGGACTTGATCCTGAATATATATATATATATATACATATATATTTTTTGAAATCCGTCGGCATAACCCTCAAGGGCCGGTTTAGCATAAGCAAACCGGGGCTAAAAAATAAAAAGCTGTCCTTAGAACATGACTTGATCAAATAGCCATTAGCCCCCAAGTGCTAAGTTGAATACTTGTATTGAGCTTGGGACTTTGTAATCTAGCAATATACAAAAAATTGAAGGTACATTAGCCCCCAAGTATCAGGCATATAACTTTGGTATGTGGTTGATACTTCAATTTCTTGGCTCGCCTGTGTAAAGCTTGAAAATGCCATCTGTATGCAGGCTGAGATTAAAATCAAGGAGGACCGGATTGCCGATTTGCAGGAGGCCCTGAAGACCCAGCAAGCTGAAACAGATAAGGCCAAGCAAGAATTAACCAGCGCTTTGAGCACTGCTGAACGGCTGAAAGAAAATTTCAAGAAAGAGCGGGCTAACTGGGCCACTGAGAAGGCCGGTTTAACCAAAAGAGCAGAAAATGCTGAAGCGGCCCTTAAACCGGTGGTGGATGAATTGACGGCCGTACAGCGGCAAATACACTCCATGACTGCTGCAATCTTTGGTAAGCTCCTTGTAACTTCTGTGATGAATTTGAATCTGCTGTATCGTAAGTCCAGTTTGAGACCATTCCAATCTTGTTGTAGGCACACGTATTGGGCACTTAGGAAATGATGTGCGGAAGAAATTGAAAGCTGCCTACACCTTGGTAGAACAATTATATACCGGAGCCCAACGGATCATCACCACAGCTTCTCACAACAACCCCGCGCCCTCTTTAATCCAGGACACTCTTAGCAAGCTGTCAATGCTTCCAGCCCGGATTGAGGAGCTGAAAAAATCCGCTGCCCGAACCGGAGCCATCAATGCCTTAATTCGGGCAAAGGCATGGGTGCCCGACTTTGATCCTGTGGAAGCAGCTCAAGGCTATCCCAGTCTGAAAGAAGATGGCTCCGAATTCAACGAAGAAGATTTAAGGGCCATAAACCGTGCAGTGCGCCCTCTGGCTTGCCAGCTAGCTGAAGAGGCAGATTTGACGCATTATCAAGCGCAAAATAATAATCAAAACAAGCGAGTGCCTGCCCCAACTGTTGAAGCGGAGAATCTGATTCCTCCAATCCGTAAGCACACTTACGCCCCTGATATTGAACCGTCTTCCCTGATCCATGAAGAGGCTGTTTTCCAAGCTTTAATGGGAATCGACTGGACCACTGTTGATTTCCAGCCAATGGGTAGAGACGAGGAAGCTGAAGCGGCGGAGGATGAGGAGCAGGCTTGAATCGGAAGCCGGTTTGAAGAGCTATTTGCAACATTCTTCCACAAAAACAACGATTTTGTCTGGGCACCATGCTGCCTTGTAATAGGATAATTAAAACTTCTGCCTGGAATATGCCTTCGTGCATAAGTACTGAAGCTTTTGCTTGAAAAAGTTTAACTCATATTTCCTGCAATCAGAAAAAATTTGAACATGTTTGGGTATAAGGCGGGCTTATCCAAGCCTGAAGCGGAGGTTTTTATAAACCATTACCGTCAAAAAGGGAGAAAGTAGCTCCCGTACAAACCGTACTGACTTAATACGAGCCCCCTGGTTACTCCATGATGTTAACAGGGAAAAGGTAAACCGGGCAGAATCCTCCGGATTAGAAGGGGGATCAAAAATCATTGGCTGAACCGGAAAAATTATACTTGTTGACATAAAGAAATCCAACAAAAGCAAAAAATGAACAAACCATGAAAACAACATGGAAGCAAAAGTAATAATAAAAACCATTTGCAAAAATATGCTATACTGAGTTGTTCAGATGGCATTACCATGGTCGGACAGGGTCAAGGCCCCCAATAGGAGTGACAATGATTCAGGTCAGCCAGGTCCCCAAATGACTCGTGGCATATATGCCAAATCAAGAGGCGTGGCAATGGCTCGGGCCCGAGCATGCCCCCAAGTGATTTTGTGGCCTTTAGGCCGACCAAGAGGCGTGACTGGTTCAGACTTGACCAAGTCCCCAAATGATCTGGTGGCTGTCGCCTATCAAAGGGTGTTCGTTGGTTCGGACACGACCAAGGCCCCCAGTGATATATAAAAACAAATGTCAAGGGGTAAATCGGAGGCCGCTTTAAACAGAACCACTCCGTGTAACCTCGCATGATGAGACAGGCAGAGACCCCGCTTCAGCTGAGGCTCCGGTTTGATATATCAAAGATAACATATACATTGTCATGATATGTACATAGATAGAGCCAATGGCTCAAGTATAGTAAGGCCGAAGATGAGCTATATTCCACGGTCTGCCGGTCTCCTCCTTTGATGTACGTGAGTCTTGATGCTCTCGAATATCAATCAGATAATACGACCCGTTGTGCAGATTCTTGCTGACTACGAAAGGTCCCTCCCAAGGCGGGGATAACTTGTGCATATCTGTTTGATCTTGGATGAATCGAAGCACCAAATCTCCTTCTTGAAAAGTTCTGGTTCTAACCCGGCGACTGTGATAGCGACGAAGATCTTGCTGGTAAATCGCCGAACGGGCAGCCGCTATATCACGCTCCTCGTCCAATAGGTCCAAAGCATCTTGTCGTGCTGTCTCATTGTCTGCCTCAACATAAGCTGCCACACGAGGCGAATCGTGCCGGATGTCACTAGGGAGAACTGCCTCTGCTCCATAGACCATGAAAAATGGCGTGTATCCTGTGGACCGGTTTGGCGTAGTATTGATACTCCATAATACAGATGGTAGCTCTTCAACCCAACATCCTGGTGTTCTTTGCAATGGGACCAAAAGCCGGGGTTTGATGCCTTGCAAGATTTCCTGATTAGCTCGTTCTGCCTGTCCATTGGACTGGGGGTGTGCCACTGACGACACATTAAGTCGGATGTGCTCACGTTCACAGAACTCCTTCATAGCGCCCTTGGATAAATTGGTACCATTATCAGTAATGATACTGTGTGGAAAACCAAACCGGAAAATCACCTTCTTGATGAACTGTACCGCTGTTGCTGCATCACACTTGCTGACAGGCTCCGCTTCAACCCACTTGGTAAATTTATCAACTGCAACCAAAAGGTGAGTTTTCTTATCCTTGGATCTTTTAAAAGGTCCAACCATGTCTAGCCCCCAAGTTGCAAACGGCCATGTTATTGGGATCATCCTCAATTCCTGAGCCGGCACATGAGCACGCCTTGAAAATTTCTGACATCCATCACACCGTTTAACCAAGTCCTCCGCGTCAGCATGTGCTGTCAACCAGTAGAACCCATGACGAAACACCTTTGCAACCAGAGACTTTGAACCGGCGTGGTGCCCACAATCCCCTTCATGGATTTCTCTTAAGATTTCACAGCCTTCCTCAGGAGAAACACAACATTGAAACGCCCCTGATATACTGCAATGATGTAATTCACCATTGACAATCGTCATAGACTTGGATTGCCGGACTATCTGCCTGGCCAGAATCTCATCCTCTGGCAACTCCCCCCTTGTCATGTACGCAAGATAAGGAACTGTCCAATCCGGAATAACACGCAGGGCTGCCACCAATTGGGACTCCGGATCAGGAATAGCCAAATCCGCTTCACCTGGGAGCTTGACTGACGGATTGTGCAACACATCCAAAAAGACGTTAGGCGGAACCAGTTTACGCTGAGAGCCCAACCGGCTTAAAGCATCCACCGCTTTATTCTTCCGACGGTCCACATGATCCACTTGATAACCCTTGAAACAACCCGCAATATTATCCACTTCCCGACGATATGCAGCCATGAGCGGGTCTTTAGAATCCCAAGTGCCAGACACCTGTTGAGCCACTAGGTCCGAGTCACCAAAACACTTAACCCGGCTTAAATTCATCTCTTTAGCCATCCGCAGACCATGGAGCAAGGCTTCATACTCAGCTGCATTATTAGTACAAGGGAACATTAAGCGGAGAACATAACAAAACTTATCACCTCGCGGGGAAGTTAATACGACTCCAGCCCCCGAGCCTTCCAATTGCCTGGATCCGTCAAAATGAATAGTCCAATATGTGTGATCCGGCTTCTCCTCTGGTGCTTGTAATTCCGTCCAATCATTGATGAAATCAACAAGTGCTTGAGACTTCACCGCCGTCCGAGGAACATACTTCAGTCCGTGCGGCCCCAGCTCTATAGCCCACTTGGCAATCCGGCCAGTCGCCTCCCGATTCTGTATAATATCACCCAAGGGAGCTGAACTGACCACTGTGATGGGGTGCCCTTGAAAATACTGCTTCAACTTCCGACTGGCCATAAAAACACCATAGACCAGCTTCTGCCAATGCGGATACCTTTGCTTGGATTCAATCAGCACCTCACTTGATATAATAAACCGGCCGCTGAACCGGATATTCCTTGCCTGCCTCTTTGCGCTCCACCACAATAGCCACGCTAACTGCCCGAGCATTAGCCGCTACGTATAATAATAGTGGCTCCTTGTCGACCGGAGCTGCAAGAACAGGCGGATTGGCTAACTGCCGCTTCAGGTCCTCAAATGCCTCATCAGCAGCTGGACTCCAGACGAAATTGTCTGTCTTCCTCAGCATTTGGTACAAAGGGATAGCCTTCTCCCCGAGGCGGCTGATAAACCGGCTCAGCGCAGCGATTCGGCCCGCCAAACGCTGAACATCGTTGATACACTCCGGTTTAGCTAGAGATGTAATAGCCGTAATCTTCTCCGGATTAGCCTCAATTCCTCTCTTAGACACCAAGAAACCCAGTAACTTGCCTGCCGGAACACCAAAAACACACTTGGCTGGATTAAGCATCATCCTGTAAGCTCGCAAGTTGTCAAAGGTCTCCTTCAAATCATCCACCAATGTCTCCTTCTGCCTTGATTTTACTACAATATCATCCACATATGCGTGCACATTGCGGCCGATCTGCTCATGCAGGCAATTCTGTACACACCGTTGATTGGTGGCTTGGGCACTCTTGAGCCCGAAGGGCATAGATACATAGCAGAAGGCTCCAAAGGGAGTGATGAATGCTGTTTTCTCCTGGTCCTTAACCGCCATCTTGATCTGATGATATCCAGAGTACGCATCCAAAAAACTCAAACGCTCACAACCTGCCGTGGCATCAATGATCTGATCAATACGGGGGAGGGCAAAAGGGTCTGCCGGACAGGCTTTGTTAAGATCTGTGTAATCCACACACATACGCCAAGTGCCGTTTTTCTTAAGAACCAGCACCGGATTAGCAAGCCACTCTGGATGGAACACCTCAATAATAAACCCAGCTGCTAAAAGCCTGGCCACTTCCTCTCCAATGGCCTTGCGTCTTTCTTCGTTAAACCGGCGGAGGAACTGTTTCACCGGTTTATACTTAGGATCCACATTAAGAGTGTGCTCAGCGAGTTCCCTCGGTACACCTTGCATGTCAGACGGCTTCCATGCAAAAATGTCCCGATTCTCACGGATGAACTCAATGAGCGTGCTTTCCTATTTGGGATCTAGGTTGGCACTGATAGTGAACTGCTTGGATGAATCGCCGGGCACGAAGTCAACAAGCTTGGTCTCAGCTGCCGATTTGAACTTCAGATCTGAATCATGCTCTGTAGTTGGCTTCTTTAAAGGGGTCATATCCGCCGGATCGACATTGTCCTTATAATACTTCAACTCTTCCGTGGCACAGACCGACTCTGCGTAAGCCGCATCACCCTCTTCACATTCCAAAGCGATCCTACGGTTCCCGTGAACCGTTATCGTCCCCTTGTAACCCGGCATCTTGAGCTGTAAGTAGATATAACATGGCCGCGCCATGAACTTGGCATAAGCCGGTCGCCCAAACAAGGCGTGATACGGGCTTTGGATTTTCACCACTTCGAAGCTCAATTTTTCTGACCGGGAGTCGTGCTCGTCTCCAAAAGCCACATCTAGAACTATTTTACCAACAGGATATGCAGATTTGCCTGGCACAACACCATGGAATACCGTATTCGACGGTCTAAGATCCTTGTCTGTTAGTCCCATGCGCCTGAATGTCTCATAATATAGTATGTTAATACTGCTTCCTCCATCCATGAGCACCTTAGTGAATTTATAACCCCCCACCTGAGGGTCCACCACTAATGCTAACTGGCCCGGATTATCAACCCGGGGCGGGTGATCTTCTCTGCTCCACACGATGGGCTGCTCTGACCAGCGTAAGTAACGCGGTAAGGCCGGTTCAACGGAATTCACCGCTCGCTTGTGGAGTTTTCGGTCGCGCTTATCCAAGCCCGTTGTGAAGACATGGTATTGCCCATTGCTCAACTGCTTTGGCTAGCTCTGATAGCCTGACTGCTGCTGCTGCTGCTGGCTGTTCTGATTATTCTGGTGGTTGTGACCGCCCTGATTACGACCTGAACCGGAAACCCCGTCGTGATCCGGCCCGTTGAAACCGGATCCTGAACCGCCACCTGATCCGTGATCATACCGGAAAACATTAGAGTTCTTGAACTCCTGCATGATATAGCAATCTTTCCAAAGATGGTTAGCCGGTGCCTCCTTCGTCCCGTGCTTTGGGCAAGGCTGATTCAACTAATAGTTCAAACGGCTTGCATTAGGATTGGGAGCCCCGTTACGATTTGCCGCTTTACCTCTGTGCCGCTGCCCCCTGTCCTGTGCGTTAGTGTTGGCCACAAAGTCCACGCTGCCGTCCGCCTTGCGCTTGCCTCCGTTTCCATGACCCGCTAGTTTGTTCTGCTGCTGTTTGGAGTTGCTGTTCTTCTTTCCCTTCCCTGCTTCATCATCATTAAGCTCGGGATCCTTGGTACTGTCCGAATCGGCATACTTTACTAAAGCAGCCATGAGGGTTCCCATGTCATTACAGAACCGCTTCATGCGTCCCAATTTCAATTTTAGAGGCTCAAACCGGCAGTTGCCTTCCAGAGTTAAGACCGCAGAGTAAGCATTAATCCTGTCAGATGAGTGCAAAATTTCCGAAACGCGGCGCACCCAATGAGTCGTTGATTCTCCTTCTTCCTGGACACAAGCCGCCAGGTCTACTATGGATTTGGGCTGCTTACATGTATCCTTGAAATTCTGTATAAACCGGCCCGCAACTGGGCCCATGAGCTGATAGAATTGGGCGGTAGGCTCTTTAACCAAGTACGAGCCGTGCCCTCAAGCATCATGGTGAAATATTTTGCACATGCGGCCTCATCCACGTCCAGCATTTCCATGGCCATCTCATAACTCTCTATCCATGCTTCAGGGGGTAAATCAGCGGTATAATTCGGCACCTTGCGTGGACCCTTGAAATCTTTGGGCAGGCGCACATTACGTAAAGCAGGGATCAAGCAAGGCACTCCCAGAGCGGATGTGATTCCTGGTCCAGCAAAGGTGGCAGAACGAACCGGTGTAAGCTGGCCCGCATTATCCTGTGCTGCTAACTCGGCCTCCCTTTGTGCCCGGGCCCGGTTCACCGCATCGACAACACCACCTGCCGGGTCATCACCACGGGCCGCTTCACGGCCTTGCGCATTGCTCGATATGGCCGGTTCATCTATGCGCCTGCTATAGCTCCGGCTCGGATGGGGCGTAGAATGAATCCGATCACGGCTGTATGAGTATGCCTCCTACTGAATCAGCGTGTTCCGGAGAAGCTCCTTAACCCGGCGCGTCTCTACTGCTTGCGGAGAATCCCCTTCGACTGGGATGGCCTCTAACCGTGCTGCGGCTGCAACAAGGTTATCCATAGGATTCGAATAATGACCCGGGGGCGTCTGGACCGGCGGAGGAACCACAGTATTTTGGTGAGGGGGTTCCATCAGGCGAGGTTGGACCGTCGCTCCTGGCCCTGGCGCCTCAATCTGGTTTGTCTCCTGGTACCGCGGTGGATTACTGGGTCCAGCTCCTGGAGTGTGGAAGAGATTTCGGGGGTCAAACCCTAACGGCAGGCGTGATCTGTGCTTCCGCTTCAAATCCTCCTGTGATGCATTCTGGTCAAGCATGAGTTTATAGGCCTGTGCGTCCAAAGCGGCCCACTCCGCAGCCATCCGGTCTTTTTCTGCTGCCAGATCCGCTTTGGCTTGCACGATCTGCTCTCTCACCTTCGCAATTTCTGCATTATGAGCCTCTTGATCCGCCGGATCATCCTCTGCCATAAGCGCGGCTAGTGCGTCAAACAGATCAGATAGAACTTGAACTGGCGGGCGCACAAGGCCTCCTGCCCCTGCTGCCGCTGCCGCTGCGGATCCGGAGAGCATTGCTGCGGCAGTCGAAGAATAATTCGCCGCCTGGGTGCCAGCCATGAATATTCCAACCTGGTTGATCTGGCCTGGGGGGTCCGGAATACTGTCGCCATCGGAACAACCCCTAACCTGATCGTCTTGCATCCGATATAGCGACTCGGTCTCTCCGGTCGAGGACTCGTCGCCGGAATAGACGACGGTCTCGCTACCGTGCTCTGATTCGTCCTCACGCTCTCCTCCGTAGATGACTCCAATGAAGGCATGCTTCATGGCCGGTTTAACCTGGGTGGATCTCGCACGCTGAGCCGTCTCGACGGGGTCGGTGTAGATGTCCGGCTCAGGCCCGGGCTCACTGATCTTGCCGATGAAGACGTGTATGCTGCCAAAGGGGACCCGGTACCCATACTCGATCGAATCGGCCTCGGGACCCCATCCTGCATCATCGATGTAGATCCTGCCCCGACGACTCTTGGTCATCCGGCCCACAACATAGCCTTCGAGTCCCTTGAGCTTGCCCTCCAAGATCGTCAAACCATCGTGCGATAGCCCCACGGTGGGCGCCAACTGTCGTGGATTTGTCACGGCAGGTGTCCTAGCTAAAGGACTTAGTCGTGGAGCCATCGCTACGAGTTTACTTGAAGGGGTTAAAGCGGACACAAAGACACGAGGGTTTTATACTAGTTCGGCCCCTTCGATGAAGGTAACAGCCTACGTCTAGTTGTGGTGGAATTGATATGATCTCGATGGCTAGGGAGCAAACAAGCTTCGCCTAGGCTCGAGTTGTCGTTGTCTCTCCTGAACCACCACCGGGTCGCCCCCTTATATACACGGCTGGCGCCCGTCGGTCCATAGAGTCCTAACCGGTTCATACTCGTACTCCGGTTGCTATCTTTCTATTCCTTACTTACAACACAAGCCATACATGCGGCCGGTTTACGGCTATATGTTCTAACCGTCTACAGGCCTTGGGCCTTCATCTGTTTACACCACTAATGAAGTTAACCCGGCCCAAGTAAGCCGGTTTATACCTAGTGGTAATATCGCCAACACCTATGCTACTACGGTCAACAGCTGTGCCCCGTGACCGCACTTCAACAACCCGCCGGAGCGCGCTCGTCGGAGCGGAGTCACCTCCAAATCGCCGTGCCTTGAGCCGGTCCTTTGCTGCAGCTGGCCTGCGCCATCGCCTCTGAGCCACCGTGTCACGCTTGACTCAAGATGGCAACGGGGACGAAACCCATCGGGTTTTGCCTTCCTAAACCCATCCCCATGAGAAAATCGTAAACCCGTCCCCGTCCCCATCACCGTGTGCGGGGCTAGTTTTCTGTCCGTCCCCTAAATCCACCGGGTTTCGGGGAACCCACGATAAAATCAAAATATTTAAACAAACATAGTGGCGACAAAGAATAACACTTCAACAACAAAACAAGGACATTTCAGCAGCATAACTTGAGTAAATTTCAACAAAAAACAATAGTAGATGGTTCAACAGCTATATAAGTTCTGAAGTAGAACTAATAGTTCACAAACCACTTTAAAGTTGGAATCATCATGGCATCTTTCACATCTCCAAGCCTCCAAACGACCATCTTCAAATCTTCCAATGCCAAATCAAAGTGCCAAGTACTAGGAAAGATCAAAACTCGCTCAAGCTAAAGTTAAACATGAGAAAAATATGCACAAGTCCAAAAACTTTATCCTTATTCATTGTCAGCATCTATGAGAATCAAATAAGTAGTAACGAACATCTTATGAAATATTGCAACAAGATAATGATAAACTTTATGATGATATGTAAAGAAAGACACACCTTTATATTTGTTTCTTATCCAATCTTGTGAACACATCAAGGCCTCTAAGATTTCGGGGGTAAGATGACTACGGTGATAAAAAATAATGTAATTTCGCGGGTATTGCCGGGTTTCGGGTTCGGGGACTACCGAAACGGGTGTAAACCCATGAAATGTGTCGGGTTGTATAATGTGCCCAACAACAGCCCCCCGGGGATGAAAAGATGCCCATCCCCGTCCCCTAATAGGGTAAAAACCCACGGGGACGCGGGTTTCGGGGCCCCATTGCCATCTTGACGCTTGACCCACACAGCCGGCCTGACTAAGTGCCCAGCCAGAACTGCAAATCAACACCTTCCAAATATCAAGACAAAAGTATGGAGGAAAAGAGAGAACACGCAGTACATGTATCAGTTGATGCTGGCAGTCTGCGTGCAGATCATCTATAGTCAAAGTGAATCAGGTGCTATTTACCCTATTTATTTTAAGTACATATTAATTCATCCAAGCAAAACTACTTTGCCTTGCTGTATTTTATATGCAGGAGAAGTATTCATTATAAAGTGGCGTTATACCACGGAGATGGAGGCGTGCCAACATCAATCGGTGCAGGTGGTCATCCTTACTCAACAGACTCCCGCACCGGCTTATAATGCGGTGGCCGACTCACCCGTCCGCGCCGCCTTACAACGCCATGGACCACTCACTCATCTGCCCTCATGGCGGTTCACGCGTCCGCACCGGCTTACAACGTCGTGGCCGGCTCTTCCGCCCGAGCTGGCTTACAACACTGCGCCCGACTCATCTATCTGTGCCGCCTCTGATGTTGTGGTCGTTTTACTGTCCGCCCTGTGGTCCGGCCTATTCAACGTGCCGGGTTGACTAACGGACACCGCTGAGGATCATAAATATATCAGGTGAGATCCATCCAGTATATTTTTTATTGCTTTCTTTAAAAGAGCAAGTACTATGGCTTGCAAGTTCTCCGGTGCAGGACAAGTTATATCACTGAGATGTTGAATGACTCATACCGGTTTATATCATGGTCAAATATGGAGAATCTCAAGACAACTCCTTGAGTCATCTTAAGACTCGGGGGCTACAATGACATGGCTCGGGAACTCCGGGTCATTGGAGGGAATGATAACCCGATTTCGGAAGACACCGCCATAAAGAAAGGACAGACCCAGTGCATAGAAGCTCCCACACAAGGTGGGGTCTGGGGAGGGATTATAGGAACCTAGTCTTACCCCTGCAAAGTGCAATGTAGAGAGGCTGGTTCGAACCCAGGACCTCTTGGCACAAGTGGGGAGGACTTCACCACTGCGCCAGGCCTGCCCTCAAAAAGAAAATTTAAAGACCGTCAGAAAATTGTGGTTCAAAATAAAGATTCCGGTTTAAAATCTGGTTCAAGAGACATCTCTCTCTTGCAAAGCTTTGAAGCTCTCAAATCCGGTTCAAACATCCGGCTCAAGGTAAATTTGTCTCTTACAAAGCTTTTAAGCTCTCAAATCCGGTTCAAACATCCGGCTCAAGGACAATCTATCTCCCACAAAGTTTTGAAAGCTTTCAAATCCGGTTCAAAGTTCCGGTTCAAAGTTCCGGTTCAAAAAGAATTAATATCTCGCAAGATTCGAGTTCTCAGAAAAGTTAAAGGTGGCCAAAGAGAACTTGCTGCCATGATGTGCGGGTCATACATGGATATCCTACCTTATGGCTTACTTTATCATGGTCACTTGGGGGCTTCCTGTTCAAACATAGGTCATATTCGAACAAAAGAGAACATAGCTGTCGTAACCCTTTTGATCGGCGCAAAGCCAAACTCACTAGGGGGCTTCTTGATCGTATCCGAATCATAGCTTAACCCCTTTTGGGTCCGACTTGGATCGTATTCGAATCAAGGTCGTGAAAAACCTCTCAAGGTCATTTGGGGGCTTCCTGTTCAAACATAGGTCGTATTCGAACCAAAGAGAACATAGTTGTCGGTACCCTCTTGATCGGCGCAACGCCAAAGCCACTGGGGGCTACATGATCATATTTGAATCCTAGCTTAAACCCTTTGGAACGGTTTACTGATTGTATTTGAATCAGAAACCTTGATTTTTATTTGATTTAAGTTTTTGCAAACAATCTTTTGGGTTTTGAGACTTTTTGCTCATATCTGAAGCATATAAGTGTGGTTTCGTTTAAACCCGGCTTGGCTTTGGACGATAAGTCGCCAGCATGTGACAATCATCATATATTTGGAAGTATTGGCTTCTAAGGATTGGGTTATCACCCTTACTACACAGGTCATGTAAACCGGCAGTACGAATTAAATATCACAATGGTTATATGTGGGATATTATGATCCGCCCTGCGGTAAACCGCCAAGGGATCTTGTGATTTACTTGTGCAGGATAAGACTACATTTGAGTGGTTACCCGCCCTGGCTTTTGACGTTAAGTCGCCAGGGCATATGTTGTTTAACCTTTGTGCATGATTTACACAACTATGACTTACATAAATGATTAAGTTCCAGCCCATCATCAAAGATTGAAATTGGTGTCTCAAGGGTTATCAATTCTTGATTTTCTCAAAGATTATAAACCGCCGGGTTATAAAAATTTCGGCTTACAATAGAGGCATATTAAATCGCCATCGGCCAAGAGCCACTGAGTATTTAAACTCCGGATTTACTTGTCAACAAATAAGGTATTCAAAGCCGCTTTGGCGCAATGGCTATTATTTTATCAATGGATATGATTTATTCTACAATGGAAAGAATAGTCCCGAGTTACTGCAGGCTTACAACTCGGCACTTGGGGGATACGCTATTCAGTTTGAGATTATATCAAATATGCAAGTCCCATGTCACTGCTAGCATGCACCATGTCACTTGGGAGCTAATGCAAAGACAATTTTACTGGCCTTATTGAAGACCCGACTGATCACATCACAATGAGCCGGCCCTTGGGGGCTACCAATTGCTCCTGTCAACAATTGAAGGTACATAAGTTTTATTCCATTATATTGAAGGGTCCACTGCTCAGTTGGTAAAGCACAAGGCTCTTAACCTTGTGGACGTGGGTTCAAGCCCCATGATGGGGGTTACATCATATGATGTTCTTTTCAAAAGAAGTGTATATAAAGTCCCAGCTCAATATTATCTTACTGAGCCGGCCCTTGGGGGCTACACGTTGTTGTTCAAGTCTATATGATCATATTTATAAAGTCCCTGCTCATTATTGCATAATGACCCGGCCCTTGGGGGCTACACTGGTTGAAGTTTTTTATGAGTATAAGGCAATTACAAGTCCCAGGTTGCTGCAAGCATGACAACCCGGCACTTGGGGGCTACATATATGGAGTATTCAGTCTTTACTAGTGACTAAGATGAACAACATGGATTTCTTCAAAGTGGCAATATTTATATTGAAGCAAGTCTTAAGTCATCACTTTGTTTCTGCTCAAGACTCGGGGGCTATAGGTAATATGGATATAAGGGAGAAAAATCTTCAAATTCTCAGTTTTGAGTAAACCAGATTGACCTGGCGTCACCAATAACTATGACCTGGCGTCAGCAACAATTATGACCCGGTGCTATCAATATTTACAAACCGGATATTTTCGCAATGATAAACCGGCAAGTTCTACAAGCCGGCTGAAAGTCAGATGAGTTTTTCAAGACCAATATTTTTTAAGCCGGCGCTCTGGAAGCCGATTCAAGTGGATTATTTCTTACAATATTTCTCTATAAGATACCAATGTCTGCAAATTGACTCTGAAGCTGGCCTATTGACCCGGATTTCTCAAAAGAAGTATCTGGATTTTTTTTACATTGACAAAATTGAAACATATCTGCTAAGGGAGATTTGCTATGAGATCATGGACATGTATATATCAACAAGGAAATGACAAGGACTTAAGGATGATCAGGTGCCGGCTTACAAAATATTTAACCCGGAGCACAACCTGTCAAATTTGTTCTTGTGTTTATATTGCAGATTAGTTTAACATGGATAAATCCAAATTAAACTGGGGGCTAATGTCGGGGATATACCCCGCAGTGTAACTCGGCTGGATGTATGATCCGGATGGATCTTGGCGACTCACTGGTGACCCGCCCGGAGCTTGGCGACTCACTGACGATTCGCCCGGACATGGCGGTTTACATGTAACCCGCCTGGACATTGTGACTCACTGGAGACCCGGCGGGCGGATCAGATGGACGACAAGGTCGAAGGCCCAACAGGCCGGCTTATACTCTGGTGGGCCGGCTTAAGAGGAAAGGCATAAGGAATATTTACCTTATAAGGAGTTAAGACCCGGACTTGTATTTGGTTTGTATTAGAAGGTAGACTAGTCCTAATCCTAATAGGACTCCACATGTAACCCGCCCCTCTAACTTATATAAGGAGGGGCAGGGCACCCCAAAGAGGGGACAAGCAACAAGAAACAATCTCCAGGGCTAGACACAAAGGGGGAGCCGGCTTATGCGGCGACTCTCTCATGATCATAATGAGATCTAGCCACAAACAGCATGTAGGGCTATTACCGGACGATGTTTCTCGGGGCCTGAAGCTGTCTAAATCCTTGTCTTGTGTTGCGTCTTTCGATTCCGCTCAACCCCTCTCAATCTACTATGAAGATGCGTTGGCCTCACAACTAAGTCCTCACACTAGGACATCTGCCGTGACAATTCCACGACACCATGCGTGCACGATCTTCATTTGATTCTTTCAAAAACATAAGTTTGTACCTTAGCAGATATGACGTGTCGATGATATTTCACCTAGAAATAATATACCCGAGGTACGATGTAGAGAAATCATACACCGAGAAACATGTCCCAAAAATGATATACCCCAAAATAATAATTAAAGCGTGACATACTCAAAAATTGTATACCCAAAATCAATATACTCGAATGTGAAATGTCCAAAATTTTGTGAGTATGGACTATCGTTCCAAAATACTTCGAAGTAGGTATATATATCTCCAAGATATTAGTACGTGCATGCATACATATAGTACTATGCATGAGAATTACGCATGCATACACCCCAAAAAGTAATAGTGATCTATGCATATACCAAATTATACCCCAAAAAGATGTTACATATTTCAAAATTCTGATATTTAGATATCCTACAAACAAAATTATGGGTAGATACCCATATTATATTTTGTAGCATATTCTCGTATTACAAGGTATAAAACATCATAAAAAGTGTGCAACAAGCTTTATAAATAATCTAATGAATCAGACAACATATACTAATCTAATATCATATTCTAATACGTGGAGACATGCCCGAGGTATCAATCTATTATATACTTAAAACAGAAGACAAATAAGACACCACATTGATCCACATATATTAAATTATATCAACCATTAATTTTGGATATTGACAATTAAGATTTAAAAATGTAAACGTTACATACAAATATTGTGTACGTGCCTTCTTATCACTAAAAAATATCATGTACACACTAGAAACGTCTAAAACTATCCCACATGCAGTGGACTTGCCTGGGGACGTATTACGGTGGATTTGGCTGGGTACGTATTAGGTTGAGTGCTTACTAGCGTGCTCCTTCGCAGAGGCACGTCAAGAAGAAGCGCCGGGCTAGCGCAATAGCAAATCATGAGATGGCCGATAACGAAGGTCGTCAAGATCGCATCATGCATAGGCACTAGTAGAAAAAGGGTCAAATATGAAGCATATTAGTACCGGTTTGAATTTGAGCTGACACTAATGTGTCCATTAGTGCCGGTTCCAACGGCTGGGCGGGCGGACATCATTAGTACCGGTTCGTGGCGAACCTTTAGCACCAGTTCGTGCCACGAACCGGTACTAAAGTGAGTGGTTGTCACATCCCTAGCTTCTGGTGTTGCCTATAGTGTTTGCATCTTGCTTGCATCATGTTTAAATTTCTGAAACTTGAATTGAGGATTGTTGAAACCTCAGAAATCTGATTAAAAGAAGGGCAAGCACCCTTTAAATAGCATTCTGTGAATCCAAAATGCCCTAAAAATAGTTTGGTGAATTTTGGCAAGAGTTATATATCAAACCAAAATTCTGGAACATTTTTAAGGAATTATTTGGTCTTTGAATTTAAATCAATAATCTATTTGAATTTGGGGATATATTCATAATATACAATGAATATATTTTCAAATGCTTTGAAATGTTTTATGTACTTTTGGAATAGTCCAGAGAGGTAACATAAAATATCTCATAGTGTTTTGGCGCTGTTTTGAATTCATTTTGAATTTTAATCAGTGGCAAAATGTATAAATAAAAATAAAACAAAACAGAGATAAAATTAGAAAAGGAAGAGGACTTACCAGGTCCTTACCTGCCGCCCACCAACCGGCCCAGCCCAGCAGGCCCAGGTGCCAGTCATCCCCAACCTCCTGCCAGTGGGCAGGAGGGCGCGTGCCGTCGCGCGCTGGCCACGCGCCGGGACACCTCCTGCTTGCCGCTCGCCCTCGATGCCCTGGCCTTCTATGGTGACGCCACGCTACCCCCGACTCTCTCTCTCGCTCTCCCTCGTCCCCATTCCCCCTGGCTCTCTCCCTCTCACCGGCCGAGCGCGTCCGTCGCCGCCGTTCACTGCCTGCGTAGCCACCGCCGCTCCCGTGTCGCCCTGAGCAGCCCAAGAGGCTCCGCCTGGTCCCCCTCTTCCTCCTCGCCAAGCCGCGCAACCTGAGGATCACCATGCCGTCGTCTTCGAGCTCGTCACCACCGCATCTGCTCGCCGGGCTTCGCCGGCCGATTCGCCGCCGTCTCCGCCTCCCCAAGCTCGCCTTCTACCGCATCCAACCCACCGTGAGCTCCTGCACGTTTCCCCCCTAACCCTGTAGCTTGCCGCTCACCGTAGCCGTTGTTTCGCTGATGGCCATAGCAAGTTTCCGCCTGAGCTCGCCGTCTGTGTAGCTCCGGTGACCATTTGGTCACCCCGGCGAGCTCAACGCGTTCATAGTGCCCCGTAGAGCATTCCTAGCACAAAAACTAGCCCGCTCGCTCTCTGCAGCATCGAAACCATGGTCGCCCGAACTCCGGCCGCCGTTGCCAAGCTCACCGGCGTCGTTTCCGGCCTCCCCGCACCCAACCGCCTGCACCACTTGACGCGCGCGAGCTCCAGCTACTCGTAGATGGGCTTCGCCGTTGATTTGGTCGCCGGAGGAAGATTTCTGAGCCTCGCCGCCGCGTCGGTCCTCGCCGGTGTCGAGTCGCCGGTGGATTAGCCCCGGGTTGACCAGGGATTTGACCCCCCTGGGTCACTGACAAACGGGCCCCGCCCCGCTAACCAAGTTAGTTAGGGTTAACCTAAATTAAATTAGCTAGTTAGCCACTGACATATGGCCCCCACTGCCTAACCAATCGACTAACAATAATAGATTAAGGTTAATCTAATTGCAGCGGGCCAACGCGTCAGCTTTGACTATGCTGACGTGTACGTTGACCCGGACCCACTGGTCAGCCTCTGTCCCTGCCCTATTACGCTGACATGCGGGTCCCACTTGTCATGTTTGACTTGGACCGCGCCTTGTTGACCTGCTGAGGTCAGCATGACGTAATGCCGACGCTATAAATTATTTTCTGGATTTAAGTTTATTCACGAAATTCCAGAAAATAGTTAAAACTTCTAAAAATCATAGAAATTCAACCATAACTCCAAATAAGATAAATTATATATGAAAAATTATCAAAAAAATCAAGGAATCCATCTGTACCATTTTCATGCATGTTTGAACAATGTTTGTCCTCTGTTTTGGACAAAACAAATAAAGGGCATTTAAATAATCATATATGGAGTTGGAATTTGAATCTTGTATTCAAACCAACTTCATTTAAATCATAACTAGATGCATTAGCTCAAATCACAGCATATTGCCATGTCATGATCATGCATCATATTGTCGCATATGCATTGATTGTGTTCTTCTCTATTGCCGGTGTTTGTCCCCCTTCAATAGACGTGGTTCCGACGATGTGATTGATGACACCGATGAAGAACTATATTATCTTCAGAAGTGCCAGGCAAGCAAAACCCCGTTGTTCATTCCGATACAATCCCACTCTCTCGCTCCTGCTCTCTTTTACTGCATTAGGACAACAATGATTCAACTGTTACATGCTGCGGTAGCTGAACCCCTTCCTTCTGCATGACCTGTCATTGCCACAGTAAATAGGTGAAACCCACTAGCATGAGTAGGATTTGTTTGAGCCCTAATGTGCCTACTCATTCATGCTTGTTGTCATGCCTGCTACTGCTTAGAGTTGAGTCAGGTCTGATTCATCGGGAATGAATTGGAACATGGTGAACATGTCCTACTGTTGAGAGCTAAGTGTGTGAACACAATTTCGTAAAGGTAGCAGTGAGAGGCCATGTAGGAGTACATGGTGGGTTGTCTCATTGCAACTGTCCTCAGGAACTAAGTTCTGTGTTTGTAATCCATGAACAGTTACTACCACACATTGGGTTCCGGTAACTCGACCCCTCTCGACTTATTAATCAACTCGACCTCTGTCTAGGAGTTACAACTAGTTTCTGGTGTTTGTAGGTAGTGTTAGTAGTCTACCAAGTGGCACCCGGTATAGGTGGGCTTGGGATAGACCAGGCACAGTGGCACGGTGTACCAAGTGGCACCCAGATGGTGGGCTTGGGAACCCTGCACACATCGTTTGGGGCCGTGAGCGACACCCCAGCCGAATCTCCTTGCGGATGGAACCTGAATAGGCGATAAACCTGGACTAGAGACTTGTTGGTTTGTCAGGTCGTGGCCGACTCCCTCGCCCGGCTTCCGCTTGAAGGTTGCCAAGGTACATGACGTGTACAGGGCTATAAGTGGCGAGAGCGTGTGTGAAGAAGTACACCCCTGCAGGGTTATCATTATCTATTCGAATAGTCGGATTCCTTGGATATGGAAACTTGGACCCCTTGCATAGTTCATAGACAAGTGAAAGTGGATACTCTAAAACTCGCAAGATAAGCATGAGTGCTATGGATGGCGTTCCCGCAGGGAGACGAGAGCGGATCCATAGTGGTGTATTGGTATGGTGAATATGTGGACTCGTGTGCGCCACCTCAAAAGAGTTACTTGCAATCGTAGTTCAGGTTAGCCACCGAGTCAAAGCTGGCTTGCTGCAGTTAAACTCCACCACCCCTTTGTTGATACCGATGCATATGTAGATAGTTCTGATGTAAGTCTTGCTGGGTACATTTGAACTCACGTTTGCCTATTTTATGTTTTGCAGAGAGACGTCAGTCTCGCTAGTAGTTCCGTGTGGACTTCAACGGTTAGCTTGTTACCTCAGCTACGATCTCGTACCCTCGGGAGGGTCTTGTAGATAGTCAGGCTCCTCAGCCTTCTTCATTTTAGTTGTCTGTACTTAGACAAGTTAAGCTTCCGCGTGTGCTCCTGATTGTATGCTATGATTGTTGGGTCATGAGACCCATGTTTGTAATATCTCGCTCCTCGGAGCCTAATGAATAAATACTCTGAGTGGTAGAGTCTTGTTGTGATGCCATGTTGTACTGCACATATTGAGCATATTGTGTGTATGATTGAAATGCTTGGTATGTGTGGGATCCGACAACCTAGTTGTTTATCCTTGGTAGCCTCTCTTATGGGGAAATGTAGTCTTGTGCTTCCATGAGCCATAGTAGTCCGCTACAGCCCGGTTCACCGGAGTCCTGCTAGCCCAGCACTACTGAGGGAGTCTTGGATTAGGGGGTGTTCGGATAGCCGGACTATACCTTCAGCCGGACTCCTGGACTATGAAGATACAAGATTGAAGACTTCGTCCCGTGTCCGGATGGGACTTTCCTTGGCGTGGAAGGCAAGCTTGGCGATGTGGATATTCAAGATCTCCTACCATTGTAACCGACTCTGTGTAACCCTAACCCTATCCGGTGTCTATATAAACCGGAGGGTTGTAGTCCGTAGGACAGAATCAACTCCATACACAACAATCATACCATAGGCTAGCTTCTAGGGTTTAGCCTCCTTGATCTCATGGTAGATCTACTCTTGTACTACCCATATCATCAATATTGATCAAGCAGGAGTAGGGTATTACCTCCATTGAGAGGGCCCGAACCTAGGTAAAACAAAGTGTCCCCTGTTACCATCCGGCCTAGACGCACAGTTCGGGACCCCCTACCCGAGATCCGCCGGTTTTGACACCGACATTGGTGCTTTCATTGAGAGTTCCTCTGTGTCGTCGCCTTCAGGCCCGATGGCTCCTTCGATCTTCGACAACGATGCGGTCCAGGGTGAGACTTTTCTCCCCGGACAGATCTTCGTCTTCGGCGGCTTCGCACTGCGGGCCAATTTGCTTGGCCACCTTGAGCAGATCAAAAGCTACGCCCCTGGCCATCAGGTCAGGTTTGGAAGCCTAAACTACACGGCTGACATCCACGGGGACTTGATCTTCGACAGATTCGAGCCACAGCCAAGCGTGCCGCACTGTCTCGATGGGTATGATATAGCTCTGCCGCTGAACAGCGCCTTGGAGGCTGCACATGCATTGGTTTCGATCGTTGATTCGGAACCTACTGCGTCGATCGAGGATCAGCGGTTGGACGCTGCCTCAGGGGCTGCGATCTCAGAGGCGATCGAGCCAAACTCCAGCCCCGCACTCCGCGTGGCCCGTGACTCCGAGGAGCCGGATTCCTCTCTGAACTCCGAGCCCCCCGCGCCCCTGCCAATCGAATCTGATTGGGCGGCGGTAATGGAGTTCACCGCCGCGGACATCTTTCAGCATTCGCCTTTTGGCGACATCCTGAATTCTCTTAAGTCTCTCTCTTTATCAGGAGACCTCTGGCCGAACTACGGTCAGCAAGGGTGGGATACGGGCGGTGAGGAAATTCAAAACCCACCCACCACCCACTTTGTAGCCACTATCGACGATTTAACCGACATACATGACTTTGGCTCCAAAGACATCGAAGGCATGGACGACGATATAGGAGACGAACAGGAACCAGCACCTGTAGGGCGCTGGAACGCCACCTCGTCATATGACATATACATGGTGGATACTCCAAAAGACGGGGATGGCGACAGAACAATGGGGGATGACGCCCCCAAGAAACAGCCAAAGCGCCAGCGTCAGCGGTGCCGCTCTAAATCCCACCAAAGAAAAAATGGTGATTCCGGCGTGGGAGATAATACTACCTCGGATAGCACCGAAGAACACCCACCCCGGCAAGATTCGGCGCAGGAAGATGGAGAAGCCAGCCCTCATGAGAGAGCGACAGACCGAGAGGTCGAGGACGATAACTATACGCCTCCCTCCGAAGACGAGGCAAGCCTCAATGACGACGAATTCGTCATACCATCAGACCATGCCGAACAAGAGCATTTTAAACGCAGGCTTTTAGCCACGGCAAGCAGCCTCAAGAAAAAGCAGCAACAGCTTAGAGCTGCCCAAGAATTGCTAGCTGACAAATGGACTGAAGACATTGCGGCCGAAGAGTATGAACTCGAACGCCCCTCCAAGAGTTACCCGAAGCGCAGGCCGCTACCCCGATCAGAAGAGGAAGCACCTACATCACCAGCGCATGACATGGCAGACCAGCCACCTCGCGGCCGCGAAAGAGAGGCGTCTCTGCCTTCCACCCAAGCCATGCCCCGACGCCGCACCACTAAGGCACGGGAAAATGCGCCTGACCTGCGAGACATACTGGAGGATAAGGCAAGATAGACAAGATCGATCTACGGATCGCGCAGGCGCCCTACGGCATGTGACAATGATCTTCACGCCGGATACAACAAATCCGGCCAGGCCGAAAACAACAGACATAGCTCTTCCGAGCTGCGTCGTGATATAGCCCAGTACAGAGGCGCCGCACACCCGCTATGCTTCACGAATGAAGTAATGGATCATAAAATCCCAGAGGGCTTCAAACCCATAAACATTGAATCATACGATGGCACCACAGACCCGACGGTATGGATTGAGGATTATCTCCTTCGCATCCACATGGCATGCGGCGATGATCTACACGCCATCAAGTACCTCCCGCTCAAACTTAAAGGACCGGCCCGGCATTGGATTAATAGCTTGCCAGCAGACTCAATCGGTTCTTGGGAGGACCTGGAAGCCGCATTCCTCGACAACTTCCAGGGCACATACGTGCGACCGCCAGATGCCGACGACTTAAGCCACATAATTCAGCAGCCAGAAGAATCAGCCAGACAATTCTGGACACGGTTCCTAACAAAGAAAAAACAGATAGTCGACTGTCCGCACGCAGAGGCCCTAGCAGCCTTCAAGCATAACATCCGCGACGAGTGGCTTGCCCGGCACCTGGGACAGGAAAAGCCAAAATCCATGGTAGCCCTCACGACACTCATGACCCGCTTTTGCGCGGGAGAAGACAACTGGCTAGCTTGCAGTAACAACTTATCAAAGAACCCTGGTAATTCGGATACCAAGGACAAAAGTGGCAGGACACGTCGGAACAACCAAAAACGCCGCGTTAACAGTGACAACAATGAAGACACGGCAGTCAATGCCGGATTCAGAGGTTATAAATCCGGTCAGCGGAAAAAGCCATTCAAAAAGAATACTCAGGGCCCGTCCAGTTTGGACCGAATACTCGATCGCCTATGCCAGATACATGGCACCCCCGAAAAGCCAGCCAATCACACTAACAAGGATTGTTGGGTGTTCAAGCAGGCAGGCAAGTTAAGAGCTGAAAACAGAGACAAGGGGCCGCACAGCGACGACGAGGAGCCCAAGCCGCCGAACAACAATGGACAGAAGGGCTTTCCCCCACAAGTGCGGATGGTGAACATGATATACGCAACCCACATTCCCATGCGGGAGCGGAAGCGTGCGCTACGGGACATATACGCGATGGAGCCAGTCGCCCCAAAGTTCAACCCATGGTCCTCCTGCCCGATCACTTTTGATCGAAGGGACCATCCCACTAGCATCCGTCATGGCGGCTTCGCCGCATTGGTTCTTGACACAATCATCGACGGATTTCACCTCACAAGAGTCCTCATGGACGGCGGCAGTAGCCTGAACCTGCTTTATTAGGATACAGTGCGGAAAATGGGCATAGATCCCTCAAGGATCAAACCCACAAGAACGACCTTTAAATGCGTCATACCAGGTGTAGAAGCCAATTGTACAGGCTCAGTAACACTTGACGTGGTCTTCGGATCCCCGGATAATTTCTGAAGCGAAGAGTTAATCTTCGATATAGTCCCGTTTCGCAGTGGCTATCACGCCCTGCTCGGACGAACCGCATTCGCAAAATTCAATGCGGTGCCACACTACACATATCTCAAACTCAATATGCCAGGCCCTCGAGGAGTAATCATGGTCAACGGAAACACCGAACGCTCCCTCCGTACGGAGGAGCATACGGCGGCTCTCACAGCGGAGGTACAAAGTAGCCTTCTTAGGCAATTCTCTAGTCCGGCCATTAAAAAGCCAGACACTGCCAAACACGCTCGGAGTAACCTACAGCAGGACCGCCTGGCACACTCTGAGCAAGCGTAGCAATGCGGCCCCAACCCCAGCTTTCGCGACCTAGCGAAACCAGTACCTCGCGTACATAACTACGCCCTTGAAATACCATGGGCACAGGGGAAGGGGCACAATAACGGCACGCCCAAAATATGGATTAAAACATACCAGGGGCTGCCGGATTCTTTTTTTTAATTTTTTATTACTTTCAGGACTCCATACTTCGGACGACCTGTTAGGCAATTCGACTGCCGCACAAACGATGCAAGATCCAGGGAGGCAGACAAGCCATGCCGCATTATGGAACTCCCAGGTGGTCTCTGTTACGAGCGGTATACCTGCTTTAAATATAATTCCGCGGCCTGCCCCTGGTCAGGACATACTGAATAGTCCAATATCTTTTGCTTACCGCACTATTTGTATCGTTCGGCTTTGATAAATAGCCTCTCCATAAACAATGCTTAGCTTTTTGTCTATTTTTTGCATTACTCTTTTCATATATATGTTTATTAATGACATGTTGCACCCGTACACTGTGGTACGGCAAGTACGCCAGGGGCTTCAGTACCCTTTAATATGGTGTGAGAAGTCCGTAAACTTTCACAAGTGTGGCACCCCGAACTTATAGCACTATATGCATCGGCTCCGAATCATGATTTGGGTCAATAGTTGGGTTTGCCCGGCTCCTATGTTTTGGTGCCTTACGTTCCGCTATATCGGCTAAGGTAGCACTAGGAGAACCACTGCGATTGTGCCCGGTTGAGCTGGGTTAAGCACCTCAGTGGAGAAAGCTAAAACTGACTGTCATGATGAGGCGAGAGACCGGTCGCTATTCGAGAGGTTTTTCGAGTCCCTAAAGGCTTATGCCGCTTCGAGCGAGGAGCTCGATAACCCCAGCCAAGGCATGGATAGCGCCCCAAACTCGGTCTTCCGAACTAGGGGCTTCGCCGAAATTTAAAATTATAAAGTTCTATGGCTAAGTGAGAGTGTTCAAGCATTATAGTCCGATTGCCTGGTTCGTCGTGCTGAGCGCCTCCCTCGAAGGACCCAACCATGGGAAAAAGAGCGCCCAGGTTTATCACCGAACACCGCAGCACTAGTGGCATGGGGGCAGAAGCCGACGACTGGCCATCTCTCAACTTTTGATAAACGGCCGCACAGAAAATAATATTTTAAATTCAATAAGCATTGATTAGCGCATATGAACAAGTTTTCAGCGCACAAGATAAACACGAGCGAAGTCATTCAAAAATTACATCCTTGGTGCATTCATCCGCCACAAGGCGGGCACCCGCAAGAACATCCTTGTAATAGTTCTCGGGCTTGCGATGCTCCTTCCCCGGCGGCGGCCCGTCCGTCACAAGCTTCTCACCGTCCAGCTTACCCCAGTGCACCTTTACACGGGCAAGGGCCCTACGGGCACCTTCGATGCAGACGGAGCGCTTAATGACCTCGAGCCTTGGACAGGCCTCCACCAGCCGCCGCACTAGCCCGAAGTAGCTCCCAAGCAGGGCCTCTCCGGGCCACAGCCGAACTATGAAGCCCTTCATGGCCTGTTCGGCCGCCTTGTGGAGTTTGACCAGCTGTTTCAGCTGGTCGCTCAAGGGCACAGGGTGTCCGGCCTCAGCATACTGAGACCAGAACACCTTCTCCGTCGAGCTGCCCTCTTCATCTCGGAAGAATGCGGCGGCATCGGATACACTATGGGAAAGATCTGCGAACGCCCCTGGAGAACTCCGGATTCGGGTAAGTAACAAGTAGTTTACTTTTATATTTCTGCTTTGCATAAAGAATGCCTTACCCGCTGCTATCTTCTTCATATCCTCCAACTCTCGGAGGGCCTTTTGGGCTTCGGCCTTGGCAGACTTGGCAGCCTCAAGGGCCGTCGCAAGCTCGGACGCTTTGGTCTTTGACTCAAGCTCCAAACTCTCATGTTTTTTCATGAGAGCCTGAAGCTCTTGCTACACCTCGCCGACCCGAGACCCAAGTTTCTCTCGCTCGGTGCGCTCCACGGCCGTTTTCCTTTCGGCCTCGGACAGCGCCTGCTTGGGGGTCGCCACCTCAGTCGTGGCCCCTACAACAAGCAGTACAATCCTGTTATTTTTTGCAATCACGCCTCTCTATAGGCACTTTTTATAAGGTATTTCTTACCTTCTTTCTCCTCGAGCTGCTGCTTGGCAAGGCCGAGCTCTTGCTCGGACCGCTCGAGTCCCTGTTTCAGGGCATCCACCTCCGCAGTCAGTGCGGCGGTGGCTAGCAGCGAAGCTTGCATACGCATATTGGCTCTTTATTGTTAGACTCCTGCGAAATTTAATAGATCCTCTATTCGGCTTTTCTTTCTGAACGCCAAACAGAGCATCAGGGGCTACTGTCTATGCGGTAATATTTTTACATATTTTTACTTACCTCAAAGCCTGTTAGGAGGCTAGCGCAAGCTTCACTCAGCCCGCTCTTGGCGGACTGAACCTTCTGGATCACCATACTCATAATAGTATGGTCGTCCTCGTCAGGCGCCTTCAATCACCTCCAGCAGATTGTCCGGCGCCTCCGGTTGGACGGAGGCTGCCGGCTCAGAAGGCTTGCTCCTCTTGGAAGAAGTTCCCCTGCCGCGGTCCGGAATTGTTGATTCCGGCATGGTGTCCGGCTTAAAGCCGGACTTGTAGCCCTGGGGGGTCTTGTCCCCTTCACTCCCGGGGTCCAGGAGGTCGCCTTGCGGCTCCTCCAGGACCACCTCCTCCTGCCCCGGAGCTCGTTGCGACACCACTTCAGCGTCATCCGCAGTGCGGGGGGGAGACAGCGGGCAGAACGGAGTTGACGTCCGATGAATCCAGGGAGCCGCTCGACGACTCGTCGAGTTTGGCCCGGGGCGGGCTGCATAATTATATTCGACATTAGGGAAAGCTGTGCAACAAAAGGAATATCATGAGTTACTCTGGTATCTGAACACTTACGATTTCGCCGGTCGCCTGGCCCTGTCCGACCACTCCTTTTTGCCCTCGTCGGCGTCGGGGGCGTAGTCCGGCGAAGGGGTTTCCCTCTTCTTGGACCCTTCGGCCCCCCACTGGGGCGGCCTTCCTTTTCTTTCCTCCCCCCGCTGGAGGGGGAGAGGTTTCTTCTTCCTCCTCCTCGTTTTCACGGGAAGAGGGCATCTCGGACTCATCGGATGACGAGCCCGACAGCACCACATTACGGGTACTCTTTCAAGTCCCCGTGGTCTTCTTCTTCTTGGCCTTCTTTTCCGGCACCACATAAGGTGCCGGAGCCAGTAGCTTCACTAGTAGAGCTGGAGCTGGGTCTTCGGGCAGCGGAGCCAGACAGTTAATTGGTTCGGCTATCGTTCGCCAAGCCTGTCAAAGGTAAGGGAGTTTAGATCCCGCATAGAGTCAAACTATGGAAAAAGCTTAACATCCTGTAAAAGGTGTAGATGGCATACCTTGCTAGTGTGACGCTGCAAGCTGTATCCGCGGTCCTCGGAGGCGGATGCGGGAGCCTCGGCGCCATTGAATAGCATCTTCCAGGCGTCCTCGTATGTTGTGTCGAAGAGCCTGCTGAGGGTTTGATGCTGCGCCGGGTCGAACTCCCATAGATTGAAATCCCGTTGTTGGCACGGGAGGATCCGGCGGACGAGCATAACCTGGATTATATTAACTAGCCGGATTGGCTTGTTCACCATGGACCGGATGCATGTTTGCAATCCGGTCACCTCTTTTTCGTCACCCCACGACAGGCCCGTCTCTTTCCAGGACACAAGCCGCATGGGGGGTCCGGATCGGAACTCGGGGGCGCGGTCCATTCCAGATCGCGCGGCTCGGTGATATAAAACCACCCGGATTGCCATCCCTTTAGGGTCTCCATGAAAGAGCCCTCAAACCATAGGGCGTTGGCCATCTTGCCCGCCATGGCGCCTCCGCACTCCGCCTGGCTGCCGCTCACCACCTTGGGCTTGACATTGAAAGTCTTGAGCCAGAGGCCGAAACGGGGGCGGACGCGGAGAAAAGCCTTGCACACGACAATAAACGCCGAGACGTTGAGGATGAAGTTCGGAGCCAGATCGTGGAAATCCAGGCCGTAGTAGAACATGAGCTCCCGGACAAATGGGCGGAGTGGAAAACCCAGTCCACGGAGGAAGTGGAGGAGAAATACCACCCTCTCATGGGGCCTTGGGGTGGGGATAAGCTGCCCCTCCTCGGGAAGCCGGTACGCGATGTCCTTGGACAGATACCTGGCCTTCCTTATCTTCTTGATTTTGCCCTCCATCACGGAGGAGACCATCCATTTGCCTCCCGCTCCGGACATTGCTGGAGAAGGTTGAGGTGGGAAGTGCGGGTTTGGGCGCTGGAGCTCGGGTGCACGAGTGATGGGTAGGCAAGGCAGGAAGAAGGGGTAGGTAAAAAGGGTGGATCCTTATACCTTTATATAGGCGGATGCGATTATGCGTCCCCACCTGCCTAATAAAACTCGCTTGCCTCCCGAGCGCGTGATAAATGGCGCGGTTGGGTTACCCATGTCCGTTTTGATGAGAATCCCGTAAAAAGGGTACACGATCTCTGCTTTGACAAGACGTGCCAAGGAAACCGCCTCGCAAAACATGCTGAGGTGGAAAAGTAAAAACGATTCGAGTAAAGGACTTGGCTGTGGTGTGATGGCGCACTACAGAATACGTCAGCAGATTTGATTTGTGTTAATATTATTCTCTCTATGGCAATATGTGGAAACTTATTTTGCAGAGCCGGACACTACTCTTGGTGTTTCGATCTTCTATGAAGGACTTGGAGGAGGAACCCGCCTTGCAATGCCGAAGACAATTTGCGCGCCGGACTCGTCGTCATTGAAGCCTGGTTCAGGGGCTACTGAGGGAGTCCTGGATTAGGGGGTGTCCGGATAGCCGAACTATACCTTCAGCCGGACTCCTGGACTATGAAGATACAACATTGAAGACTTCGTCCCGTGTCCGGATGGGACTTTCCTTGGCGTGGAAGGCAAGCTTGGCGATGCGGATATTCAAGATCTCCTACCATTGTAACCGACTCTTTGTAACCCTAACCCTATCCGGTGTCTATATAAACCGGAGGGTTGTAGTCCGTAGGACAGAATCAACTCCATACACAACAATCATACCATAGGCTAGCTTCTAGGGTTTAGCCTCCTTGATCTCGTGGTAGATCTACTCTTGTACTACCCATATCATCAATATTAATCAAGCAGGAGTAGGGTATTACCTCCATCGAGAGGGCCCGAACCTGGGTAAAACAAAGTGTCCCCTGTCTCCTGTTACCATCCGGCCTAGACGCACAGTTCAGGACCCCCTACCCGAGATCCGCCGGTTTTGACACCGACAACTACTGCTCCGGAACACTTGACTGGCCGGCATGTGATTCACTTTGTTCCTGTGTCTGTCCCTTCGGGGAAATGTCACGTGGTGACATCCGGAGTCCTGCCTAGCCTGCTACAGCCCGGTTCACCGGAGTCCTGTTAGCCAAGTGCTACAACCCGAATTCACACGCTGCTGACCGACATGCTCGATGTTGATTCATGTATGCTTGTTCCCGTAAGTTAGTGCCACTTTGGGTTCACGACTAGTCATGTCGGCCCGGGTTCTCTGTCATATGGATGCTAGCGACACTATCATATACGTGAGCCAAAAGGTGCAAACGGTCCCGAGCCATGGTAAGGCGACACCCGTGGGAATACCGTGTGTGAGGCCGCAAAGTGATATGAGGTGTTACCTGCTAGATCGATGTGACTTGGAATCGGGGTCCCGACAGTTTTGGTATTAGAGCCTAACTGCCTGTAGGATTACCAAGCCAAACTGGTTAAAGTTGTGTCTAGAAATGCTTTAGTTATGTAAGGGAATTGATTGTGGAAGGGAACGTAAGGCTCTTTTTACTCCTTATCCTCATGACATTCTGACCCGAGTCATCTTATCTTATCTACGGGGTTAAGAACTAGGCTTGTCTTCTATCTCTCAGGATGACGTGTTACTAAACCGTAGTTGCCTAGGATCGTTGAGTTCAAGCCTCAGTTCAGTTCCTACTACCTCCATATGTTCATAGCTGGCCTCAGAACCTTGATATTGTGATGTTGAGTGGTTATGCCACCATTTTGCAGGATGTCTCAAATCATTTTGAGCATTTACAGCCGTTATGCTGTCCGAGTCATCCCAGGTTTCTAGATAGTCTGATACACTTGCAATCACTCCTCCATGTTACTGATGTCCATTTGGGCGAGATTAATCACACTAAACAGTGTGTTGAGGTATTCCATTGCCTCGATATATATGTTGGAGCTATTATTATGACCCTAGGTGTCCTAGAGAACCACCCAGTAATCTAGCAATGCTTTGTGTCCCAAGTGTGATGATTCTGGCCATCATTGTCGAAAGCATCCCGCGATGCTACTTAGTAGTAGGTATTCTACTCTTGGGTTCCTGACCCAAGATTCACTCCACTTACTTCATGTTGATAGTGTTTGCTCGTTCCTTTAGGTTATTATTAACCTTTGCATTAGTCCTCGAGGTCTGTGATATTTCCTTCTTCCAAATACTATGAACCACTTATGGCAGAAGTTTGTTGGATCAAAAGATCACAATCAGAGTACTCTTGAGGAGTTCTCCATTCATAATTGCGACTCTGCCAGTCCTACTTCTCAGCATGGTTATCCGGAAGAAATATGTTGAACTTGTTCGACATACTAACCTATGCATCCACAACTCAGAAAGATATATGTTCCTTTGATTTGTCCCTGTGTAGTTGTATTCCGATCCTTGTCTATCAGTTGATAGCCAAGTTTATGTCGTGCATTCGTGTTATCGATGCCTATTATTCTTGTGGTCCATCGAGCCATTCTATTCCGGAATGACTAGGAGAAACAAACTCCAGCACCTCATCCATTTCTTGGACTGGTCAAAGTAGTTGTATTCCACAGATCAAAATGCCAATCCAGCTTTTGTTCTATTCTACCTCGGAGTATTACCCCCTTTATGTCAGGATTGCCATAGGAATTGCAGCATCTCTCATGAATTCTTGACGTCGTGATACTCTCTCCATCATTATTCATTTCTTGGGTTCCGTGTTGTTGCAACCGGAATGTCGACAAGTTAATCATGATGTGTGAAATCAATACTCCTAGCAACCCCGTTGCTTGGTAGTTAAAGGACAATAACTTCATTCTTAGCATGTTGGTTATTGAATCATCGTTCTAAGGTATATTGTGCTACCTAATCCTTGTTTCTGGTGCACTCTTCGATCAATGAGTTAGGAGTGTGTCAATCCATCACTCTCTTGATCACATTGTCTTGCCCTGAAAAGCAAGATTGTTCTCGAGCTTAGTAACATATCGGTGGTTTGTGATGTTCCGAATATCTTCTCAGAAGTATTACCAGGTTGTCACCTGACCGCTATGTTGAGTTCGTGATCATGTTGGGTTTCCTCCAAACCATCCTTTCTCCAAGAATCTGTGTCGGATACCCTGAGAAAGTTGTTTAAGCTAAACAACAACTTGGAGAGTTGAAAGATAAAATCTTGTCCGACTCAGTTCATTCCAAAGGGATATCTTGCGTGTGTGTGTGTGTGTGTGTTGAAGAAAGATGATATCTTCATCAATTGATCCTCGTGATTAATTTTCGGTGCTATTGTCTTACCCAAACTTTGATTTGAGTGTGGGCTATCGTCAAATTAAATCAGAACCAACGATATTCGTAATGTTGTCTTACTCGTGGTTGATTCCTCGAGCATACATCATTATATTCTTTGGATCTGACCAACTCTATCACCGTGTTCACTTAATTATGGAATTCCATTTATATGGAAACCTGGATGAATTGTTGTTGAGCCCATCGACAACATCCATGTCCTCTCCATGATTTTGTCGAACATTAAGCGAGTGTTGGAAACTTTTGAAAGCATCTCTTCATGCTAGCTCATGAAGCATATGTTGGATGAAAGAAGTGACTTCCTCTGATTCACGTTCATTTGGTGCAAGTTGCCGCCGTGAGTTCGAGAAAGTTAGTTTTGCTTCCTCTGGAATCATCCCAAGTCAGTCATGCACGTGCGAAGTATTCCATGGTCTGATAGACTGATCATCTTCATTCCATATGAATTCCATAGCACACTAAGCCACTGATTGACCTGTTCCAGGAAAAGGAGTTATTGTGCTATCCTAGGTCATGCACAAGAGTTCGATATCCTCAATGATGGTTCCCCACCGGAACTCGGTAATGTTTTATTATAAGACTACTATGTGGTCATACTTGTCTGGGACAACGTGTTCACATGTTGTAGCAGAACCAGCTCATGTTTTGGAGCTTGCTATCGCAGTTCATTCCCCGAGAATCTCGCAACGTTGTCTCGTCGATTTTTGTTGCAAACTTTCATTTTCCTTTCTAGACTCGATGAGTCTGGAATATCCTGACACCAACCAGATCTGAATCTCAGGAAGATATGATGGTTGGTGCATTTTCCAAGAACTATAATATTGGTCTCTCGATAACCGGAAAAGTGGATGTCGTGGCCAACACATCCAGCCGGAAGTCTTATTATTGTAGTATCTCGACTGAAGAAAGTTGGCCACCTCCCCATGAGGATTTCGTATGATTTACCTCCGTAGTTAATCCTTACAGATTCTTTTGCTTCCGAAGTCCGACCTTTTACTTGATGTTCTAGATACCAAACCATTTAAATGAATGGGTTAGGCTAGCACATCAAGGAGAACATTAGAAGCGGAACGCTAAATGTCTCTTGGTCGATCATCCAGATTTTGATCCCTTGGCCTCACTAAGGTGAAATCTCAGAAAGTGTTATCTTCATTTGCATCTGCATCATCCATCACCATTCATCATGGTGGTATGTTGTGTTGCCAGGATCCTTGACACGGATATTGGTAAAACCTTGATGAATATGGAGATGCTCAAGTTCTTGAGAGCACGCACAAGCACTAGGTTTTACCGTTGGCATTGACTGGGATTTGCTTCCAGTTTCCTCGGTTATGTTATAACCTTTTCAAAAGTGGACTCACTCTTGACTGTTGAGTTCTTCCCCAGTTACCAGAATCATTCCCAACATTTGCATTTTGTTCCCAGCTTGCACCTCAGTAGGTGTTGTTCAGGATCATATCAAAAGTGGACTTACCATGGGTCCCATCCATTTCCGATGATAAGCAAAATCATCCATTGCGTTGTCTTCAACAAGGGAGTCCACATCATCCTTTCTATACCAAGTATGTCATTCTTTTGAACTCCTTCAAATGATCGATTGTGATTGCCTAAGGCTGGTATAAAGAGTTTCAATGATCTCCGAATCAAAAGTAATTCTTTTTACCACTTAAGGGAATAATTCTACGAGTCACCTTCCCCGAGGTATCACGTTACAAATCATGGCAAATATCTCCTTGCTACTTTGAAATTCATGCTCCATCTTATTCGAGTATGGAATTGTTGCCTACCTAGTGAACCTTCGCCATCCGTTTCACTCCATCCCTCTAGGTGTATGCTTCGTGTCTCAGCTCGAGAGATGTTACTATGTCTCATTCCATGAGTTGATCTTGTGATCATTAAGATGATCCTAAGTTGCTTGAACCTTAGGAAGGTCGATTCTTCTTAAATTCTCCCTTTCCACTCGTTGTCATGTTGGATGTAGTTCTCAAAGCAAGACGTCGAGATCAAGGTGATGCAATGAATCAACATCCTCGAGAAAGACATCTGGATCGTGAAGATTGTGATAGCTTGTGTCCCTCTGTCTTCTTACCTCACGACTTGAATGTCGGGACAAGATTCTTGTTTAGTAGGGGTGAGCTGTCACATCCCTAGCTTCTGGTGTTGCCTAGTGTTTGCATCTTGCTTGCATCATGTTTAAATTTCTGAAACTTGAATTGAGGATTGTTGAAACCTCAGAAATCTGATTAAAAGAAGGGCAAGCACCCTTTAAATAGCATTCTGTGAATCCAAAATGCCCTAAAAATAGTTTTGTGAATTTTGGCAAGTGTTATATATCAAACCAAAATTCTGGAACATTTTTAAGGAATTATTTGGTCTCTAAAATTAAATCAATAATCTATTTGAATTTGGGGATATATTCATAATATATAATGAATATATTTTCAAATGCTTTGAAATGTTTTATGTACTTTTGGAATAGTCCAGAGAGGTAACATAAAATATCTCAGAGTGTTTTGGCGCTGTTTTGAATTCATTTTGAATTTTAATTAGTGGCAAAATGTATAAATAAAAACAAAACAAAACAGAGATAAAATTAGAAAAGGCAGAGGATTTAGCAGGTCATTACCTGCGGCCCACCAACCGGCCCAGCCCAGCAAGCCCAGGTGCCAGTCGTCCCCAACCTCCTTCCAGTGGGCAGGAGGGCGCGTGCCGTCGCGCGCTGGCCACGCGCTGGGCCACCTCCTCCTTGCCGCTCGCCCTCGATGCCCTGGCCTTCTCTGGTGACGCCATGCTACCCCCGACTCTCTCTATCGCTCTCCCTCGTCCCCATTCCCCCTGGCTCTCTCCCTCTCACCGGCCGAGCGCGTCCGTCGCCGCCGTTCACTGCCTGCGTAGCCACCGCCGCTCCCGTGTTGCCCTGAGCAGCCCAAGAGGCTCCGCCTGGTCCCCTTCTTCCTCCTCGCCAAGCTGCGCAAGCTGAGGATCACCATGCCGTCGTCTTCGAGCTCGTCACCACCGCATCTGCTCGCCGGGCTTCGCCGGTCGATTCGCCTCCGTCTCCGCCTCCCTGAGCTCGCCTTCTACCGCATCCAACCCACCGTGAGCTCCTGCACGTTTACCCCCCTAACCCTGTGGCTTGCAGCTCGCTGTAGCCGTCGTTTCGCTGATGGCCGTAGCAAGTTTCCGCCTGAGCTCGCCGTCGGCGTAGCTCCGGTGACCATTTGGTCACCCCGGCGAGCTCAACGCGTTCATAGTGCCCCGTAGAGCATTCCTAGCACAAAAACTAGCCCGCTCGCTCTCCGCAGCATCGAACCCGTGGTCGCTCGAACTCTGGCCGCCGCTGCCAAGCTCGTCGGCGTCGTTTCCGGCCTCCCCGCACCCAACCGCCTGCACCACTCGACGCGCGCGAGCTCCAGCTACTCGTAGATGGGCTTCGCCATTGATTTGGTCGCCGGAGGAAGATTTCTGAGCCTCGCCGCCGCGTCGGGCCTCGCCGCGTCGAGTCGCTGGTGGATTAGCCCCGGGTTGACGAGGGATTTGACCCCCTTGGGTCACTGACATACGAGCCCCGCCCGGCTAACCAAGTTAGTTAGGGTTAACCTAAATTAAATTAGCTAGTTAGCCACTGCCATATGGCCCCCAGTGCCTAACTAATTGACTAACAATAATAGATTAAGGTTAATCTAATTGCAGCGGGCCCACGCGTTAGCTTTGACTATGCTGACGTGTACGTTGACCCGGACCCACTGGTCAGCCTCTGTCCCTGCCCTATTACACTGACATGCGGGTCCCACTTGTCATGTTTGATCTGGACCGTGCCCTGTTGACCTGCTGAGGTCAGCATGACGTAATGCTGACGCTATAAATTATTTTCTGGATTTAAGTTTATTCAGGAAATTCCAAAAAATAAATGAAACTTCTAAAAATCATAGAAATTCAACCGTAACTCCAAATAAGATAAATTATATATGAAAAATTATCAGGAAAATTCAAGGAATCCATCTGTACCATTTTCATGCATGTTTGAACAATGTTTGTCCTCTGTTTTGGACAAAACAAATAAAGGGCATTTAAATAATCATATATGGAGTTGGAATTTGAATCTTGTATTCAAACCAACTTCATTTAAATCATAACTAGATGCATTAGCTCAAATCACAGCATATTGCCATGTCATGATCATGCATCATATTGTCGCATATGCATTGATTATGTTCTTCGCTATTCACACAAACTAGTGATTCACACAAATTTCAAATAATTCAAAATTTAAACTATTCAAATTTGAAAACTACCAGCACTAACCGAAAGTTTCTAATTTTTTGTACCTAAAGCAAAAATATTCACAAAGAAACTCTAAATACAGCAGAAAAGAAAAAACTAAATGAAAAAAAGCCCACCTACTGGGCCACAGCGGCCTGCATATGACTAGAAACCCAAATTCTAATTGGGCCAGGATGCAGGCCCGCTAGCCCAATAGGCCCATCAGGGCATAGCAGCATATGTAGGCCCGGAAGGCCTGCTTAAGAGAGGAGCTCGAGACAGCTACCGCACTGGGGCTTTTTAACCAATGTGGGCGCCCCTCGGCTAGCGAGGTGGGACTAAACTTGCCGCACAGCACCTGCGCCAGTGCACCACCTTTAGTACCGGTTGGTGGCTGGAACCAGTACTAAAGGGTTGGTCTTTAGTACCGGTTCCAGCCACCACCCGGTATTAAAGGTGTGGTCTTCCTGCCGCTTGGCCTGGCCAAATTTGACCTTTAGTACCGGTTGGTGGCTCCAACCGGTACTAAAGGCTCCTCCTATATATATAGCACTTACGAAAATTTCGGCAGTTTCCTTCCACTTCTCTCTGCTTCATCACCGCCGCCTCATCCCACGCCGCCGTCGTGCCGTCCCGTCAACTTCGCGCCGCCCCCGTCCTCGTCGTGCCGCCCCCGTCGCGCCGTCCGCGTCGCCGGCCCATCCCCATCCTCGCACCAGCCCGCGTCCCCGTCCCCGCACCGGCCCGCGTCGCCGTCACCGTCGCCTCGACCTCGCCCGCGCTGTGAGCCTTAGTCCCCCCTCTCCTCCCTCCAATCGAAGCCGCCGCAAGCGCCGCCGGCACCGTCGATCTCCTTGGCTCGCCGTCGCGGGCGTCCCCGGTCCCCGCACTGTCGCCTGCACACACAACACACACACATACAGAATTTTTGTTCAGTTTTTAGTTTTTAGTTTTTCTGTTTTTAGTTTTCTATTATTAGTTATTAGTTATTAGATTTTCTGTATTAATGTTATAGAAATGTTAGTTATATATAGAAATGTTAGTTTTTTTCTGTATAAATGTTATAGAATTGTTAGAAATGTTAAAGAAAAAATTTGTTTTAGAAATGTTAGTTTTAGATATGGTCAATGTTTTTTTAGTTTATTATATTTTTAGTTATAAAATTTAGAATTTGCATATATGAAATCACAATCCATCATTTAAAAAATGTTACTTTACTTTTGCGGCATATAGTATTTGTTGTCGACGATGCCCGGCCCGCATCCTCGCCGTCGACCCGTTCGCGACGACGTCCTGCTTCAGAGGACCCATGTCCGGGACTGGGCTCCGCCGGGCTGGCACTGGGAAGTGCTACCTTCAGGGGTGCGACGCTTGGTGGGGAACCCGGCCCCGGGTCCCGTCTTCGACCCTGATCTCGTTTGGTGGTGTTCGCGTGGGCCACTTTTGCGGAGGGAGCCGGCCCCGCCGGAGGTGGTACGTCGCCGTGTCAGGGAGGAGGACGAGCACGTCCATCGCTACATGGCTGCTATGGATGTCAGGTTCTCCAATACCTGGCAGGTTCTTCGGGGAGATCACCCAAGCTATGATCCAGTGATGGTTCCTTCACTTTGGTTGTCCACCGCCCACGCCTCAGGAACCGCGAGTGGCCTAGATTACTCTGTAGTATTCGATCTTTATTAGCTAGCTAGCTAGCTAGCTAGTGATGTATTCGATATATAATATTCGAGATGATTTATTCGAGATTATATATATTAGTCGAGACGATGTATTCGAGATTATATCTATTATTCGAGATGACGTATTCGAGATTATATTCGATGATTCTTATTATGCACTATGATTGATTGGGGAGGGTGATATGATATTCGATCGCGACGACCGAATTGATGAAGTCATGAACTATGAACATGATGAAGAAAATGTTGATCTTGAAACAACAAAGACCAGCGAGGTATATTTATATAAGCAGGCATCTGGTGATCATCACATGTTTTAAATGACTTGAAGATATATTAATGAATCCATCTTTCTTCTTTCAACCATCCGGATCGAGCAAATCTTTAGGCAGCAGGACAGTACGAGGCCCGAACAAAAAGTTGAAGGAGGGCGTAAAGTACAATATTGTGGCCATCAAACCTAATGGCGAACCATTAGCGCCTAAGAAGATTGATGACAAGTTCATTCGTCAGTGCAGAGTTCTTGTGAAGGACCAACTCCCGATCTCCCTTCAAGAATGGAGAGAGCCAGCAAAGCCACGTCCATATCTTACTTTTGTCGATGACAGACAAAAACTTCTGCTTTGGGAAACTCTCATGGAACATTTCACCCTACTAAACCATTTCACAGATGCAGATGTGTCGAAAGTCAAGGACGTTGCTCTTAGGAAGATGGCCATTGCACTCAACAACCACAAGAAACGTGTATGGGCCTAGTACGTGAAGGGAGGAAAGAAGACTCCAGTATTCACGGGAACACGAGAGAAGCAAAGTGCTCATTGGGACGATTTCATGAAATTCAAGGAATCAGAATTATCTAAGGAACGGTCAAGAATAAACAAGGCCAATGCCGCAAAAAGGATAAGTTCCATAAGCTGGGGCCAAGTGGCTACGCGGTGGCAATTCCTAAGTGGGATAAGTCTGAGAAAGAGATGGAGGATGCAGGTGTCACTCCAGTTACATTGAGCTGGCCCACCAGGTGCAGGACTTGGTTCGATGCGCATGGGGGTGAGTTGGACCCGAAGACAGGCTTAGTTTCGAAGAAGGCATGTCTGAACGGAGCCGAAGATAAGATACTTGTTGCAATAGAAGAGGCTCGATCGGGGGTGTTCGAGCCCAATAGAGAGAATGACGAGCTTACACGTGCCCTGGGAAATCCTGAACACCCGGGAAGAACACGAGGCAAGGGCGTTATTCCGTGGTATGAGGGGTTTTCGGACTGGAACGCCGACTACAGAAAACATGCGAGAAGGAAGATTTCGGAGGAGAAGAAGAGGAAGATGGAGGAGGAGCAGAGGAAGCAGGACTATGCATGCCTTCAAGGACTAGAATCAGTGCACGCGGACTTGGCAGTAAAATTCTAGCGGCAGCAGGAGCAGATCGACTCACTTAGTCAGCAAAGGGGGTCTCAACAGCGGCAGCAGCTAGCGGATGATCCAGCATTGGATAGCACCATCCCATACATGCCGAGAAGCAGCGTGGGTTCTGCCCCGGGCGACGCATTGCTGGATAGCTACCCCGTGGATGACATCATGGAGAACACTAACTGCGAGCTACACCTCAAAATGAAGAACATATCCATGAAGGTGGCGGACGCCGTTGCTTTTACAAATCCCCCGAGGCGACCTTCCATTGCAACCCGATTCCAGCGGGTTATGCTCGTGTCTTGGTTGATGAGGTGGTGGACCAATATTTGAGGCTAGAGCTTGACATTCATGGAGGTGACGAGGAGCACACACTGGGAGAGGCCAAACATCATATCATCCTATGGAGAAAGGATTGCATCATCTTTCGAAGGCAACCGACACCGCGTCAGCCGACTCCTCGTCGAAGTCCGCCACCGAGTCAGCAGACTCCCGCTCCTCCAAGTCCAGCAATGCGTCAGGCCACTCCTCCTCCTCCAAGTCCAGCAAAGCGTCAGGACACTCCTCCTCCAAGTCTGGCACAGCGTCAGACCACTCCTCCTTCAAGTCCGGCACACCTTCAGGCCACTCCTCCTCCAAGTCCGGCACAACTTTAGGCCACTCCTCCTCCTCCAACTCAGCCACGTCATCCATCTCCGCCGCCTCAACAATCACAGAAGAGAGCCGCCGCAGCTATGGTGCGTAGCGGTACAAGTCGAGGTAGTACGGGAGGTACAAGTCGGCGAGAAGGCTTACCTTTGGGTTACTCCGTTAAAGGGAACCCATCGTTTCAGTATCAAAGGCAAATTGGCTCCTCGTTACATCGGACCATTTCGCATTCTTGCCAAACGAGGAGAAGTTGACTACAAAATTGGAACTACCTTCACATCTTTCCAGAGTTCATGATGTCTTCCACGTTTCTCAACTCAGGTGTTTCTTCGCGGATCCTATCCGTGGAGTGGACCACGAAACGCTTGATCTACAAGATAACCTCTCATATCAGGAATATCCCGTTCGTATCCTTGATCAAGCCAAGTGTACCACTTGATGCCATAATATCAAGTTTCTCAAAGTTCAATGGTCACACCATTCCGAAAAGGAAGCCACTTGGGAAAGGGAGGATTGTCTTCGACTCGAGTACCCCACCTTCTTCCCGGAGGATCCTAAATCTCGGGACGAGATTTTTTGAGTGGGGGTGAGTTGTCACATTCCTGCTTTTAGTCATGCATTAGGGTTGGATGAACTTGTGCATCATGTTTAAATTTCTCTTAAACTTGAAATCGGGCCTAATCAACCCCAACACCCCCCTAAAAATGCTAATTTCCAACAATTGGAATTTCAGTGAACCCAAAATGCCCTTCATAAAAGCCCACCATTTTTGGTCTTGACTAAAACCTCTGCCAAAAATGGTCTTGAAAATTATGGAGCCATTCTGTATTTTTTGAACAAGCCATAAGTATTTGAATTTGGGCATTTTAAATGCTATAAATATTTTAAAGTGCTCAAATAATCTTGGAAGCATTTTTAGGCAGTTGAGAATATTCCCAAATGTGCCTCTGAATATTTCCAGAGTTTTTGGAAATGAGATAGTATTTATTCTATTTCAATACACATAGCAGGAAATAAATAAAAGCAAACAGAAAGAGAGAGAGAGAGAGAGTTAGAGGACTTACCTGTCGCCTGGCCTGGCCCAGCTCGGCCCAGCCCAGTAGCTCCCGCCAGTCATCCTCCTCCTCTCGCCAGGAGGACGAGAGGCGCGTGGCCGGCGCCCGCAGCCACACGCCGGCCACCTCCTGCTTCTGCCGACACCCCGGGCGCGCCTACGAGTGCCACGCACTCCCCCTTATTCCCCTCTCATTCTCCCCACTCTCCCCGTGCCCTCTCCCTCCTCTTGTTCTCTCCCCATCCCCTGCCGAGCGCAGCCATCGCCGCCGACAAGCACCACCGCGGCCACCGCCTCTCCCTCGCCTCTCTGACCGGCCCAGAAGCCCCGCCTCGTCGCCCTCGTCCTCTTCGCCGTGCCATGCCGCCCCGGACGCCCCCAAACGTCATCACCGCGGTCGTCTTCTACCTCGAGCAACTGAGATCGCCGGCAACGCCCCGACGTCATCCGACCTCCCCCGAGCCCGCTGAGACACGTCCTGCAACCGCCGTGAGCTCCTCTACCGAATCCCTCGCTCCCCGCCGTCTATTTCCTCCTCTAGCTTTACTAACCACCACGGCCGAAGCTCACCGCCGCCACTGCACGTCGCCGTCGTGGCCACAGCCACGTTGGGTTGCAACCGAGCACGTCATCGTCTTCAACGCATTTGTAGGAGTCCATAGCACCCCCGCACGCCCCTCACCGTGCCTACTAGTGAATAGTTCAACCTCGCCCGAACTCCGGCAGCCGCAACGCTCGTCGCCGCCGGCGTTTCCGGCCACCCCAGCTCCACCCACTGCCACCACTCGACGCGGCTCACTCCCCGCATCACGTAGATGGTCTCCACCGTCCTTTTGGTCGCCGGAGTGCAATACCCGCGCTGCTCCGCCGCGTCTGGCCTCGCCGGCGGCTAAACACAGGCGAGTTTGACCACTTTTTGACCGTGGACTGACGCGTGGGCCTAGGTTGACATCCCCCTGAGCCTATGACAGGTGGGGCCGGCCTACTAATTAGTTTAGGATTAGTGTTAAGTAATTTTAATTAGTTTAGTCACTCGCATGTGGGCCCAGGCCCCACTGATAGTTAATTAGTACTAACTTAATCCTGTTAATTAGCGGAGACACTGACAGACAGGGCCCACCAGTCAGGTCTGACTAGCCCTGGCGCCTTTGACTCGCTGACGTCATAGTGACGTAGTGCTGACACATTTATTCTTTTTCTGGATTTATTTTTATATAGGAAATTCCAGAAAATAGCCAAAACTTCTAAAAATCATAGAAAATCAACCATAGCTCCAAATCAAACAAATTATATATGAAAAATGATCAGAAAAATTCAATCTATCCATCTGTAATGGTTTCATGCATGAAAAAAAAAAGTTAACCTTGCTGTTTAAGCAAAATAAGATAATGCACTAATAAGGCTATGTTAAATGAACTAACATTTGAATCTTTGATTCAAATGAGTTCGTTCCTTTCTATTTTAGCTTGCATTAGGCCAAGACACATTCAGTTTGCCATGTCATAGCATCCATCATATTGTTGCATATTGTCATGTGTTGATTATGTTCGGTGTGTCTTTCGTGGTAGGTTCTGCCTCCGAGGATAACCCCGAGTATCCGTCTGAAGGGCAGTACCCTACTACCACTACATCAGGCAAGCAACCCATTGATCATTCCGATACAAACCCATGTTCTCGCTTCTGCTCTTGTTTACTGCATTAAGACAACGCGATTCAAACTGTTGTGTGCTACGGTAGTTGAACCCTTATCCTCTGCATGACCTGTCATTTCCACAGTAATTAGATGAAACCCACTAGCATGTGTAGGAGTTGATTGAGCCATGTATGTGATTCCTACCTTGCTATGCCTGCTATGCATAGAGTTCTGTCAGGTCTGGTTCATCTGGGTGATGGGCTAGAGTGAAATGATTATGTCAGTAATGTGAGGGATGTGTTGAACATGTTTTGGTAAAGGTATCGATGAGAGGCCATGTAGGATTACATGGTGGGTTGTTTCATTGAGGCCGTCCATAAGAACTGAGATCTGTATGCGTGATTTAAGATTCAGCTACTACCACACATTGGGCCCTGAAATATGACCCTGCTCGACTTACTGACCCCTCTCGTCCTCTGTCCAGGAGTTGCAACTAGTTTCTGGTTTTTGTAGGTTTTGTGTTGGCGGCCATGCGTAGCGCTGACCCTAGGGGTGGGCTATGATGCGGTAGATACACCATGGCACGGTGTACCGAGTCGCCCGTTTGGTGTCTCGAGAACCCTGCACACATCGTTTGGGGCCGTTGAGGACACCCCGGCCGGATCTCCTTGCAGATGGAACCTGAATAGGCGATAAACCTGGACTAGAGACTTGTGCGGTTAGTCAGGTTGTGGTCTACACCCACGTCGGTTTTCGCTTGAAGTCTGCCGAGCACATGTCGTGTGCAGACGCTAAGTGGTGGAAACATGTGTGATGAAGTACACCCCTGCAAGGTATAAATCTATTCGAATAGTCGCGTTCGCGGTAAAGGACTACTTGGTTGCCTATATAGTTCATAGACAAGCTAATGGATACTACTAAAAGACTCAAGATAAGTGTGAGTACCGAGGATGGCCCTCTCGTAGGATGACGAGGGAGGATCCCCGGTGGAGTATTGTGTTGGTGAGTAGTGGACTCGTGTGCGAAAACTATTTTACTAGTGGAGTCTCGTAGGATAGCTTAGACAAGAGTCAAAGCTGGCTTGCTGCAATAACTCCTCCACCTTCTTGAGAATGAGCATGTATAGTAGGTTCTGATGTAAGACTTGCTGAGTACCTTTGTACTCATGTTTGCTTAATTACTGTTTTCAGACGACAACACCGTCCCCTCCGACGGGTTTTATGTAGATCTCGACGTCGATGAGTGACTTGCCACCCAGGTGGTGATCATGGCCATGGAGGGCCCTATGTAGATAGACAGGCTTCAAGAAGCCTTCTTTCTTTCTAGTGTCTGTACTCAGACTATTTGCTTCCGCATGTGCTTGTATGCTTGTATGACTTGACTGTCGGGTCATGTGAGCCCTACCTGTATGAACATGTTATGTATGGCTCTCTGGAGCCTTTAAACAAAGTACTTGAGTTGTAGAGTTTTGTTGTGATGCCATGTTGTATTTGCACATATCGAGCATATTGTGTGTATGATTGAAATGCTTGGTATGTGTGGGATCCGATAATGTAGTTGTTTATCCTTGGTAGCCTTTCTTATGGGGAAATGTAGTCTAGTGTTCCTCGAGCCATAGTAGTCCGCTACAGCCCGGTTCACCGGAGTCCTGCTAGCCCAGCACTACTGCTCGGGACACTTGACTGGCCGGCATGTGTTTCACTTCGTTCCTATGTTTGTCCCTTCGGGGAAATGTCACGTGATGACATCCGGAGTCCTGCCTAGCCTACTACAGCCCGGGTTCCCTGGAGTCCTGTTAGCCCAGTGCTACAGCCCGGATTCACACGATGATGACCGAGATGCTCGTTGTGATTCACGCATGCCTGTCTCCATAGGTATGTGCCACTTTGGGTTCACGACTAGCCATGTCGGCTCGGGTTCTCTGTCATATGGATGCTAGCGACACTATCATATACGTGAGCCAAAAGGCACAAACGGTCCCGGGCCATGGTAAGGCGACACCCGTGGGGATACCGTGCGTGAGGCCGCAATGTGATATGAGGTGTTACCGGCTAGATCGATGTGACTTGGATTCGAGGTCCTGACAGCGTTGGCATCAGAGCCGGACTGCCTGTAGGTTTGTTCAGCCAAACTGGTCGATGTCGAGTCTAGAAATGCTTTAGTTATATGTAGGGGAATTGATTGTGGGAGGGAACGTAAGGCTCTTTTACTCCTTTACCTTATGCCCTCTGATCTGAGTCATTCTCTTCTCATTCAACGTGGGTTAAGGACTAGGATCTCTTCTTCTATCAGGTTCACGTGTTATTAATCTATAGTAGCTTATAGGATTGTTGTTACAAGCCTCAGTAAAGTTTCTACTACTTTTAGTATGTTGCCAGTTGAATCAGAACCTTGATATGATGTTGTTGAGTGGTATTGCAAACTGTTGTGGATGTCTCAAATCTTTTTCTGAGCATTTACAGCTGTTATGCTGTCCAACTTTCCCTAGAAATTCTAATGTCTTTGCGTTGTGGTTGTGCTTTCAGATGGCCACTCGTGCTGAAAACCAAGTGGTTCGCCTGACCCGGTGCCTCGATGTGCCCGGTCATACTGCTATGTTAGTCCAGGTAATGATCGAGACGGGTTACCGTTGGTATCTCGAATACACTGTCGAAGAGCAATTCCGAGACTTCAACCAGAGCCACTTCCTCTGTACCGTCAGGATATATCCCTCTTATCCTGGTGCCACTAAGCCCCTTCACTGTTCCTATGGACTCGGGGTTACTGTTGAGATGGTTGTGCAGGATGCTGCCTATTCCATGATGACCATCATGTGAGTCCGGACTGGCCTGCTTCGGAACACCGACTTCCGTTATATGCCAGCTTCACTTCCGGGAGTGCAAGGGTATCTCCAGGCTATCTATGCTGACCCCACACATGAGGAGTCACTACTCCACACCACCGCCGAGATGCTCGAGGATAAGGACCGTGAAAATCGGGCCTTGCGTATGGAGCTTTTTAACTCTCGTGCTGATCACTAGGCCACTTTGACTCGGTTTGCACCGGCGGTACACGCAGGATACATGGATCTGAGGGATCTGTACCCTGTACGGTCTGGATTGCCAGATTGTATGGAGTGGCGTGATGTAGGAGGCATCACCCCTCCTCGTGGTCCCTATCTGCCACCACCTGTGGGACCAAGGCCACATCCGAGTCCCTATGGTCCACACGCTCCGCAGGACCGTCTGTTCCCAGATGATCATGTTCCACTTCCAGGTTTTGGTGGCGACTTCTATGAGGATTACTACGGAGCCGTCTGAGCTAGTAGTAGTTTCACTAGTATTGTAGTAGTTGTATTCTCCATAGTCACGCGTGATCGTGGGATACGACTTGGTGTGCATCACGCTCTGGAGGTGTAGGAAAATAATGTATAAGAGCTTGGAATGCCTTCGATGAGATGTAATGTCTTTCACCGTAGTTGTACTCTAGCCTGGGCTTGTACTAAACTATGTACGGTATGTATGACCAATGGTATGTATATGGCAATTTCTATATTACCATGTCGTGCAATGAACATCTTAGCATTCCATGTTATCCATTACATTCTGCACTTCCTTGCTAAGTTTGTGCCATCCTTATTTAAACCGTTGTCTTGTTTTCTCCTAGGATGGTCAACACCCGCAGCAACCCTGCTGCCCCGGAGCAGGGGGAAGCCAATGCAGCTAGGGGTGAAAATCTGCCTCACCCGCCCTCTCTGGCCGAAGTGATGCTGGAGGCAGAAAAAAACAAGCGTGAGACTAACCGCTTGCTAGAGCGGATTTAGTAGAACACTGCACGCCATCAGCGAAATGACTTGGTGTCAATCAATGACTTTATCAAGCTGTATCCACCAAAGTTTAACCATTTCGTCGAGCCCCTCGACGCGGATGACTGGCTTCGCAGCATCACCCAAAAGCTACGTTCTGCCAACGTAGCCGAAGCTGATAAGGTTACTTATGCTGCCTATCACCTCGAAGGCCCTGCTAGCCTTTGGTGGGAAAACTTTGAAGCTATACGCCCAGTCGGCCCAATCACTACTTGGGCTGAATTCAGTGAGGCTTTCCGTGAGCATCACATCCCGGAAGGTCTCATAGATCGCAAGAGGGAAGAGTTCTACAATTTCACCCAAGGAAGACTAACTGTGGATGCATATAGTCGTGAATTTGGGAATCTGGCACGATATGCTCCTAAAGAGGTATCCACCGACGCTAAGAAGCAGGCAAGGTTCCGCAAGGGACTTAGCCCTAAGCTTCACCGCGATCTTCGTCTGCACAAGTGCACCTCTTTCCAGAAGTTGGTCAATAAAGCCATCAGTGCTGAGACAGGCCAGTCTGACTATGACGCTTCACGCAACCACTCTCGTGATTTTGGCTCTTCTTCCGGCTCTGGATCTTAGAAGCGTCGGGTGTGGATTCCAAGCATGGCACTTCCACCCAGGTTCATTCCGAGGCCATCCTTGGACGCACCTCGTCCCAACCAGCAGCTTCCACCGCCCAAGCCCTATGGTGGCCCCGTTGCTAATGCTGCTCCACGCCCCAATGTTGTGACATGTTTCAAGTGTGGAGAGCCGGGTCACTATAGTCGAGAGTGTCCCCAGAACAACAACCCCAATCAGTCTGGAAAGTCCGTTGGCCGTGGTAAGCCAGCGGGAAAGACATTCTACGCCAAGCCGGTCACCACTGCACGTGGCCATGTCAACTATGTTTCAGCCGAGGAGGCTCATGAGGATCCTAACGTCGTCCTTGGTACGCTCCTTGTTAATTGCCATCTGGCATCTGTTCTTTTCGATACTGGAGCATGTCATTCATTCATATCCGAGAACTATGCTCGATTGCATAACACGACATTCTGTGACATGCCCACTTCCATGGTAATTCAAACTCCGGGTTCCAAATGGCAAACTTCTAGAGTAAGCCATGGGAATGAAATTCTTGTCGATAGACTTGTCTTTCTTTTATCTTTAATAGCTCTCAAATCCTCGGACATTAACATCATCTTGGGTATGGACTGGATGTCAGCTCATTATGCTAAGATTGATTGTGCCACTAGAACTGTTCAACTTACTCACCCATCGGGCAAGACAGTCAATGTCTTAACTCGAGTGGCCAAGCGCCAGCTTTACTCCCTAAATGCCAACCCCTTGCAGACCTTGAGGATATTCCGGTAGTCCGGGACTTTCCGGATGTCTTTCCAGAAGAACTGCCAGGTATTCCACCTGACAGGGATGTCGAGTTTGTGATAGACCTTGTTCCAGGAACCATTCCAATTTCTAGAAGACCCTATAAGATGGCACCCTTAGAACTAGCCGAGCATAAGAACCAACTCAATGAGTCCTTGAAAAAGGGTTTCATCCGTCCTAGTTCCTCTCCTTGGGCTTGCCCCGTCCTCTTTGTCAAGAAGAAGGATGGAACTGATCGGATGGTTGTAGATTACCGACCTGTCAACTTGTTCACTATCAAGAACAAGTATCCGCTTCCCAGGATCAACGATCTGTATGACCAACTCGCTGGATCCTTAGTTTTTTCCAAGATGGATTTGAGGTTGGGCTACCATCAAATCAAAATCAGAAACGGGGACATTCCCAAAATGGCCTTTGTTACTCGTTATGGCCAATACGAGTACACCTTTATGTCCTTCGGTTTAACCAATGCCCCAGCCACCTTCTCTCAGTTAATGAACTCGGTCTTCATGGAGTATTTGGATAAATTCGTCGTAGTTTACCTCGATGACATACTCATCTACGCCAAGAATGAAGAGGAACATGCCAAACATCTAAGGCTGGTATTGACGAAACTTCGAGAGCATCGCCTTTATGCCAAATTCTCCAAGTGTGAATTTGGTTGCCAGAAGTGACCTTTCTAGGCCATGTAATCTCTGGTAAGGGTATTGCTGTCAATCCCGAGCGAGTTCAAGCCGTCCTTGATTGGACTCCACCTGAGAGGGTCAAGCAAGTTCGGAGCTTCCTTGGCTTAGCGATCTATTGTCGCCGCTTCGTCGAGAATTTCTCCAAGGTTGCTAAACCTCTAACTGAACTCCTCAAGAAAGATAAAAAGTTCGAGTGGACCCCATAGTGCGAGTTCATCTTTTAGGAACTGAAAAGACGCCTGACATCTGCTCCCGTACTGGTACCACCAGACTTCTCCAAGGACTTTATTATCTATTGCGACGCCTCGCGACAAGGACTAGGTTGCATACTCATGCAAGATCGTCAGGTAATTGCCAATGCTTCATGGCAATTACACCCACATGAGGAAAATTATCCCACACATGATCTAGAGCTTGCAGCTGTAGTCCATGCACTTAAAACATGGCGACATTACCTCCTCGGTAATCGTTGTGAGATCTTCACCGATCACCAAAGTTTGAAATATATCTTCACCCAACCTGATTTGAATCTTAGGCAACGACGTTGGTCGAGTTGATCTCGGATTACGACTTAGGAATAACTTACACCCGGGGCAAAGCCAATGTCATGGCTGATGCGCTAAGTCATAAATCTTATTGTAACAACCTGATGTTACAACAAAGTCAACCACTTCTCCATGAGGAATTTCGTAAGCTTAATCTTCACATTCTTCCTCGAGGATTCCTATCCACCCTGGTGGCGAAGCCTAACCTTACGGATCAAATTATAACTGCCCAGAAACGTGATAAGGGCATATCCCGGATTAAGGAAAACATCGCTCGCGGAGTTGCTAAATGTTTTTCCATGGATGAGCGAGGTGTTGTCTTCTTTGAGAACCGCTTTGTGGTTCCCAAGAAACAACATTTACGCGAGTTGATTCTTAAGGAAGCACATGACTCCCCTCTCACCATTCATCCCGGTAGTACCAAGATGTATCAAGACCTACGCCAGAGGTTTTGGTGGACTAGGATGAAGAGAGAAATTGCTCAATACATTGCTAGTTGCAACGTCTGTCATCGTGTTAAAGCAGAGCATCAACGGCCTGCTGGCACCCTTCAACCTTCGGCTATTCCTGAGTGGAAATGGGATAAAATCAGTATGGATTTCATTACCGGGTTTCCCAGGACCAAGAGAGGGAATAATGCCATCTTTGTCGTGATCGGTCGTCTTTCCAAAGTAGCCCATTTCCTACCTGTTCGTGAGAGTATCACCGCTAGCCAGCTAGCTGAATTATACATCTCCCGAATAGTGTCGCTTCATGGTGTCCCTTTGGAAATTAACTCAGACCGTGGGAGTCTCTTCACCTCTCGATTTTGGGAAAGGTTCCAAAATACTATGGGAACTTGTCTCTCTTTTAGAACCGCCTTCCATCCTCAATCAAGTGGTCAAGTAGAGCGAGTCAATCAAATTTTGGAGGATATGCTCCGAGCTTCTGTCATCTCATTCGGAATGGGTTGGGAGAAATGCCTTCCATTCGCGGAGTTTACCTATAACAATAGTTATCAAGCTATCTTGGGCAAAGCTCCTTTCGAAGTTCTCTATGGACGAAAATGTCGAACGCCTCTTAACTGGTCAGAAACCGGGGAAAGACAACTCTTTGGCCCGGATATGATTCAGGAAGCAGAAGAGCAGGTTCATGTTATTCGTGAGAAATTGAAAACAGCCCAATCTCGTCAAAAAAGCCAATATGATCGTAAACATAAGCTCATGACTTATGAAGTCGGCGAGAAGGCTTACTTTCGGGTTACTCCGTTAAAGGGAACCCATCATTTTGGTATCAAAGGCAAATTGGCTCCTCGTTACATCGGACCCTTTCGCATTCTTGCCAAACGAGGAGAAGTTGCCTACCAATTGTAACTACCTTCGCATCTTTCCAGAGTTCATGATGTCTTCCACGTTTCTCAACTCAGGCGTCGCTTCGCGGATCCTATCCGTGGAGTGGACCACGAAACGCTTGATCTACAAGATAACCTCTCATATCGGGAATATCCCCTTCGTATCCTTGATCAAGCCGAGCGTACCACTTGACGCCATAATATCAAGTTTCTCAAAGTTCAATGGTCACACCATTCCGAAAAGGAAGCCACTTGGGAAAGGGAGGATAATCTTCGACTCGAGTACCCCACCTTCTTCCTAGAGGATCCTAAATCTCGGGACGAGATTCTTTTGAGTGGGGGTGAGTTGTCACATTCCTGCTTTTAGTCATGCATTAGGATTGGATGATCTTGTGCATCATGTTTAAATTTCTCTTAAACTTGAAATGGGGCCTAATCAACCCCAACACCCCCCCCCTAAAAATGCTAATTTCCAACAATTGTAATTTCAATGAACCCAAAATACCCTTCATAAAAGCCCACCATTTTTGGTCTTGACTAAAACCTCTGCCAAAAATGGTCTTGCAATTTATGGAGCCATTCTGTATTTTTTTGAACAAGCCATAAGTATTTGAATTTGGGCATTTTAAATGCTATAAATATTTTAAAGTGCTCAAATAATCTTGGAAGCATTTTTGGGCAGTTGAGAATATTCCCAAATGTGCCTCTGAATATTTCCAGAGTTTTTGGAAATGAGATAGTATTTATTCTATTTCAATACACATAGCAGGAAATAAATAAAAGCAAACAGAAAGAGAGAGAGAGAGTTAGAGGACTTACCTGTCGCCTGGCCTGGCCCAGCTCGGCCCAGCCCACTGGCTCCTGCCAGTCGTCCTCCTCCTCTCGCTAGGAGGATGAGAGGCGCATGGCCGGCGCCCGCAGCCACACAGCGGCCACCTCCTGCTTCTGTCGACACCCCGGGCGCGCCTACGAGTGCCACACACTCCCCCTCGTTCCCCTCTCATTCTCCCCACTCTCCCCGTGCCCTCTCCCTCCTCTGGTTCTCTCCCCATCCCCTGCCGAGCGCAGCCGTCGCCGCTGACAAGCACCACCGCGGCCACCGCCTCTCCCTCGCCTCTCTGACCGGCCCAGAAGCCCCACCTCGTCGCCCTCGTCCTCTCTGCCGTGCGACGCCGCTCGGACGCCCCCAAACATCATCATCGCGGTTGTCTTCTACCTCGAGCAACCGAGATCGCTGGCAATGCCCCGATGTCGTCCGACCTCCCCCGAGCCCGCTGAGACGCGTCCTGCAACCGCCGTGAGCTCCTCTACCGAACCCCTCACTCCCCGCCATCTATTTCCTCCTCTAGCCTTACTAACCACCGCAGCGAAGCTCGCCGCTGCCACCGCACGTCGCCGTCGTGGCCACAGCCACGTTGGGTCGCAACCGAGCACGCCACCATCTTCAACACACTCGTAGGAGCCCGTAGCACCACCGCACGGCCCTTGCCGTGCCTGCTAGCGACTAGTTCGACCTCGCCCGAACTCCGGCAGCCGCAACGCTCGTCGCCGCCGGCGTTTCCGGCCACCCCAGCTGCACCCACTGCCACCACTCGACGCGGCTCACTCCCCGCATCACATAGATGGTCTCCGCCGTCCTTTTGGTCGCCGGAGTGCAAAACCCGCGCTGCTTCGCCGCGTCTGGCCTCGCGAGCGGCTAAACGCCAGCGAGTTTGACCACTTTTTGATTGTGGACTGACGCGTGGGCCCAGGTTGACTTCCCCCTGAGCCTATGACAGGTGGGGTTGGCTTGCTAATTAGTTTAGGATTAGTGTTAACTAATTTTAATTAGTTTAGTCACTGACATGTGGGCCCAGGCCCCACTGACAGTTAATTAGTACTAACTTAATCCTGTTAATTAGCCGAGACACTGACAGACAGGGCCCACCAGTCAGGTTTGACTGGCCCTGGCGCCTTTGACTCGCTTACGTCATAGTGATGTAGTGCTGACGCATTTATTCTTTTTCTGGATTTATTTTTATATAGGAAATTCCATAAAATAGCCAAAACCTCTAAAAATCATAGAAAATCATCCATAGCTCTAAATCAAACAAATTATATATGAAAAATGCTCAGGAAAATTCAATCTATCCATCTGTAATGGTTTCATGCATGACAAAACAAGTTAACCTTGCTGTTTAAGCAAAATAAGATAATGCACTAATAAGGCTATGTTAAATGAACTAACATTTGAATCTTTGATTCAAATGAGTTCATTCCTTTCTGTTTTAGCTTGCATTAGGCCAAGACACATTCATTTTGCCATGTCATAGCATGCATCATATTGTTGCATATTGTCATGTGTTGATTATGTTCGGTGTGTCTTTCGTGGTAGGTTCTGCCTCGGAGGATAACCCCGAGTATCCATCTGAAGGGCAGTACCCTACTACCACTACATCAGGCAAGCAACCCATTGATCATTCCGATACAAACCCATGTTCTCGCTTCTGCTCTTGTTTACTACATTAAGACAATGCGATTCAAACTGCTGTGTGCTATGGTAGTTGAACCCTTATCCTCTCCATGACCTGTCATTTCCATAGTAATTAGATGAAACCCACTAGCATGTGTAGGAGTTGATTGAGCTATGTATGTGATTCCTACCTTGCTATGCCTGCTATGCATAGAGTTGTGTGAGGTCTGGTTCATCTGGGTGAGGGGCTAGAGTGAAATGATTATGTCGGTAATGTGAGGGATGTGTTGAACATGTTTTGGTAAAGGTATCGATGGGAGGCGATGTAGGAGTACATGGTGGGTTGTTTCATTGAGGCCGTCCATAAGATCTGAGATTTGTATGCGTGATTTAAGATTCAGCTACTACCACACATTGGGCCCTAAAATAAGACCCCGCTCGACTTACTGACACCTCCCGTCCTCTGTCTAGGAGTTGCAACTAGTTTCTGGTGTTTGTAGGTTATGTGTTGGCGGTCGTCCGTAGCGTTGACCCTAGGGGTGGGCTATGATGCGGTAGATACACCATGGCACGGTGTACCGAGTCGCCCGTTTGGTGTCTCGGGAACCCTGCACACATCGTTTGGGGCCGTTGAGGACACCCCGACCGGATCTCCTTGCGGATGGAACCTGAATAGGCTTTAAACCTGGACTAGAGACTTGTGCGGTTAGTCAGGTCGTGGTCTACACCCACGTCGGTTTTCGCTTGAAGTCTGCCGAGCACATGTCGTGTGCAGACGCTAAGTGGTGGAAACATGTGTGATGAAGTACACCCATGCAGGGTATAAATCTATTCGAATAGCCGCGTCCGCGGTAAAGGACTACTTGGTTTCCTATACAGTTCGTAGACAAGCTAATGGATACTACTAAAAGACTCAAGATAAGTGTGAGTACCGAGGATGGCCCTCTCGTAGGATGACGAGGGAGGATCCCCGGTGGAGTATTGTGTTGGTGAGTAGTGGACTCGTGTGCGAAAACTATTTTACTAGTGGAGTCTCATAGGATAGCTTAGCCAAGAGTCAAAGCTGGCTTGGTGGAATAACTCCTCCACCTTCTTGAGAATGAGCATGTATAGTAGGTTCTGATGTAAGACTTGCTGAGTACCTTTGTACTCATGTTTTCTTAATTACTGTTTTCAAACAACAACACCGTCCCCTCCGACGGGTTTTATGTAGATCTCGACGTCGATGAGTGACTTGCCACCCAGGTGGTGATCATGGCCATGGAGGGCCCTATGTAGATAGACATGCTTCGAGAAGCCTTCCTTCTTTCTAGTGTCTGTACTCAGACTATTTGCTTCCGCATGTGCTTGTATGCTTGTATGGCTTGAGTGTCGGGTCATGTGAGCCCTACCTGTATGAACATGTTATGTATGGCTCTCTGGAGCCTTTAAATAAAGTACTTGAGTTGTAGAGTTTTGTTGTGATGCCATGTTGTATTTGCACATATCGAGCATATTGTGTGTATGATTGAAATGCTTGGTATGTGTGGGATCCGACAATCTAGTTGTTTATCCATGGCAGCCTTTCTGATGGGGAAATGTAGTCTAGTGTTCCTCGAGCCATAGTAGTCCGCTACAGCCCGGTTCACCGGAGTCTTGCTAGCCCAGCACTACTACTCGGGACACTTGACCGGCTGGCATGTGTTTCACTTCGTTCCTATGTCTGTCCCTTCGGGGAAATGTCACGCGGTGACATCCAGAGTCCTGCCTAGCCTACAACAGCCTGGGTTCCCCGGAGTGCTGTTAGCCCAGTGCTACAGCCCGGATTCACACGCTGTTGACCGACATGCTCGTTGTGATTCACGTATGCCTGTCTCCATAGGTCTGTGTCGTTTGGGTTCACGACTAGCCATGTCGGCCCGGGTTCTCTGTCATATGGATGCTAGCGACACTATCATATACGTGAGCCAAAAGGCGCAAACGGTCCCGGGCCATGGTAAGGCGACACCCATGGGGATACCGTGCGTGAGGCCCCAATGTGATATGAGGTGTTATCGGCTAGATCGATGTGACTTGGAATCGGGGTCCTGACAATGTTTTTGCTTACATATATATGCCCGCTTAATTAAGACATGCAAACATGTGTGCATGCTGTTTTCACTGGATCTTGTTAATCATTAAAGTTGATGAAGGAACAGTTGAAGTACTGGACTCACTACTTAAGAAACAAAGTGAGTACACCATCGTGAAGGGGATAGTAAATAGGTAATTTCAATCATTATTAACTATATCTCAGCCTATTTAATTAGTTCATCATTTCCTGATAAAAACTATTTAATAACCCCTTTATTCATTTTCTTTGTCGGCGGGCAGGGCTTGGGCAAAGTTCATCAATGTCACTCCAGGCCAATGGAAACAAAACCTGAAATGGTATCGACCCAAGGTAAGTAATTAAGTAGTACTAGCTAGCTAACTGCCATCTCTTTAATTATCATGCTTGATTTATTATTATCTGATCAAATTCCATTCTCGTAAAGGCCCTAAAGCAGGCGCCGGGGAATAATCTGTGTGGATACTACGTTTGCGAGGACATTCGCATGATGGCATCCGAAAGGAGCAGATCTCAAAGACAGGACTAGGTACGTTTGTCAGAACACTATTCACAATTTTTACACCATTATCGATATCTAATCACACAACTAATACACATGCATATTGATATCCTTCTTAACAGTTCAGAGAGGTGCGGGACAATCTCCTACCAACGAAGCGCATACAACCAATTCAAGAGGAAATAGCGGGATTTTTGCTCGACCAGGTCATAGATACGAACGGAGAATACTATTACCCGGTACCACCCCCATGAACCAATTCCAATTGTCATCGTGCTCCGAAGGCACCAATTAGGCTAATGCCACTGGCTCCGAAGGCACCAATTAGGAGAGATTGTATATAGCTAGCTAATTGTATATATATAGATACATGTGTGTATGTGTGAATTAATGGTGGTTGTGAGACATTCGATGATATATATATATATATATATATATATATATATATATATATATATATGATCGGTGATACGTCTCCAACGTATCTATAATTTTTGATTGCTCCATGCTATATTATCTACTGTTTTGGACTATATTAGGTTTATTTTCAATTTTAATATTATTTTTGGGACTAACCTATTAACCGGAGGCCCAGCCCAGAATTGCTGTTTTTTTTTGCCTATTTCAGTATTTCGGAGAAACAGAATATCAAACGGAGTCCAAATGGAATAAAACCTTCGGGAACATGATTTTCTCACTGAACATGATCCAGGAGACTTGGACCCTACTCCAAGGAGTCAAAAAGGTGGTCACGAGGGTAAGGGGCGCCCCCCCCCTAGGGAGTGCCCCTGCCTCGTGGGCCCCTCGGTGCTCCACCGACGTACTCCCACTGGTAGAAAAAGGGCCTATAGTCCCGGTTCGTAAGGGCCTTTAGTCCCGGTTCCTAAACCGGGACTAAAGTGTCGGTACTAATGCCCTGACCCTTTAGTCCCGGTTCAATCCAGAACCGGGACTAAAGGGCGCGGCCACGTGGAGCTCCACCTTTAGTCCCGGTTGGTAACATCAACCGGGACTAAAGGAAATTTTATGATTTTTTTTTTTGAAATTTTTTTTTGAAATTTTTTTTGAAATTTTTTTTATTTTCAAACTTCTGAATTATTTTAACCTCTAGTCTGTAATCACCACCCCTCATCACTTCTCAATTTAGCCTCTAATCACCCCTCATCATTCCAAATCATCTAACTTCCCGAACGGTCACCCATCCTCCCACTCCCCCAGCCTGAGCATGCTTAACTTCCGGGTTCTATTCTCCCTCGCTCCAAGTCTGCACTTGTTGTTTTCCTGACAATAGTAAGATGTCAATCCTATTAACCTTCAGGCATTTTGCTTGAGCATGAACTGACACATTTCACTGTTTGAGTTTGAAACTATTGTTTTAAAAAACAATAATTATTTAGTAACACTAATATTTCTTGAATAATTAGTTTGACCATTGTTTAACCACAGTTTGACCAGATTTGACCAAAATTGAAATAACTAAAATAATTATTTAGTAACACTAATATTCTAGAATAATTAGTTTGACCATTGTTTGACCACAGTTTGCCCACTGTTTGAATATTTTTCAATTTTTTCCACTCTAGATCTTAAAAGCCCCGTAACTTTTTTTCTATTAGGTTTTTGAGGATTTTGAAAATGTTTAACGATGTTCCCTCGGTTAAATTCGGATGTTACTTTTCGAGTAGATGATGTTTCATATTAAAAACTTTTTCATCCGAGTTAGTATGCAAAAGTCAGGCCCATTTTTACAAATTTCAGAGAGATTTTGCAAATAAAGTCAAAATTCACATTTGCAAATTTTCCCAACAACTAGACCACATATCACATGAGAAACTTATTTTCTTTTATTTTTTT